>NC_090252.1:7169142-7538142 GCF_037325665.1 Littorina saxatilis | reverse complement strand
TCTGCTGCCTGAAACTGGTAATGATCATCCTCAGAATGCACCAGATTGCACCATTTTGCATCCTTTTTTTCAAAATTTTCCGGGGGGGCATGCCCCCGGACCCCCCTTGCAAGCTAGGCGCTTCGCGCCGTCGGCTCGGCGCTTCGCGCCTTCACACCCATATCTTCACAATATACTTTTGGACCCCCCCCCCCCCCATAAAATGAACAGTAATCCGCCCCTGCCACTTTGCACAGGAAAAAATTATGTTGATATGTTGGTGAGTATCCAAGTTAAAAGATGCTCATACCGTATGTGAAATACTGGGTATATCTATGGTGGTGTACATGTTCGTTTTGACAGATAGAATCGTAGTAGGCTACTATGCATGAGTAATGATAAGATGATTAATGATTAATTGTTCAATAATGGTGTACATTTTAATATCGACTTTTTGTTTCTTCGTTGGTGTTTTGCTTTTTAGTGTGTGTGTGTGTGTGTGTGTGTGTGTGTGTGTGTGTGTGTGTGTGTGTGTGTGTGTGTGCGTGTGTTTGTGTGTGTGCCGGTGTGTGTATGTGCCACTGATACCGTGTGTGTCAGTGTGTGTGTCAGTGTGTGTGTCAGTGTTATCCAACACATTGCTCGGGTTGTTTTTGAAAGCATTGTTCGTACAGGGAAGTCGAAACTAGACCTCTTCAATGCGGTCTGATATCTGTAAAGCATAAATTAACCATTGTTTATTGTGTCACATAATGATACTGAAGTAAAATGTTGTGCTTTTTTGTGCATTTATCATTTTGACTTATTGTTCTTATTTGATGTGCTCTCCGTTGTGGTGCATGTACACAAAATAACTGTTTTTAGGAGAGAAAAAAATCATGAGAGTGAAGAAACGCCGCTGTTCGACTTCGAAACTTGAATCTTCAGTCGTGTGTGTGTGTGTGTGTGTGTGTAAATCCAGCACCTTAAACTCACGTGACGTATCTCACGTGATCTGGTAACATGACTAATAATGACGTTACCTTTCAAAGATGGCGGCTACATGTTGCTGCTTTAGACGAGAATAGCCTTCGGTTGTATGAATGAATGCGCCGCGTAATCCGATTGCATGATTACTATCACGTGGGGCAGTCCAAATATGGTTACGCTACGTTTTCTTCCGGTTCCTTTTGTCTTTGCGCGAAATATTTGGGCGTATCGTCATTTTCTTCAAGTTCTTGTAAGATCTCGAAATTTCTGTGAAATGGACTGCACCAATCAACAAGGTAAGATGATTATAAGTTCTTTTCCCCACAATCAGGTCGTGTCTCGTCCAGTAAGGCGTGTCTCGTCCAACACTAGTCTACTGTGGGTCTACCACACTCCCCCGTACCCTGCTGTGCGTGTGTTGAATGTGTCAAAGAAGCTCAGGTTAAGGGGGTCCTGCTAATTACCTTCAACTACCGTCAACTGCCGTCAACTACCGTCAACAGTTCCGTCAACTGCCGTCAACTACCGTCAACTGCCGTTACGGAACTACCGTCAACTATCGTCAACTTTTTGTGTGTCTTGAACTTCTTTTTTTTCTTCCCTAAATGCAGGTGGCTGAGTTCGAAATTTGCGAAGGTAGCGGAATCGCCATTTGGGGCGATAAGCACGGGATTTTTGTGATTCACGAAGTAGAAGTGGATGAGAAGTGGATGACTAGGACAAAGTGAAGTATTGGACATGCCTGTGAAAAGTAAGCCTGATTCATGCTACATGCACCCTTATACATTATATGTGTTGAGAGCCGGATTATCGACGAAATCGATGCAACAATTTCAATGCAAGGGAGGTAACTCTTGTTACTCGAAAGCACAAGTATTGATGACGTCATGTGATTAGTGCTTCCGCTCCTTCGTAAATCCTCGCAAACACGAAAATAATGCCATGAACGATGAAAGTTGCAAATATTAAGTCATGATTGCAAACAATTATTTAACAAAACACGATCTAAGGACGAATTTTCTTATTTCTGATGAGGTTTTCGGAGACAAGTCAGTAATACCGCCCCAAATGGCGATTCCGCTACCTTCGCAAGTCACTTTTTCGAACTCAGCCACCTGCATTTAGGGGGAAAAAAAAGAAGTTCAAGACACACAAAAAGTTGACGGTAGTTGACGGTAGTTCCGTAACGGCAGTTGACGGTAGTTGACGGCAGTTGACGGTAATTAGCAGGACCGGGTTAAGGAGCTGTGTGTAATTCCAGTCTGCGATGACATGTGTGTGTTAGCATCAAGTATGTGTGTGTGTGTGTGTGAGTGAATACATGTGTGTGTGTGTGTTTTAATAATGTGTCTTAGTCTTACAGTACACATTCAAAATAAACTGAAGTTCTCAAAGACAATTTGACCAAAATCCTGCCCATAGAATCATGATGTTAGATGGTTTATTTTGTACATATTCATTTATTATTACTGGTAATGTATCTGTTCAACTCTGTACTTTTCAGGGGGAAATGGCCTGTATGGAGGGCTGTCAAAAGGATAAGTTCTTAGATTTCTAGCTTTGTGGTGTTGCTTATTTTACATGCCCTTTTGAATTTGAGCAAGTGTATTCTGTCACATGGCTTTGGTTCTCAGTATACTGTCTTTCTGAACAGGTAGTTGCTGTTCTGACTGAACAAGTTTTCTGTCATTTTCTTTTTAATAAGGGATGGAGCTAAATTTCTATATTTGTTAGTGATGGGTTTCTATGCTCTTTCTTCCTATAATTGGCACATATGTGGTATATATTCCAGCATTGCTTGCTTTTTGTGTCATCTGTAGAAATTAGAATGTTCACAACACATTTCAAAACTTTCTAGGCAGTTAATTGACTTTCAGCTTTGTTAGTGATGGGTTTCTATGCACGTTCTTTCTAGGCAGTTTATTGACTTTTACCTGCTTATAAATGTCTTCTCAAATATACTTTTGCATATTTTGTCTGCCATTTATAATTGCTGCTGTCACTAACTTTGTAAGTTGTAACAGACTCCTTAACAAACAAAAAAGATTCATTTTCAGCACACAAAAAGTGGATAGTAATAGTAAAGGTTAATAATTGTGCAACGCACAGGGAGGGTGTGTTCAGGAAGTATATACACATTCTCAAATTCAATATAATAATTGGTAAGAGTGTGGTATCTGGAAGAAAAGCCTCAATTGCCATGACAACTTTGGTTTTGAGTAATGAATCCATGAGAGTATATATATATATGTCTCAAAAATAAAATGTCAGGTCAGCAACACTGTTTACTTTCTATAAAGTATAAATAACACTGTTTTTAGGCATTTTCCAATTACCTGTTGCAAGTGCATCTTTATTGTGGTACAGGTATTGTCTCTCAGACAGGTTTTTAGGTCAAAATGATTTTTTTATTTTGTTTTTATTTTTATTTATTTACGAGGATTTATATCGCGCACGTATCTCACCACACAAGGCGACTCAAGGCGTATGTTACCTATTAATGCCGTGTGAGATGGATTTTTTTTTACACAATATATCACGCATTCACATCGGCCAGTAGATCGACTGCCTTTAGGCACTGCATCCACCTTTCACGGCCTATTATTCCAGGTCACACGGGTATTTTGGTGGACATTTTTATCTACGCCTATACAATTTTGCCAGGAAAGACCCTTTTGTCAATCGTGGGATCTTTAACGTGCACACCCCAATGTAGTATACACGAAGGGACCTCGGTTTTTCGTCTCATCTGAAAGACTAGCACTTGAACCCACCACCTAGGTTAGGAAAGGGGGGAGAAAATAGCGGCCTGACCCAGGGTCGAACACGCAACCTCTCGATTCCGAGCGCAAGTGCGTTACCACTCGGCCACCCAGTCCCTGATTGGGGAAATATCCCAACAATAGTGTCATGGGCAATTGCTATCTAGATATATAGATATACAGTGAAGTCCGGATGTAGTGATAGCCCTCGGGACCAAATTTTTTTATCACTATCATTACACCAGGACGTCCGGTTATAGTGATATTTTTTGTAGGTTTTATCACTACATCCGGACGTCCGGTTATTGTGATATTTTTGTAGGTTTTATCACTACATCCGGACGTCCGGTTATAGTTCTATTTTTGTAGGTTTTATTACTACATCCGGCCAATCGCTTGTAGTTGTAGTGATATCTTCAAAGCTTTTATTGCTACATGCGGCGGCACATTTGGTAAACTTATAGCCTCAAGGCAGTAACAAGGTGATTTTGGAACCACTATTGATTTCGTTTTGTGACGTTTCTTCTGTCGTCTTTGTCAGGCTTGCAAATGTCCTGTGTTAACCTACCCCCGTCCTGGCAGTTCAACAGCCGGTGCGTGTGTGTGTGTGTTTTCAGAGAGAGAGAGAGAGAGAGAGAAGGGCCACTTAGAAATAAGGGTTAAATGAAAAAATGACTGTGCAACCTTGTACTTCTTTGCAATTTCCGTCTGTGTACCTTGTTTTCTTTCAATGTCTTTCAAGAGATCAATTTTCCGCTTCAGGGTAAGCACAGTGCGTGGCTGGCTTTTGCTCGCCATTTTGGTAAAGGGAGATTACTCTCAAACATTATCACTACAGCCGGACTTTACCTTCCCCGGAACTTGAAAATAGTATCACTACAAGCGGACTATCACTATATCCGGACTAAAAAATATCACTACAACCGGACTAAGTTAACAAAGAACATGAACAACTGGGACCGGGACCCAGAAATTCCATTACTACAGCCGGACTATCACTATATGGGTCTATCACTACAGCCGGACTTCACTGTATATATATTTATATATGATGCGGGTCACATTTTGGAGTCCCTCTGGTTCTTCATGTTTATTTTTTTTTATCAAATTCAAAATAATACTGATATAATTATGGTGATTGTCATTTAAGCTCTTACTTATTTTACACAACCAACATAAGACATTTTATCAATGTTGAAGATGTACAGTGGAGCCCCCTTTTAAGACCTTGTTTTTTTTAGATGTTTGGAGGTCGTAAAAGGAGGGTTTCACTGTATAACGATATGTATGCCCCAAACAGGGGGGAAACTGACACAAATTTGGGCTCCATTTTTTTTTTATCCAAATAATAAATGGCTCATATAAAATAACAGTTCAAAATGAAACAACGTCTAATTTTTATTATTAACTTCCATGTTATTTTGCAAACATGCTTTACAGAATGTGCAGATAATTTGTCTACAGGTACATAATTATGTCATGAAAAAACCCTCATGTCACTAACAAAATGTCTTTTCTTAATTGAAATTGCTTCCCGAAGGACTATCCGTGGGGCTGAGTGTGAAGCAAAGGATAGATGGCTGTTCCGCACCCATTTCCCAAGCCTTTTCCTACAGTGCACTCTGATGCTGAGTACATGAAAATGTTTACTCAACTGATCTGGGATCAGGAGGCCACCACTATGCTTGCTGGATTTGGTAAGACTTAGTGTACATACAAGTTTTTATACTTGTACAGTGGAACCCCCTTTTAGACTCCCTCCCTTTTAAGACCTTGTTTTCTCAGACTTTCTGTTCATATCCTCTGTAAATTTACCCCCATTTTAAGACTCCCTCCTTTTAAAACCTGATTTTCTCAGAGTTTTGGAGGATCTAAAAGGGGGGTTTCACTGTACAATGTTATGAGAAAAGTAAACATGCCTCTATTCATGAGGCCCAGATGTCTATCATACTAGAAGTTACCATCCCTGTTCATTGGCTCTATCAACGCCCGTTTTTAACCGCTTGCTTCCCTTTATATAATAAACCGTCTATAGATCGTCGTTCTCCCGAACTAACTCCTTAGTATGACATCGAAAATAGAGGATTTGGGGAAATCCTTTCATGCGCCTATTGGCCAATACATTTCATAATGTCGGTCTCGCTTGAAATTATCGCTACTTGATATTGCTTTCCAAACTTATACGAAGTGACCGGGAGCATAGGGTCAGTTACTTTAGATAAACAACATCTTATAAAAAGATGAAGTTTTAAAGGTGAGTTCTATTGTGTTTTAGTTTACATGATTCCCTCCTTTTGATGACTTGGTTTTCTCAGAGTGTTGTTGCACAGGGTCTTACTCTCAACAGGGGGTTCCACTGTAGTAGTATTAATTTTCAGGTTTAATATTGTGTACTTTGCAGTGGAAGGCTAGGACTACCAGTACCAGTACCACATGGAAAAAAATAATAACTCGGAATTACACTGCCGGTGTGTTCATTAAAGTAATGTGTACACCTCTTTTTACATTTAGTCAAGTTTTGACTAAATTTAGTCAAGTTTTGACTAAATGTTTTAACATAGAGGGGGAATCGAGACGAGGGTCGTGGTGTATGTGTGTGTGTGCGTGTGTGTGTGTGTAGAGCGATTCAGAGTAAACTACTGGACCGATCTTTATGAAATTTGACATGAGAGTTCCTGGGTATGATATCCCCGGACGTTTTTTTCATTTTTTCGATAAATGTCTTTGATGACGTCATATCCGGCTTTTTGTAAAAGTTGAGGCGGCACTGTCACACCCTCATTTTTCAATCAAATTGGTTGACATTTTGGCCAAGCAATCTTCGACAAAGGCCGGACTTCGGTATTGCATTTCAGCTTGGTGGCTTAAAAATTAATTAATGACTTTGGTCATTAAAAATCTGAAAATTGTAATTAAATTTTTTTTTTATAAAACGATCCAAATTTACGTACATCTTATTCTTCATTGTTTTCTGATTCCAAAAACATATAAATATGTTATATTCGGATTAAAAACAAGCTCTCAAAATTAAAAATATAAAAATTATGATCAAAATCAAATTTCCAAAATCGATTTAAAAACAATTTCATCTTATTCCTTGTTGGTTCCTGATTCCAAAAACATAGATATGATATGTTTGGATTAAAAACACGCTCAGAAAGTTAAAACCAAGAGAGGTACAGAAAAGCGTGCTATGCAGCACAGCGAAACCACTTCCGCGCTAAACAGTCTCGTCAGTTTCACTGCGTTTTGCACGAGCGGCGGACTACGGTCATTGTGAAAAAATGCAGTGCGTTCAGTTTCATTCTGTGAGTTCCACAGCTTGACTAAATGTAGTAATTTCGCCTTACGCGACTTGTTAATGTTTCAGGTACTGTACTACACCTGCGAGACAGGGTCCGCGAAATCAAGTACCACCCAGTCCGCACCACCTCTGCCAACTGCTACCTATCCGCCAGTGTCTACCCGTCTATGTCCACATGGAAACCATGCAAGGTGTGGGTGATGGTTTCAAAGAAAGGTGAAACCACTGTGGGAGGCGAGATCCAGGCGGCTTACTGCACCTGTGCTGCTGGATTGCTCGGATCGTGCATCCATGTAGCTGGGCTGCTCTTTCGTGTGGAGGCAGCTGTAACGGGTGGGGTCACGCAGAAAAGCGCCACAGAGATGTCTTGCCAGTGGATCATCCCAAAGGGTCCTGTCTGTCTGTGAAACCCTCCTTTCCAAAGACAAATACGGGGAAAAAACGTCGCAGGAGGAGAAGCGGGCCAACAAGCAGGTGAGAGATAGGTACACTGCTTTTTCTCCACATCAGGCAGCTGAACTCCAAGATGCAGAGTCCATGCGCAACAGGCTGCAAGTAATTTTGGAGGAGGAAGCGCCTGATTGCATCTTTGTCAGGACCAGAAAGAGGCTTCCACCTGTCTCCAAGAGCCAGCCATCACAACCAACTATTCCCCAAATTAATCAAATTCTGCCGCCCGTTCTGATACAGTCAGCAGCAGGATGCACTTTGGTGAAGGAACTGGTAGGGAAAATTGCATTAACAGAACAGGACAGAGATCTTGTTGAAATTGAGACCCGAGGTCAGGCGACCTCATCCAGCTGGCACAGTCAGCGACTTGGTAGGATAATTGCCTCCAAGTTTTATATTGTGTACACAAAGTCTTTGACTCTGCTTAACCAGGTTACTGTCAGCGACGATATTGGCGACCCGCTAGCAACTTCCTTCATGACAGAAAAGCACCTAAACACGCCAACTGTGCGACATGGTCGTGCATTAGAGCCTGCAGCAAAGGAGGCAGCAAAGATTGAGCTGCTAAAAAGCCACACTACTGTAATTGTATTTTTAAAGATTGCGGTCTTTTTCTGTCTGTAAACCATCCCTTTCTTGGAGCCAGTCCTGATCTCCTTGTGTCTTGCTCCTGTTGTGGACATTTTGTGGTGGAGATTAAATGTCCTATATCTTTTGCTGACTGTGTGCCCACAGCAGACATCCCATATGTTCATTTAAACCAGGGCAACATGAGGTTGAAAGAAAGGCATGTTTATTTTGGTCAAATTCAAGGTCAAATAGCTCTTACAAGTGCAGAATTTGCAATGTTGTTTGTGTACTCTGTGCATGGTCACATCTTTGTGAAAGTTAACAAGGACACTAACTTCTTGACTGATATGTGTGAAAAGCTAACATGGTTTTGGACCAGGTTTGTTGGTCCCCAACTTCTCAAGGCCACGAATCCTGTGTGTTCAGCTGATCTTCCCTCCTCCTCATCTGCCCCCCTTTCACCCACCATTTTGCCTTCATTCCCTGCAGGTCCCTCCCTACCCCAACTCCCTGTTGTTAGATACACCCCGCGGCGTGTTCTTAAAAGAAAGACGACGACACCTAAACTTGCTCCTATGTACCTGTGGTGATGACCTCCCTGAAAATCCACAAGATTTTAAAGCGTTTTTCAAACAGTGTGATCACTGCCCCCAGTGGTACCACGTCAGCTGCGTAGGAATTAAAGAAGGGGAGGTTCCAGAGGACACATACATTTGGAAATGCCCTAAGTGCGTTAGTTCCCTGTGATGTGTGGATTTTCAGGGATGTCGTCACTAGACAGCTGATTGTAGTCCTATGGCGTGCTCATGTACAGTGAGTAACTCTATATTTGTTGTTCTTATATTGATGCTATGTTGCTAACAGGTCTCCCATATCATCGCCGACAGTAAATATTGTGATATTTTGCTGTTGTACATTTTGCCTTCGACTCAGAAATTTATTGAATTGCTGGTCTGTTGTAGGTTCTACTGTATACACTCTACATCATGTAAACTCAATCTGTTGAATAATGTGAGGAAATTAATGGCCTTTTCAGTCATATAATGGGTTATACAATCAACAACATTATCACAATGCTGTCAAACGAATATGCCTAGGTGTTTTTTTTATGTCCGTTTTCGTATATTTTAAAACTCTTTCTTTTATTGGATTTTATCACATTTTTGTTTTGAGGTCTGAAAAGGATGTTCCCCTGTACGCAAATGTTATCGACTTTTCCTGGACTACATGTGTTATTTGTATGTATTATATAACTAGATTTCTTTCTTCTCAATATGTTGTTCATTGTCAAGTGGATGAAGTCATCAGCTTTGAACTGCTGCTAGTGATAAACATTAACAACTTCAGTAAAGTTATTTTGAGCTGATTGTATTGTGTGTATTTTGTTAGCAAGTGCTGATATGTTTGACCTTGTGCTGTAATACTTTGTCTTTCTTTATTTGGTGTTTAACGTCGTTTTCAACCACGAAGGTTATATCGCGACGGGGGAAGGGGGGAGATGGGATAGAGCCAATTGTTTCTTGTTCACAAAAGCACTGATCAAAAATTTACTCCAGGGGCTTGCAACGTAGTACAATATATTACCTTACTGGGAGAATGCAAGTTTCCAGTACAAAGGACTTAACATTTCTTACATACTGCTTGACTAAAATCTTTACAAAAATTGAATTCTATACAAGAAACACTTAACAAGGGTAAAAGGAGAAACAGAATCCGTTAGTCGCCTCTTACGACATGCTGGGGAGCATCGGGTAAATTCTTTCTCGTCTCAACCAATATGGGACTCCCCCTAACCCGCGGGGGGTAATACTTTGTCTAATCTCTCCTTCTCCATTACATAGCAGGAGAAGGCAGATTTTGTTCCATCACATTGCGTCATACAACCATCAACCAAAACAAAACATCTGAGTCAAACATACATTTTTCATGGGAACATGTTATGGCAAGTGCACCTGCACAGGACAGGAAATGGAGAGAGAGTGCAGAGGAAGAAGAAAGAAAGTTCAAACAAATAAAAACAAACCAGTAAATTGCTTAAGGTTTCTCTTGGCCACTCTGGAAACATTTATTTTACTCTACCTATATTCCTTCATTACATTTATCAGTTATTTACATTCATACAAAAACCATAAGAGCTTATAATATAATCAGGGGCAAAAGTATGGCACGGACAACTGCTCTGGTAGAGGCTAACTCATTCCAGTGACAGGAATTAAAAGTTAGGACAGCAGGCGCACAATTACCTGAGAAACATTGGAATGTGTGTGAGGAGAAGAACAAAGGAAAAGACAAGAGTAAAGACAGCGCAAAAATAGCAAGAGAAAAAAACAGTGACCTAGTGAGATCAAAGGGAATGTAAAAGACAAGAGTAAAAATAGCGTGAAAAAACCCCATTGACCTAGTGAGAGCAAAGGCAAGGTAGATCACAAAGTGAGGGTGATATGTCACAGGTTTAGTGGTTAGAAAGGTCAGTGGTCATTGGTGATGTAAACTAGTAGCAGGGTAGACAGAGCAAGGTAGATTTCCCTCTGCCATTACCATATACTCCCTTGTCACTAGAATGTTTATGGAAAGTGCAGCTGCAGTGGAGAGAGATTGCAGGGAGAAAAAAGAGAAACATACAAATACATTTTTTTTAAAAGAGTGAATTTAAAAGGTTGCTGCTCCTCGCCACTGCGGTGAAATTTATTTTACTCTACCTATATTTATTCATTAAATGTATCAGTTATTTACATACATACAGTGGAGAAAACAAAAACAATGTTGCTTATCTCCATTGAAGTAATACAAAATAAAGAATAAAACAATTTACAGTGGAGATACCAATTACAGTGAAACCCGGCTATATTGAAGTAGGCTATATTGAAATCCCGGCTATATTGAAGAATTTTTCAGGTCCCGGCTGAAGCTCTACTTTTTTTTTGTCAAAAAATGTTGGCTACATTGAAGTCGGCTACTGTATATTGAAATCCCGGCTATATTGAAACAAAAATTCAGCCCACGGGACGTTTTTACCTGGCTATATTAAATGTTTGCTCCAAAGATTTGTTTTACTTTTTATTTTTAAGAACAATGACTGCGCGGGCGCCGAATGATATGACACGCCTCTGTCAGCGCAATCAGTTGAGGAAGGGGAGAGGCCAGATCAGCATCAACTTTCGAGTCAGGAGGTCTCTGATAACAATTGCAGTCTAACAATGCCGCGGGCCTCTGACAGCTACACCATGTAGTCTTGTGGTGCGTAGATCTCCACGACTTAATTTCTCTTGTTCATGCGAGTAGTTTCCCTTTGTACACTAGCAAAAATGGCTGCAAAACAAACAAGTCGCGTAAGGCAAAATAACAACATTTAGTCAAGCTGTCGAACTCACAGAATGAAACTGAACGCACTGCATTTTTTTCACAATGACCGTAGTCCGCCGCTCGTACAAAAGGCAGTGAAATTAACTAGCCTGTTTAGCGCGGTAGTGGTTGGGCTGTGCTGCAAAGCACGCTTTTCTGTACCTCTCTTCGCTTTAACTTTCTGAGCGTGTTTTTAATCCAAACATATCATATCTATATGTTTTTGGAATCAGGAACCAACAAGGAATAAGATGAAATTGTTTTTAAATCGATTTCGGAAATATATTTTTAATCATAATTTTTATATTTTTTAATTTTTAGAGCTTGTTTTTAATCCGAATATAACATATTTATATGTTTTTGGAATTAGACAATGATGAAGACTAAGATAAACGTAAATTTGGATCATTTTATAAAAAAAAAAATTTAATTACAATTTTTGAATTTTTAATGACCAAAGTCATTAATTAATTTTTAAGCCTCCAAGCTGAAATGCAATACCAAAGTCCGGCATTCGTCGAAGATTGCTTGACCAAAATGTCAATCAATTTGATTGAAAAATGAGGGTGTGACAGTGCCGCCTGAACTTTTACAAAAAGCCGGATATGACGTCATCAAAGACATTTATCCAAAAAATGAAAAAAACCGTCCGGGGATATCATACCCAGGAACACTCATGTCAAATTTCATAAAGATCGGTCCAGTAGTTCACTCTGAATCGCTCTACACACACACACGCACAGACAGACACACACACACACACACCACGACCCTCGTCTCGATTCCCCCTCTATGTTAAAACATTTAGTCAAAACTTGACTAAATGTAAAAAGGGTGAGTCTGACAATTAAAAGAAAAATCGAGCTTATTCAGAAGCTGGAAACTGGCTGCAAAAAAAGAAAGGAAGTAGCTGAGGAATATGGAATGTGTGATTGTGTGTGTAAGGGAGGTGGGGGGTGTGTGTGTGTCCTTCTTCTTCGGCGTTCCAGGATTTTTGGCCTCAGGTCAGGCTACAAGTTTTGTAGCTTGAATAAAGCTGGTGGTCAGGATCAGGGAGTCTTTGGTGCCCCAGAGTTGCTCCTGCAGTGTGGCACCTTGGGGCCAGTGATCTGTTCTGGCTTCCTGGTGGAGCGGGCAGGTCTGCAGGATGTGCTCCGGGGTCTGTGGGCCTGTTTCGCACGGGCAGTTCGGTGTGTGCGACAGACCAAGGCGGTGCATGTGGGCACGCAGTCGACAGTGTCCAGTCCGTAGGCGGAAGAGGATGGTGTGCTGATGGCGCTGTAGGTTGGGCATCTGATCATCAGATGGCAGGCTGTGTTGGGCATTCCAGGTGGTTTGGTAGTGTCTTTTCACCAGGGTTTTGGCTTCACTGTAAGAGACTGTTGGTCTTGTCTGCTCCAGATGGCTGCCAGTCTTGGCGTGTGTGTGTCCGTGTGTGTGTGTGTGCCGGTGTGCAGAAAAAAGCAAGGAGGCTCGAAGAACAACAGCCAACAGGTGAAAGATTAATGGGAATATATCTCACATCAAACGCAATGTGTGGACACGGAAATGAGAACGTATAGTGAAAAAAAGTTCGGTTATATTGAATTTCTGAAGGAACAAGGAGGGAAATTCAATATAACCGAGAATTGCCTATATTGAAGTTCCGGGTATATTGAAGGTCTTCCCGGGTCCCGTGCCACTTCAATATAGCCGGGTTTCACTGTACAATGATGATTGTCTCCCTTGAAGTTAGAAAAAGAGAAAAGATTTATAAGTAAAGTTGATTGGAAATAGGGTATTTTGGGGGGCTGCACAGGCATGTGGCTCTTTATAGGAGGAACAGCCTGTGAAGCACCAAAAGTTGGGGAAATTAGGAAGGAGAAGGTGGCTAGAGCAACAACCGTACAGAGGGCCCCAAAGGGGGGGTATCATTACGATCACGGGAAGGGAAATTTTAGCTTTCACGATCACAGTTACCTTGATTTTTGTTTTCACGATCACGAACACCAGTGGCAAATCACGGTCACGGTAAAAGTTGCATGTACAGAAAGCACGTGTCAAAGTAAACACAACCACACAGTAATTCGCTCCTCTGGCTCTATTGTTTATTCAACACAAAGTGAGAACTGTTGCACTTTCTTCTTTTTTTGAATTCTCTTTCATACACACATAGAAATACATATCATGATTTGTAATCAGTACCAAGAATGTTGTTTTCGTTGGTTTCTCTCTCTCTCTCTCTCTCTCTCTCTCTCTCTCTCTCTCTCTCTCTCTCTCTCTCTCTCTCTCTCTCTCTCCCTCTCCACTCATACACATTCAACTCCCACACCCTCACTCACACACATGAATATATATGCACAATTTCACATTTCCAGAGCTAAATATTGTAAACCCATTTTCTCAAAAACTATTGGGTGGATTGAAATTAAAGTACATGTATGTGTGATGGGTTCTTTATTTTCAACTTTGCCATACAATTTGAGGTACACCATCGCCTGGTTTCATGGCCTTGAAAAACAAACAGGAATGCTACAGGGCAAAAATGGTTTTACCTGAAAGAAGCGCGCAGTGCCAGTGGCGAAGCCACAAGCCTGAGCCTGCGAAGCAGGCGAGCCAACTAGGGCGGTCCGGGGGCATCCCCCCCCCAAAAAAAATCTTTTTCAAAAAACGGTTAAAATCTGTGCAATCTGGTGCATTCTGGGCATCATTTTCAGGGCTGTAATAGTGTTGTGATCTTGTTAAAAATCCCATTTTAGCCACCGCCCACCACCATTCAACACACCTCCAAACTGGTGAAAACAACACTGCTGTGCGCTGGCTTCATTCAGACCGGCGCCCGGTCGCGTTGCGTGATATTCACACGGATCGTTTTTGCGAAAATTTTTCAACTTCACCGGAATAAATTTGACTTTACCGGATTTTGAAAACGGCTTTATCGGATTTCCGGCAATTACCCGAAAAGTAGCATGCCTGACAAAATCCCCAACGAACATGACTTTGATCGTCTTTGACATAAGAATCCAGTGACCCAAACTGGCACGTCTCCCCGCCATTGTTTCTGAATTTAACCCATTGTTGATATTAAAGTTTACAGGCGCTAAAATAAATCCAAGCTTTATGCAAAGAAGCGACAATTAGAATCTATGCCAAGCGTGTCCACGTTGCTGGGATGAAAAAACACATTTCTAGTTTCGGTTTTGGCTACACGCAGACTCGATCTCGAGCCAGTCGAGGTCACACTGAGCGAGTGACAGCCGGACGTGGCAATGTCGACAATGTCAATGATCTCACTCAAACTCAAAGATCTTGAACAAATTTCAAGATCTTTGCCTACATTCAGAACAGTTATAGAGCAACATAGATCAACATACCTTGATGTTTTGTCTTCGGAAAGACCTACCCGTAGAAGGAAGGCATTCTCGCCGCCTGCTTTGGTCTGGCTTGAATCCACAAAATATAACAGAAGTTTGATGACAGTACCGCTGCACGCCATTTTTGATCTTCGAATTTGACTGAATGCACTCAAAACTTTTGCACGAAGCCCTTCCATTGGATGAAGTTTGGCAGACTTTTGCAATTTGCCTTCTGATTGGATCTCTTTTTTTGTGTGATTGGTTCTCTTAAAGGGAAGCAATCGCTGTCAAAATCATATGTGACCCTCCACCACGGAATGAGTCGCATCTCACCTCGCGCGGTTCTGCACTAGGCTTGATGTAAGTCCGGGGAGTGTCTGGTAACAGTGTGAGGGTCACCTTAGTCACAGGCTTATAACTCAAAAACTGTTCGCTCTGTTCTAAAACGGGTTTCACCACTGGATAGAGCATAAAAAAATTCTTCATGAAAATGTAAAAATATGAAAATCATGCAAAGGTGACATGTGACTCATTCCGTGGTGGAGGGTCACATATTTCTGAATGTGTTGTTGCTTCCCTTCAATCGGGATTGGCTCCTTGACGAATAGAGGATCATAGAGTGATACAGCTGTGAAAAATGTACGTTGAAATAAAATGCTTTGCAATAATGCCCATCACGATCACGAAAACAAATGACGATCACGATCACGAGACTTGATTTTTTTGTCATCACGGATCACGGGCAAAGTCCCATCACGATCACAGAAATGGAAATTTCGGCAATCACGGTCACAGAAAGGTCAAAAAACGCCAATCACGATCACGATTTTAAACCCTTTGGGGCCCTCCGTACAAGAAGCTAAAAATGTTAGGGTTAAAGCTGTGGTCTATTTATGACTTTCCGGGGCTACGAGGTTGAAAAATTGGGACAAAATCATGTACAGATTTCTGTACAGCAAACACTACCCGAAACCCCACCTATACGGCGTTTATGACCTTGAGAGCTTCAGTCAACGCTTGAATTTTGCAGTGGTAACATCTGGTTTGCTCTCGCAGAGCTGAGCATATTTGTCAAGAAGGATCGAGCAGAAAAAATAAACGACTTGGCAGGGATTCGAACTCAAGGCCTCGGGGCCTCGAAATGTCGGGGCCGATGTCTTAACCGCTAGGCCACTTCACCAGTGTTGTCAAAGATAAAAAAAAAATTGATAATTTTATATCATTCTACGCTTGAATTACCATTCATGCGTTGCAAAAACGTAAAAATTGACATTAAAATTTGCCTTTATTTGCAAACATGTTTTACGGAATCGCAGTACATGTTTACACCGTCATGCTACACGACATTCGCGCCATGCAAATAGCTGCGATATCTCTATTTACAACATGCAAGAAAATGACAAGAACAGTAATTGAATCTCTCCAAAGCTCTGTGCAGTTGAAACCAGACATCTAAGAAATAGTTATACATGTATTCACTTCTGAACAATGGGCGGATAGAGATATAAATCATGCTGCTTCAAGAATAACATAACATGAATTCATATCAATGTTTTTCCTTCTTTTTCTCAATTGGCGCAGTAGCCTAGTGGTTAGGACAATGAGACACGAAGTCGAGAGGTCGAGAGTTCGAATCTTCGCCGGGACGTTTATTGTTTCCCCTTGATCTCTCTTGAAGATAAAATATGATCAGTCTTGAGAGAGCAAACCGGATGTTATCTCTGCAAAATTCAAGCATTGACTGAAGCTCTCAAGGTCATACACGCCATATAGGTGGGGTTTCGGGTAGCGTTTGCTGTACAGAATTCTGTACATGATTGTATCCCTATTTTTTTAACCTCGTAGCCCTGGGAAGTCATAAATAAACCGCAGCTTTAAAGAACAAATTTCGTGAGGCTTGTTCACGTAGAATAATGTCTGCAGGACCGTCTGAGTTCAATGGCGATCAACCACTGCTTGACGCTTATTTCATGGTGGATGATTGTCATAAGCACAGCACCATAACATATTTTTCCTACGCGGGTTCGGTGGTCTATATGGCCGGTAAAGCTTGTCCTTATGATGCAAATCTCCCAGGCTGGCTCGTTGGGGAAACACTTGTGATATGGCAGGCTGGGTTGGGTAGACAGGCTGGAGGAAGTACCACATGTGTAAGAAACGAGAAAAAATATGACAGTTTATGCAAGAAAAAGAGAAGCAACAAACATTCATTGTGTGGATTGAACGCTCAGTGCGCTTTAGATACTATTTGGTAAAAGATAAGGTAATTATGTACAGCATTCAGACTCGACACTCACCGCCCTTATGCTATCATTTGGTTACTGATAAGGAAGGGGTATCAGGCACTGTTATGAAATATATTTCATTATATAGGTTTTACAGTAGTGCAGGTGATCCAGCACAGAAACCTGTACCGGGGGATCAAGCAATGGTTTTGTCTTATATCAAGTTTATGTAACTCACCTATCTAGCAATGCGATAGAAAACTAAACAAAATAGCTCTAATTGGTGTCTGCTTAAAATTGTTCCACAAAACCTGAAGTTAGTACACTTATGGTGCCATTCTGGAAATTTTGTGACGATTTGGAATTGGAACGTTCAAGGGACACTCGCTGTCAGTAAAGCCTAATCACTGTAGATTGACATCTTGAAATTACACAAGGCTGCACAAACAAGGATTACATCATCAATATTGTGCAAAGCAGAAATAGGGAGCTCATTGCTTAGAATTCTGAAGGTCTTGAGTCGTCTGATCACTTGCTCTACAAGGATCCTTCGATTTGCTATTTTATTTAGTTTTCCTTACATCTGCTGAAGGCATTTGTGTCTGTCCCCTACGGCCTTATGGAATCTCTAATCTCAAAGATTGCTGCAATGGAAAACCCCTTTGTCTGCCATAAGCAGGGTTCGTACAGGTCATGGAAAACCTGGAAAGTCATGGAATTTGATTTTTAAATTTTCCAGGCCCGGAAAGTCATGGAATTTCAATTCAAGTCATGGAATTTAACAAAAATAAGAAAGAAAAAAATTAACCTTTAGCACGCCAGCGGCGATTTTCGTTGCCCAGCCATTCCCCCCCCTCCCCTCCCCCCCCCCCCTCGGAAATGGCGACCTGTGGATCTAGTCATGGAAAATGTTATTGAGGCTCATGGAAAGTCATGGAAAAGTCATGGAATTTTGTTTCTAAAAACCAGTGGGGACCCTGCATAAGGGTACTGCCAGGGGGTATTGTTTTTAGAAACTTTGACTCCTCAGTGGCCGCTCTATCAGACATCCTACCTTCAAAGGCACGAGACACAAAAGAAATCATACTATTTGGTAATACAGAAACCAACACCTTCATCGTATTGTGGTGCTTGTACTCACTCCAAGTAGCACTTTGGAATTTTATGTCCTGTGGAGTTTGTATGAAGAGCTCTGTGCAATCAATAATTCCCATCAGACGAGGCATGTCTCTGTAGCGCCTTGGTTTGCTTGCCTGAACACTTACTTCATCAGGGAGGTAGACCATCTTTCCAAGTGTGGCTGCTAAGGCTGATACCCAAGATGAAAAAATCTTACCTGCCAGACAAGATGATATGCAAAACCGATAGGCCAGATCCTCAAGGTCTAATCCTCGTCTCAGTCGCATGAACACCAACAACATCTCATCAATACTATCTAAAAAACGTTTTGGGCCAAAACTCATTGGCTGATTGATAAATGTTCTTGCCTTTTTGGAATGGTTGACTTTCCCCTGCCATCTTCTTGTCACAAAGGGTGAAACTAATCCATGAATTCTTCGGAAGAGACTGGTTGTGGCCATACCAGTGTAATACGATACGTTTTTGTGAGAAATCAGATTTCTGAATAACCGTGGCTTTTTCCTGTCTGCGTTCTTTTTTTTTGCCATGTTTGCAATCTGAAGTTTTAACACACACACTTGCCTTTTTAGTCTATTGTTCTCCTTCGTCAGCTTAACAATTGCAACAAGACTGTGTGCATAACGTCTGTACATATGTCGGCAACGGTTTATAAAAAAAAAACATCAACAAATAAAAAGCAAAAACATGTGCACCCAGACATTTTTCTGTAGCGAATGGATCTTGCTCAGGGCCAGAGTCACACTCTTCTGGCAATCCACTGGCTGCTCGATCCATCTCCCTTGATGATCCTTGGGCCTGGCACGCCTCAAACTGGGATTCCAGATCTCGCCTTGCCTGTTTTCTTCTGCCTAGCTCCTGGTCTGGTTGGGGGATGTCTCTTAACACTCTGGCAGCCTGAAACATTCCCAGTGTTCATACAATTATTAATTATGGTACAGTAGTATTAAAAACTATTATATCTTCATGCAGGGCTCTCCACATATGTTGTTCGTTTGGGTTCCTGTCTTGACTTGTTCAGTTTTCAGAACACACTTAAAAGTTAAAGAAGAAGAGTCAAATCACTCAAGTTGTAAGGCACAGACAGACACATGTTACGAGGAACAGCATGTGTGAACAAGTACATTCCACACCTTCCTTTTCTGCATACACACAACAAATATGAAAAGAAGGTTATTAAAATAAAAATAAATTACTTTGTGTTGAAATCCAGTGTATCCCAAGTTTTCTGTTGGGAAGGGGTTCTCTGCAGTTGGGTTGCCATCAAGAAAGTGTCGAGAACAAACTCTTGCATCTTTCGCAGGTGAAAAAAAGCTTGTGTCTCCCGTCTGCTGTTGAATGTGTCTTCACGGCTGATCAGTCAAATCCACTTAACCCGTTATGATGGTTTCTTCTTGCGTGTTGGAAGCGGATGCAAGCTGTTGAAAACAGACACATGTAACTATTTATGGCTCTGCAAAGCAGTTTTTAATTACTTTTTGATCACAGCCATGTTCCAACAACATGAATTAATACCACAAAAAAACAAGAAATGGAAACAAGCAGACAGTGAGCTCGAGACGCAACATTTAATGTAAACGTCTTTTTTTTACCTCATGCATGGCAGATTCAAACACAGTCTTTCGTGCAGTGTGTAGTTTTTTCTTGTGTTAAAAGCAGTAAAAATGCAGGTCTAGCTATTCGGTTTTGTAATCATGCTATAGAATTTGCAGAAAAAAACCCATTAAATCGCACGAATGTCAGGCAATAAAATAATCAAGTAGAAGTGCAACGCCAAGGCACTGCATACCCCAGTGAAAGACAAACCTACCCCTCTCTCTCTCTGTCTTTCTCTCTCTCTCAAACACACACACACACACACACACGAACACACACACATGCACACCCCAAGTTACACACATACACACTCACTCACACGCACTCACTCACTCTCTCACACACACTTCACACACAAAACACACCCCCATACGCACATATAGACAGACGGACATACACAGGTACCTTTACAAACACACATACACACACACGCACATACACACCCACTCTCTCTCTCTCTCTCTCTCTTTCTCTCTTATACAAACAGACACACACCCACACACACATACGTTTGTGTAACCGTCTCGCACTCATGCAGACAAGGCGGTGTGATGATAGTCCGACTTCGCTTTTTATTCACCATAAGGCATAAAGAATCACATGGAAAAAACCCTGAAACACATGTAAATAAAATAATGTAAACGTGGTGTTCCAGTACAATAAAGTTCTAATTAAGATTGTAAATCAATAAATAATTAAATAGTTTACCTCATTTGATTCACATTAACATTAAAACAAATTACAGCTCTCACAAGTAAATGAAGTATGACATATACATCAAACATTGCTTCACTGAGACATCGATACAAAACGGCATATACGTAAATATTATATGTATACAATGCAACCAATTTACAACATCAACATGTGAATCTGACATGCTGAGAATAATTTAACATGAACTCCATTCTTAAATAAAGAATGTCACACCGCAATAATAAATATCGCATACCTCAAAAATACTGTAGTTGTAGTTATGAGGGTTTACTCACTCCTCAGTCTGGCCAGGGTATAACCTACAAGCATTACATCAATTATTACTATGTGCACATCATATATGTAGACAATGAAAATAAATATCAAACTCAGGTATTACACAAGCCAACTCTTTGTTTCCAATAATAAAATACATCATGTGCCTTCTTTCAGTAGCAATTGAGACTGACATTTCCCTAGACACATTATTCAAAAGTAACTTATGAACAACATGAACGCCATCAAAAATAAAGAAGCTGGCTCCAAACTAGTTTATGTTCACATTCCTTCTTTTCAACTAAATTCCAAAGCATTCAAACTGAACTAACTAAACTGGCATACAGTTATAATAAAACAATTTCATTCAACAGTCCTGTCATTCAATTCATTTAAGTCAATCTATTTACTAAAATAAAGCATTCATACTAGCATGATCTCACTTACCAAAACAGCAAAAGGAATCTTGTACAGACAGGTTCAGGTGGTAACAATGCAATGACACTGACAGGTGTCAGCATACCAAAAATTGCAGTGAGCTTAGTTCACTCAAAAAAAGTAGTCTTCCAAGCCAACATTGGCAACTAAACTGCCAATGAGAGTACAGTTTGCAGCATAAGCCAATGAAAACTTGCCATACAAACAATAGGCACTTCAATGAAGCATATTTTAACAAATAATAATAATAAGCAGGCAACTGATTCCTGCACAGGCACATGAAAAGATTATTCTTTTAAAGGACACAAACAAATGAAGTTATAAGTCAAAATATACTGCCTGCCACATACACCCCCCCGATAAAAAATGGCGTCCTCGTCATTTTACACAACATTTACACCGCATTGTCTAAAACAAATTGAATTCTTGTATATTTTGTACAGTTTATCCTGACACCACAACATTGATGATTGCTTTCACAATCCATTCAGGTGTATCTCCAAGCGATTTCAAATACTCGGCTTTCTGCAGCCACTCTGGTTGCTCATGTTGACTCATATTCATGACGTAATTTCCAGAGTTGTGCCATGCCGGAGCCTGTTTCTCCCTGAGAGATCTTCTCGGGGCTGGGTTTGGAGGCACCCTGGGCTCCTCCTCCTCTTCACTCTCCTGTGCGCGAGTTTCCAATTCTTCCGCTGAATCCAAAGGTTCCTGTGGATCCTGTTCCTCTTGGGTACCCTCCTGATCAGATACATTCTCCTCCCGATCGATCTCAGTGTCGTCGGAAATTGAACTGTGGGCGTCCCCACTGTGATCAGAATCTTCAGTGTCACTCACTCGAGTCATCTTTGGGATTACTCGTTCTAATACTTCATTGAAATCACTGGAGTCACTGGTGTCATTGTCTTCTCCTGATGTGTCTTCGGTGTCTTGTGAACTTTCTGACACAGCTACTCCCTTCCGGCGCAATCTTCTTGACTGGCGCTGCCTTGCTTGTTGAGGTGGAACCTCTTCCCTTGGTAGTTCTGGCTGATCTAACCTTGTTCCAAGTGGTAGGAGTAGGTTTCTATGCAGAGTTCTTTTTCTTCCTGTTCCATTCTCTTTTTGGACCACAAATACAGGAATATCACTGTTTGGTTGTTGGATGACTTCGTAAATGTCTTCTTCCCACTTGTCTGCAAGTTTGTGCTTGCCGTCAAAAGCAACTATCTTGACAAGTACTTTGTCACCAAGTCCCACATCTGCTCCTCTGGCCTTGAGATCGTAAAAACGTTTCTGCTTAGCGCGGGCTTTGCTCGCTGCTGCTGACGCCAAGTCAAAAGACTCTTTCAGACGCGTTCTCAAGGTTTCGACGTACTTTGTCAGTGGCACCTGCTTTCCATCATTCTTGTTGAGACCGAATGAAATGTCAACTGGTAGGTGCGGGTCTCGACCGAACATCAATGAGAATGGTGAGAATCCTGTAGATTCATGCCTGGTGCAATTGTATGCATGAACCAGTGGAGCGATGTAGCTCTTCCAGTCTGCCTTTCTGTGCGGTTCAAGTGTCCCCAGCATGTCCAGAAGGGTACGGTTAAACCGTTCGCACATTCCGTTACCCATGGGGTGGTAGGGTGTAGTTCTGGATTTCTGGCATGCGGTGATCTGACAGAGTTCTTTGATGATTCGACTTTCAAAGTTTGCACCTTGGTCTGAATGAAGTCGACGCGGCATTCCATAGTGGACAACAAAGTTGTTGAAAAATGCATCAGCGGTTGTCTTTGCACTCATGTTTCTGGTTGGAATGGCTTGTGCATAGCGTGTGAAATGATCTGTGATCACCAAAACATGTTGAAATCCTCCCTTAGATGTCTCCAGAGTAAGGAAATCCATACAAACCAACTCTAGCGGCTGGGTGGTGACAACGCTTTTGAGAGGTGCGCGGCTGTTGGCTGGCGTTTTTCTGTGAATGCAGCGTGGACATTTCTTGATCCAGTTTTCCACATCATTCGCCATGCCTGGCCAGAAGAACCTGTCTCTCAGTAGGCTAAGAGTTCTGTCCCTTCCTGGATGTCCTACATCATTGTGCAAACTTTTCAACACGTCGGGAACGTACCTCGAGGGTAAAACTAGTTGCTTTCTGTCCTCTTCCCTTATGCAGGTGGTCCGGTACAAGACTCCACGCATCAACTCTAGCTTGTCAAAGTTTGTGCGGAGGGTCTGATGCGACGTTCCTGCTGGCATGTTCTCTTTTAAGGGCTTTTGGCGTTGTTGCACCGCCTTGATCCAAACCTTGAGCACTGAGTCTTCTTGCTGAGCTTCACGTAGGTCATTGTCACTGAATGTCCCCAAGCTCTGGCCACTTGTACTGCTGAAAGTTGCGTCAATCACAGTTGTCGAGAATGAAAGACACTCAATGTACATCTCTGACTGCTGTGAGTTGCATATGGCTCGGATCGACTCGGCTGGGATGTGTTGATCACTGTCAGACGTAGCAAAATCCTGTATCCCTGGAAGTCTGGAAAGTGCGTCAGCATCTGCGTTGCTTGCCCCTGTGCGGTATTTGATGTCAAAGTCAAAGGATGCTAGAGCAGCTAACCACCGGTGTCCTGTTGCATCTAGTCGAGCAGTGGTCAGAACGTAAGTCAGCGGATTGTTATCCGTGTATATGGTGAACTTGTGTCCATACAGGTAGTCTCGAAACTTTTCCGTGACTGCCCATTTCAGGGCAAGGAACTCAAGTTTATGGGCTGGATAGTTCCGCTCCGATTTGCTGAGTCCTCTGCTAGCATAACTGAGTGCCCTCTTCTGGCCGTCTTGTTCTTGGTAGAGTACTGCGCCAAGTCCTGAACCAGAGGCGTCGGTATGCAGTTCGAATGGTTGACTGTAATCAGCAAAACCTAGTACTGGAGGCTGCGACAAACACTCTTTGAGCTTGTTGAATGCAATGTCTTGTTCTGGTCCCCATGTCCACGGTTTAGGTGACGTCTTTTCAACCTTCTTCCCCTTCTTCCTCGGTTTCCCTTTGACTGGAGTTGGCATAAGTTCTGTCAGTGGCTTAGCGATCTTTGAAAAACCTTTGACGAATCGCCTATAGTAACCAGCGAAGCCTAAGAACTGACGTACTTCTTCAGGAGTCCTTGGTTGAGGCCAGTTCCTCACTTTCTCACACTTCTCAGGGTCGGCTTCAATACCTCTAGCTGATACAACATGTCCAACGTACTTCACTTTTTCCTGACAAAATGAACACTTCTTAGGATTCAGCTTGAGTCCACACTCTTGTAAGCGGATCAAGACTCTATCAATTCTCTCGAGGTGTTCCTCAAATGTGTCAGAGAAAATGATGATGTCGTCAAGAAAAACGAGACAGATGTTTAGGTGCAAATCCCCAAGACAATCCTCCATCAGGCGCTGGTACGTTGCAGGCGCATTGGCTAAACCCATGGCCATTCGGTTGTATTCGAAGAACCCTAATGGAGCTACTGTGAAGGCTGTTCGCTCTTTGTGTTCTTCTACAATCTCAACCTGATGGTAGCCGCTCTTCAGGTCTAGAACGGAGAAGTATTTGGATCCTGACAAGGCATCAAGAAGTTCCTCTATCTTTGGAAGAGCATACGAATCCTTGATCGTTCTCGCGTTTAACTGTCGAAAGTCGACACATTGGCGCAGGGTTCCATCTTTCTTCTTTACCCAGACCACGTTTGAAGACCACGGAGACCGAGAGCGACGGATGATCCCGCTATCCAGCATCTGCTGCAAATGTTCGCGGACTTGTGTGTACATACCAGGTGGAATCCTTCTGTGGCGCTCCTTGAAGGGCGTGTTGTCATTCATTCGGATATCATGTTTCACCCGGGATGTCAGTCCAACGTCATCTTTTCCGCTAGAGAAGGCTTCTCTGCGTTCTCTGAGTTTGGTCTTTAGTTTGTCGCACTCATGCTCGTTCAGGGCCTGCGATGTGATCTTGATATCATCCATGAAAGCATCAGAATCAGGACTATCCTCAGGTTTGCTTTCTCTGTCCACAATAGTGACTGGCTGTAGCTCACACAGTATAGCTCTTGATGGGATGGTGACTGTTTGTGTGGTAACGTTTGACACCTGGACATCTACAAATCCTGTGTGCTTGGACTGATAGTTGACTATGCTTGCTGTTATGTCAAGGAGGCTTGCCAAGTCGCCGCTGAGTGCTGGCTGAGCAATAGCGCAAGTAGGCTCGTAGTCAAGTGGCTTGTCTATCACGCCTGTGACTACAATAGAACTGTTGGGTTTGATCGTTGTGCCGTTCAAGTCTGCATTTCTTACAAGTCCAAGGCAGTTCCTGTTCTTCTTCAGTTCCTTTTCCCTTAGAACCATACATCTGAAGCTGAGATACCACGGCGTGTGCATGTTGGCTACTTGTAGAAACTTACAGCCATGTTCCTGCCTGGTATGATCCAAGAAGTGACTCAGAATGTTTGTGCCTATCAAAAGAGGTACGCTACGATTGTAACGGCTATCTGGGACGACAAGTAAGAGACATTCTTGCTCCTCGATGCTATGGCTCCCTGTTCCTGGGGCTGTTAATGAAGCGATGATGTACCCAAGGTATGGAAGTAGTTCTCCATCGGCGCATTCGATCTTCAGTACATTTTGAAGTGGATATATGGGTAGTGTAGGCAAATGTTCATGGTGAAAACTCTCGCTTACAGTGGATACAGTTGAACCGGTGTCCAGTAGCGCTGTTGCTTCGACCCCATTTATATTCACTGCTACCTCATTGCTCGATCCCACAAGTTCTGGTTCTTGCGCTGTGCTTGGGCTACTCATGCTGAAACAATGTGGACCTACATCGAGCCCATCTCTGTAGGTCCGTTCGGGTTTAACACTTGCTTGCTATGATCTAGCCGCACTCTGCACCCGACGCGGATGTGTCCCTTTTCCCCGCAGCGATGGCAGATGATGTCACTGGTCTGACGATGTTGTTGGCTGTTGGCTCCCCGACCTCGGCCACGACCTCTCTGGTTTTGATAGTTGGCAGAGTTCTGATAGTTGCCATAGTTTGCAGGCTGTCTTTCTTTTACACTTTCTAACTCTGTCGCGAGCTGATGCACCTGTGCTCTTAGCTCATCTACGTCATTAGGGGCTTGCTGGGCAGCTTTCGACATTGGCTTGACCTTTGAGGCTTGGCAGGAACTGTCTTGCTCTATCTGCCTGATGGCACTCCTCAGCTCATCAAAGTTTTGAATGGTGTCGAACTTGTGGCCTGTGCGATCCTTCAGTTCCTGTCGCAGGCCTGTGTAGAACATGACTCGGAGCATTTCATCCACCTCCATAGGGCGGACTCGGCCCAGGTCCTGTGCTTTAGCTAGTAAGTCCTCGAGCCGGCAGCTCCATTGGGTCACGTCTTCTGCGCTTTCTTGTCTTGCACCATAGAAGGCCGCTAGTAGCCTCTCGCCTGCCTGGACATTCCCGAAGACGCTTTCAAGTTTGGTCAGCAGCTCCTTTACAGTAGCAGAGATGCCCAACCGCATCGCGATTCTCGCTGCTTCTCCTTTCAAGGACCGACGAATTGCCTCCAAGATCACTGGCTCATCATAAACACCGTTCTCCATTAGACATCTCACCTCAAACTTCCATAGGTCAAAGGTAGTCTGTTTGTCGCCTTGAGGATTTCCAGAGAAAACTGAAATCTGGGGTGTGCGGGACAGCGCCAATGTCCGTGGTCTAGGTCTGTCTTGGTCCTCCTTGCTGTGTGGCCGGCCGTCTGCCTCCTCCTCTTTAATGCCTTGGCTATGGATCCATCTCTCTAGGTCCTCTTTGGTGTCTGCTTTTGGAGTGAGACCGAGCTCCCTAAAAGACTTAAGCAGCCTAAGTTCTTCTTCTGTGACTTGCTCTGCCATACTTGTGGGATGTGTTAAAAGCAACAAACAATAGCCACAACGATCACAAAAAGGACTAATTTCTAACTCCAACTGTCACAGAGTCCTGAAAAATAGCCTGGAAGGTCGCAATAACCTACCGACCAAGTACGAAAAATGCCCTGCGAAACAAATTGTAGCATATACCACGATGTTTACAACATCCTGAAAATATCAAAGATCAGAACATCAGGCAATAAACAACGTCAGATGCATAAAAAAAACTATGTTAACACTGACATGCAACCATCCGCTCAATGTTCTTAAAGTAAGATCAAGTTTGTTTCCTGCAAATAATCACACAGCATGCATAAAGAGGTTTGTTTCAAAATTGTCTCCCTTGAACAGTCATGTCACTGGGTTCATGGGTACGTGTCCTTTAAAAGATTATTCTTTTAAAGGACACAAACAAATGAAGTTATAAGTCAAAATATACTGCCTGCCACATATGTTTGTTTGTTTAACGCCCAGCCGACCACGAAGGGCCATATCAGGGCGGTGCTGCTTTGACATATAACGTGCGCCACACACAAGACAGAAGTCGCAGCACAGGCTTCATGTCTCACCCAGTCACATTATTCTGACACCGGACAAACCAGTCCTAGCACTAAATGCCAGACGCCAGGCGGAGCAGCCACTAGATTGCCAATTTTAAAGTCTTAGGTATGACCCGGCCGGGGTTCGAACCCACGACCTCCCGATCACGGGGCGGACGCCTTACCACTAGGCCAACCGTGCCTGTTTCACACACACATACATTGACTCACACAAATCTCATACACACAAAACACACACTCATACGCACATAGACCGGCACGGTATGGGAACCACTCGCCGACAGAAGACTCGCCAACCGCCTCACTATGCTCTACAAGATCAACAACGGCATAGTCGACATCAACAAGGCCGAGTTCTACACCTCTGGCGACAGCCGCACCAGAGGAGCCCAGAGACTGTTCCAGGAGAGGGCATCCCATCCTGTTCTCTTCAACTCCTTTTTCCCCCGAACACTGCGTCAGTGGAACAAGCTCGACCCTAAGACCACAGTTGCTCCTTCACTGGAGTCCTTCCAAACTGGTCTGGGTCGTACCCACGGACTTGCCTCGCTGACACAGTAACCCTGCAGCTCTTCGTGTAAATAGTTTTATACTTTTAACCATCTTCTCGGAGTTATTGGGTCACCCACCACCAGTAACCAATTACTCAGTACTCCGCCGCTGGACTACAGACGTTCGGATGAACCCAGTCCATACCAAGAAAGAAGAAGAAGAAGAAGTATGACTTACTTCCCCTTATAATCAAACCAAGACAACAAGCTGTGCCTTCATTGGCTGAAGGAAAAATATTGCGCGAAATCTGACGTGTAGATCTGTTGTAGATTTGAGAAAACAGTCATAAGAAGGTACGTGTAATCTTGAAAGAAATAGTAAGATTGTTTTTGTTGCTCAAGACTGTTATTTTTATGGAGCTTTTCTCGATGTCTGTCCAAAATTGCGCACCATAAGACAGAGGGAGGGAGATAGAGAGGAAAGAGAGAAATTTTGTTCCCCATCCACATCAGTTACGGGTTGGTTGTTGATGTAGAACGATAGCAAAGCAGTCAGGTCAGATAATGCACACAGCACGAGACGCTTGCAGAGAAGGATATACAATCAGGGTTCTTGCATGCTTACAGTGTGATCTTCTTGCTATTTTTCATCAATGAACATAATGCCACAGCAAAACATATTTAACCCAATTGTATTTTGTGGTTTATGTTGAGAGCGAAGTTAGGATTTATCTTTTCAAGAAGTAGACTCTGCAGTTGTTAAGGCTATCCAAATAATCTAATTCAGACTGTGTGAATGCTATATGTGATTCGGAGTAAGAATATGTAATTTAATCTGCATTCAAAATTGTAACAACACTTCTTTCGACACACACACGAACACACATACTGTTTGGAATCCTACTGCTAAAGTTGAACGAACACATTTAACAGCAACATGCAAGTATTCATTCTTGTATTCAAGAAACATGCAAGTATACACTCTTCTTTCGTCTTTTCAATCAACATTTTCCGAAAAAGACTGTGTTTGAGTGTTTACGGAGTAGTTTTATTTCTGGATGGTGAGCAAAAACAAAAAAAAACACATGTTGATCGTATAATAGTGAACAATAATCATAAAGTGCATATTTTGTCAAAGTGTTGGTGTCGGAACTAAGCACGAGGGAGCCCACATTCACTGTCAGCATGATAGTTTGACTGTTGATTGAAAAAGTTAACACATGATGATAGTGCTCATAAGCTTGGATGTGCAGGTTTTGGAAAGAACAGTGCGTCATATTATACATTAAACTGTCCTCTGTACCTCCTGCATAAACTACAAAAAGTCCAAAAACTCGGCAGCACGCCTCATTCTCAAAGCACGAAAACGAGATCACGCAACACCACTTCTTCACACACTGCACGGGTTACCTATTCAAGCGAGCATTGACTACAAACTGTCCACCCTCTGCTTTAACTTCTTTTCTGGCTCGTCTCCTGCTTACTTCTCTGAACTCCTCACCGTCTATTCTCCAGCAAGACAACTCCATGCCTCTTCTGACTGTCGCATCCTTACCATTCCACACACCAAAACCAAAACATACGGACAACGCACTTTTACTTTCTGCGCACCCACACAATGGAATTCTCTCCCCTTTCACATCCGCCACTCTCAGTCAACCAAAGCATTCAAACGAGCACTTAAAACGCACCTCTTCAAGAAATACAACCCCTGATTTTGTTTTCTCAGTCCATCAGTAGACTACATGCAGTGTATTTGTTGTTTTAGTGATTTTTCACTACCTATTTACACCCCCGGTATAGGGGTGTGTATAGGTTTCACTGGATGTGTTTGTTTGTTTGTTTGTGTGTTTGTTTGTTTGTGTGTTTGTTTGTTTGTGTGTTTGTTTGTGTTCGCAAGTAGATCTCAAGAATGAACGGACCGATCGTCACCAAACTTGGTGAACAGGTTCTATACATTCCTGAGACGGTCCTTACAAAAATTGGGACCAGTCAAACACACGGTTAGGGAGTTATTGGTGGATTTTGGTTTTTTGGGGGATCAACTACGGCATAACTTTTCCTTATCTTCTCCATGTTTTCAGCGTTTACCTCCCTTCCTTCGTATGGTGCACTACGATATGAGAGGCATCTTCGGATATTCCCGGCGTTCTGTTACTATTTTTAGAAGGTCATCGCAGTGTCCAGAACGCTTTCCTTGGACCCGTAAGTTGTCCTCACTGTAAAAGTGCAAAGGTCGAATCAATTTATAGCCACGCGAAAAATACACTCTCATCTATCTCTATATATTTATACAATAGATATAGATATATATATACGGCTTCTGTGTGTGTGTGTGTGTGTTTGAGTGTGTCTGTAGTGTAGAAAACACCTGTGTATTGCACAGTTCTGTTTGTGATGTGGTACCTAGGGCGTCGTCGACAAGTATGGGACTCGACATGATATGATCAGGAATGGCATTATGGCCCCTGAATCATGTTCGTGCTGTTCCCATTCCACGAGTCTGGAAGGGACCTAAGCTTGACGGGTCCATGGTTCGAAGCCGGCGTACAGTGCGCCACTCAAGCCGGGTATTCGGCTCTATTTAATCCACACGTGCTGAGCATGTTTTATATTATATACATGAGACGGTTTTTACAAAAAATGCGGTCAGTAGGTGTTACAGAAAGAGTTATATTGATTTGTCTTTTTCTCCGCCTGTCTCTTTGTCCACTCAATCAACTTATTTTAACCACACTTGTTAGCAGTGCCTTCTCAGTTGGTGGCAGTGAGAATGGTAAGGACGGGGGTGTTTTTCCTATCTCGGAGGAATTTCTTGTTTATTCATGTTTTTATTACTTAGTTAGTGGAAGAATCTTTTGTAATGTATGTTTGATGGTGTATGCTTTTAATTAAGCGTTGTTGACTAAGAATGTAGATGTAAATGCTTGTATAACTGTGTTTTAATTTTAAATGTGTCAAGCGCAAAGAGCATAATTGTAAAGTTATGATGTTGCGCTATATAAATGCTCATTTATTATTATTATTATTATTATTAGTATCGGTCAGAAAGAAGAAGCCTGCGCAGGAGAGGCAAACCAAACCCGTGCCAGTTCCATAGCTGGCCCTGAGGACAGCAAAGAAACCGGAACGAGAGGCAGCCGCTGCCGGAAGACGAGGGTTTGGCAAAGATGGGAGAGAGTTAAAAGGCCACCAAAGGAGAAACCTGAACGGAAGAAGCCTTCCTTCTCTCTCGCCGACTGGGAACCAGTCTTCAACGAAAAAGCATCTGCAGAAGCAGTTTCGGAGAATAAACCCCTTCCGGACAAAATCTGGGAGTGACTTCAACCGCCGCTTCAAGAGCCACCTTGAAGCGGGATGAAAGCCACGAGAGCGTCTGCTAACCATCAACCGACCGAGAGTTCGACGTGGTAAGCGAGGGGGCTGGCTCAAAGCCATAGGAGCCCGAAAAGGACGCTGAGCGGGGGAGGCCGGAGCCCGAAGCCCTTTCCTGCCGGTAACCGACCCAACCTCATCACCTGACTAAGAGGAGGATGGGAGGCATCGAAAACCGAAGGCCAGGAAGTGAGGAGATGAGCAGAACCCACCACCGAAGTGTGTGACAGCTGCTAATCCGACTGAGGCAGGAAGCCTGCATGTCTAAAGGGCAAACCGTGTCCCACGTTCACCGACGACCAAGAGGAAGCGACGGGAATGGAACCGGGAACACCGGGAGGAGCCGGAAGTGCAGTAGACACAGAGGTGCTATGCCAAAGCTGGTGCTGCACAAACTGATGGCTGAAGCCCGATACCCAATAGGTAAACCCTAGGCCCGAACCGGAAGGGACAGCAACATGTCCGCTAGCCGTTGGACCTATACTCCCGACAAGAGGCGGAAGCGCAGCTGCCGAAAACGACTGCTGACGTAGGGCTAGGCTCGAACCGGATGGGACCCTACAGGTCCGCTATCCGGTGAACCCATGCTTCCGGCCGGAACCGGAAGCGCAGCTGTCGCGGACGACTGCTGACAAAAATCAAGGCTCAAACCGGATGGGACCATAGCAGGTCCGCTAACCAGTGAGCCCACACTTCCGGCCGGAACCGGAAGCACAGCTGTCGCGTACGACTGCCGACGTAAGGCAAGGCTCGAACCGGACGTGACAGTAGCCTGTGCACTAACCAGTGCACCTACACTTCCGGCCGGAACCGGAAGCACAGCTGTCGCGGACGACTGCTGCCGTAGGACAAGGCTCGAACCGGACGTGACAGAAGCCTGTGCACCAACCGGTGAACCTACACTTCCGGCCGGAACCGGAAACGCAGCTGTCGCGGACGACTGCTGACGTAGGGCAAGGCTCAAACCGGACGTGACAGCAGCCTGTGCACTAACCGGTGAACCTACACTTCCGGCCGGAACCGGAAGCGCAGCTGTCGCGGACGACTGCTGACGTATGGCAAGGCTCGAACCGGACGTGACAGTAGCCTGTGCACTAGCCGGTGAACCTCTACTTCCGGCCGAAGCCGGAAGCCAGCTGTCGCGGACGACTGCTGACGTAAGTCGAAGCTCGAACCGGACGTGACAGTAGCCTGTGCACTATCCAGTGAACCTCTACTTCCGGTCGAAGCCGGAAGCAGCTGTCGCGGACGACTGCTGACGTAAGTCGAGGCTCAGCTGGATGGGACCATGGTCTGTCCGCATTCCAGCGAGTCACTCCTTCCGGGAACCGGAAGAGCAGCTGCCGTAAACGGCTGCTGCGAGCACATACCTTGTACTGGCCGCATCCCCAAAGGGACATGCTCAGGTGCACCCCCGCAAGCGGGAGCCACCGAGTGCCGGCCACGAAGAGAAGTTTGTCCCAGCAAGTGGAGTCCATAGACCTCACGGCTGCCAGAAGCCTGGACCGACGATCGGATCCAGATACGCAAGTGAGCGGCGAAGACCCGGGGACAACACCTCCGGAATCAGAAGACGCCGGTATCACCAGAGAAGCCAACGAGCGAGGATCGCCTACCCCCGGGAGGGGGCCGGAGTTGGCAACAGGGTCTGACCGCAACATTTCCTCACAGACGAGGGTACGAATCTATGGAAGTAAGGAAGAGAAAAGGTTAGACACCAGAGCACTAGGCTCTGGTGCCGACACAGGTGTAAACAAAGACACCCTAGAAACTGACGACTGAGAGCCAGACGGAGTATCGTCCGACGCCGAAATCGGCACAGAAAACACAACGTTAGTCTTTGGATCAGAAACAACCATAACAGGGTTCTTAGCAGAAGACATGGAAGACGAGGATTTGGGCTTGGCAGGGCCCTTGCCCTTACTCTCGGCCTTCCCACCCCCCCCCCCCCCCCCCCCCCCCCGCTTTTTCTCGTTGTCAGCCATGCCAACAAAATGAGAAAAGAAACTACTGAAAACTATCAAAGTCCAAAGGACGTAAATTTCAGCAGAAACCAAAAACTAGCACTAACGTAAGAGCCACCAAAGGTAGCTAAACAACAAGCACTGAGCAAACGTTCAAAGTCCGAGCACGGACCCAAACATATCAGTATCAAACAACACGTGCTAGAGAAAAAATGGCGACCAAAATGGAGGCCACTACAAGAAACCACTGAAGAAACTTAGAATTCCAAAGGACGTACAAAATTTTCAGCAGAATAAAATACAATGTCAAAATACAACAAGGAACAATCTCACCAACTGGAAACCAGCTATGAGTAGACGGGGAGCCGAGGCCGGTGGGTGTCAAGCTGACACCAAAACGGCCAGGAGCGAAAGCAAAGATCGACCTGTCTCTCTGGCTGAAAGGAGTCGAATGAGGATACCACGTGTGGGGTACAGTAGCTGTGACGTAGTTCACACTACGGGAGGTAACCTTGTGTGGCAATCTTGCTACTTTTTTGCATGGGTTGCTTCCCTTAGACTATAGACGGGATAGCGATTTTTCAGACCTAAGCATCTCTGACTGCGTCAATGCTATTATGTGATTCGGAGTAAGAATATGTAATTTAATCACATTTTTATACATACATGCATTGTAAGCTAAGGATATATTGCTATTGCTCACATAACTGAGACTGCTGGACTAAAAACAAGTCGCGTAAGGCGAAAATACAATATTTAGTCAAGTAGCTGCCATTTTTCAGCAAGACCGTATACTCGTAGCATCGTCAGTCCACCGCTCATGGCAAAGGCAGTGAAATTGACAAGAAGAGCGGGGTAGTAGTTGCGCTAAGAAGGATAGCACGCTTTTCTGTACCTCTCTTTGTTTTAACTTTCTGAGCGTGTTTTTAATCCAAACATATCATATCTGTATGTTTTTGGAATCAGGAACCGACAAGGAATAAGATGAAAGTGTTTTTAAATTGATTTGGACAATTTAATTTTGATAATAATTTTTATATATTTAATTTTCAGAGCTTGTTTTTAATCCGAATATAACATATTTATATGTTTTTGGAATCAGCAAATGATGGAGAATAAGATAAACGTAAATTTGGATCGTTTTATAAATTTTTATTTTTTTTTTACAATTTTCCGATTCTTAATGACCAAAGTCATTAATTAATTTTTAAGCCACCAAGCTGAAATGCAATACCATATCCGGGCTTCGTCGAAGATTACTTGACCAAAATTTGAACCAATTTGGTTGAAAAATTAGGGCGTGACAGTCCCGCCTCAACTTTCACGAAAAGCCGGATATGACGTCATCAAAGACATTTATCAAAAAAATGAAAAAACGTTCGGGGATTTCATACCCAGGAACTCTCATGTCAAATTTCATAAAGATCGGTCCAGTAGTTTAGTCTGAATCGCTCTACACACACACACACACGCACGCACACACACCACGACCCTCGTTTCGATTCCCCCTCGATGTTAAAATATTTAGTCAAAACTTGACTAAATATAAAAATGACGTAACCACTGTGTCTTCCGTTACGATTGACACATAACAAGTCAAAATTTTCTTCTCACAAACGCAAAAATAGTTTCAGAGCAAAAGTTTAAGAAGCTATGTTGTATTTATGGCATTGTAAATGTTTTCGTATCCAAACTTAGTGGGATTTCTATTCTGATTACTAAGATACTCATATTTGTGTGTCACTCGTAACGAGACATGAAATTTTGTTTCAAAGCATATTGTTCACTTATTTTAAAAAAAAGATGTAATTTTGGACAAAATTAGTAATGAGTAACTCATACTTATTGTTTGAATACAAAATGAGCCAGGAGAAACATACACAGGATGAGTTTTCACATTTTGTGTGTCAACTGTAACATGTCCCGGAAGACATTAAAAATGTCCCGAACAATGAATAACTGCTGTGACAAGACATCAAGACACCACATTGAAATCTTTCTCAATTATCATTAAGAATACCAACCACAGGAACTGTGCAAAAGGGGAAGCAAGACACATGCTGCTTTGTGTGATTTTGGGATATTGGGGCGGGGATATAGCTCAGTTGGTAGCGCGCTGGATTTGTATTCAGTTGGCCGCTGTCAGCGTGAGTTCGATCCCAGGTTCGGCGGAAATTTATTTCACAGTTAACTTTGTGTGCAGACTCTCTTCGGTGTCCGAACCTCCCCCCGTGTACACTACATTGGGTGTGCACGTTAAAGATCCCACGATTGACAAAAGGGTCTTTCCTGGCAAAATTGCTTAGGCACAGTTAATAATTGTCTACCTATACCCGTGTGACTTGGAATAATAGGCCGTGAAAGGTAAATATGCGCCGAAATGGCTGCAATCTACTGGCCGTATAAAATTTCATCTCACACGGCATCACTGCAGAGCGCCTAGAACTGTACCCACGGAATATGCGCGATATAAGACTCATTGATTGATTGATTGATTGATTGATTTTTAGACTTTTGTGTGTCAATCGTAACGGCCTGCTGAAGACACAGTATGTCAATCGCAACGGTTCTGTAAAGAGGACACAGTACAAATATGTTATTGTGTAGCCTAAAATAACTACATATGCCCTTCAACTAAGTTTTGTTCAGGCAGGTGTGAATAAAAGCTATCATTTTAAACTGTAATTCAAAAGAGAGGAAACAAATTGTGAATTTTATAAGGAAATGAACAATCATAACAAAAAGACACAGTAATTATAAAATATTTGAAATTTCAAAAATAAGAGTGTAGAAATGACATGAGTTTTTCTTTTGTCATGAGGCTTCAATGTAAAGGCTCTTTTCTTGATGTTAATGTACAGAAAGCTATTAAATATATAATTAAATAAGAAAATTGCAGTCTTAAATTTGAGAAATTTAGGACATGAACCGTTACAGTTGACACGCCACTTTTAAAACTCAAATTTTTCATAAATATTCAAACATGTTTTGGGTGCAAACCATGGCGATCTTAGTAGAGAACGCTATGGTGCAAACTCATTTGAGCAAATCCTCATTATACACTCATAGAAATACAATCAAGAAATTTAATTTCCAATGAGCATACATGCTCTTACAAAACAATGAAGTAGCTATGTGTCAAATGTCCCACTTTGAAAGTGTCGGATTTTGTCATTTTGGGGCATTCTAATAACCTTTTCAAGACCTTCCAAACTGGTTGGTCCGGTGTCAGAATAATGTGACTGGGTGAGACATGAAGCCTGTGCTGCGACTTCTGTCTTGTGTGTGGCGCACGTTATATGTGAAAGCAGCACCGCCCTGATATGGCCCTTCGTGGTCGGCTGGGCGTTAAGCAAGCAAACAAACAAACAAGACCTTCCAATTGATAAAAACTGATGAAATTATCTGTACTATCTCTCTGAAGGGTTTACTTTAAGAAGGAGTGGTGTTATTAGTAACTTGCTGCTTTCATAAAGAGAAATTATTCTTGAAAGGTAGGTATCTTCTTGCTGACCACGTTTTGGCACAGGCTAATATATGAGGCTTTGCCAAAAGGTGCCATTTCGGACCCATGTGTGTTTGGAAAGCAAGTGTAATTAACTGGATTACCCCAACATGTTCACATGTATTGTGCTTTGAAAAAGGGAGTCTGATGAATGCTTTTTTAATGTTTTGAAGCCTGTTGTTGTTGTGAATGCTAAATAAAAAATAAAATGTTTCAAACATACACCGGAAACGGCCCCGAAAATTGACATTTTGGTGTCCTCGGGGAATTTTCGATTTTTCATGATCTGCATCACTGCATCGGTTTTAATCTGCGTATTTCATACAGTCTAAGCATGCAACTCTTTGTAGAATGTGCAACAATCGTAATTAGAACCAGAATTTACCGAAAAACTTGCCCAGTAAATACCCGGGTTTTTTCGAAGGGCTAATGTCCGCAGACCAACTTGTTTACAGATTCGATTTTCGCCGGTCTTGGTGCTTTGAATGGCCGCCATTTTGGATGAAAACGATAGTTTCGTATTCGAGGAAATAAAAGCAGTGTGTCACGTTTCACTATATCACATAAGGTGATTATGAAACGGTTAGTTTCTTCTAACTAACTAACCACACCACGATCCACTCTCGCAGTCATACAATTGAATAGAAACAACAAAAGTATAAGTTTCAGACGCCTGTTTATGTAATAACTCGCCACCTCCCTCGAGACTTCACTCAAAATATGTTCTTTTACGTTCAAAACGTAAAACCAATGGTCACTGACAAAATGCCAGTTAGAATATAGAAAACTATAGTAACACGCTGATCCCGTGTATAGCTAGGAAAGTATAGCTGATCTGCCTAAAGTGCTGGTTAATGCAGGTGTCACACACCCCATGTTGTCACCACTCGAATATAATCATAAATATAAAAGATGACAACGGTGGTCAACGGGGTGCAAAGACATGGTGCACTTAGCTTTGTTTTGCCACTGGGTGGACGGCCTGTAATTTGTTCATAGTCTCCACAACTGCTCCGTAGAATGTAGTGCCGGCTGGCGTTGTTACGAAGCAGGGAAAAGTGGAGACATCAGGCGCCTCACCCAGTCGCTGGTTAGCCGGTTAGCTGGTTATATCAGATGATCCCGGTTACAGCGTCTGCAGTTAACAGTGTCCCGCGGATAGGCAGCAAAACAGCCAGCAACGGTAGAAGATGAAGAAAGGCTGCAACAAAAAGCCTCGGTGCACTAGACATGTCATGCTACCCCTCACACCCCACCTTTAAACATGTCACCCTGACATATTTCATCGAGCACGTGGGCCTGCACAAACGAACTTTTACAACAACAAATCAGCCATTTCCTTCCTTCTCTCCATATCTGCAAAAACCATATGCAGATTAATATTTTAGCGTCAAAAAGAGCAAATTATGCGCTAACCTGGAAAGAACAACAGAGAGTATTTCGTTCCACAAACACAGACTCGTCAACAGCGTTAAATAATGATTTATTACCTCAAAAAGCCTATGAATGTAGCACTCTCATGGAAGCAAAAACCGCTTCCTCCTTTGAATGGCCTCTGTTCGTCAACAGCGACACACCATTCAACCTCTTGCCGAATACTTTATGCGGTGAAGAACCATCCCCGCACGGCGAAGAGAAATTGACGACCCGTCCGTCAGACCGCATGTAAAAAGAGAGAAGGTGGTCTCAACTGAAGTTTCCTGGAGCCCCTCCTGTACATGCAGAACGGCGCGTTGAAATCAAAGCAGAAATCAAAGCGATGAAATCCATCAAAGCTCGCAGGAATTATAAGACACGACCGTCCTCCCCAGCGCTGAGTGTTCGAGTGTCTAGATACTTGTCCTCACACAGACAACCTTGACGAAAACACGTGACAAACCTTGTCACATATCAAGTTCAGCTATAGCTGAGTTCTGCTTCGACAGCAGAAATCATCCCCGTGAAATCCGTGCTCGGCTATGCATGGTTAGCAAAAATCTGCCGTAGACCAGACTCACGCACAGGCGCTTTCTGTCGCAATTGACCAAGAGAAGGCACCCCACCGAGTGACACTTTCTTGATCCATGTCACTAGATCGTGACACAGTGTGTTACATTTGAGTCAGAATTTGCGAAGTTATTGTATCTAGCAGCTAAAAAGAATCGATGGAGTTAATGTCTGAAAGTAACGTTTGACACATTTTGTTATTTTTGCAATTTTCACAAAGAAGTTTCGCGAGTATTTGATACAAAAGCGTGGAAACCACTAGCTTAGCTTTTATGGCATTTCCGGTCACCGATTCGATTGAAATCATGGAGACGACGAGCCGTAAAGTTGAGAAAATATTGTACTGCCTGTTTAGGGTAAGGTGTAACGTTTGACACATAATTTGCCCATAATTCTTTTCCCAACGAATTGAATTAGCTTATAATAACTGCTTGCTACTTTTGGAGGCAAATTTGATGGAAGAAAAATACGATCCTCTGTTTTTGTTAATGTCCGTGTTACGGTTCAGGAGGATACCTTCATGTCCGTGTAACGATTTAGGCGTTCATGTCCGTGTAACGATTGATTTAGGAGGAGACATTTATGTCCTTGTAAATATTGTAGCCAAAGCTGAAAAAATGCATTTGGGTTAGCAGGGGGAAGGAATATTTTCATGAGATTGTTTTAACACCCCCCCCCCCCCCCCCCCCCCCCTCCCCAACATAGGGATTTTGCTAGGATTTTACGTACAAGTACAACTAATTAAAATTTTTCGATTTAATTGAGAACCTTATTCCAGATGTACCTAGTCATTAGGTTAAAACTGTATTCTAAATGTCTGTTTGAATATTGTAGTTATTTTTGACATTTTGATTGATTTCATGTCCACTGACTCCATGTAACACGTGACAGGTAGAACGCAGATTTGACCTGTTTTGAACATGATGTTACTTTTTTTTGTGGTGCTTTGAGTTTGATGTTCCATAATTACCTAATCTTCAAAATATGAATGTATCCTAAAGGTCTATTTACTATTATAGTTGTCATTTATAACATTTTGAATAATTTCATGTCCACTGACACAGTGTAACACGTGACACGTAGAATGCTGTTTTGACTTGCTTTTAACATGTTTTGCTATTGTTTCTGTTTTCATATTCCAGAAATAACCTAATCTTTAGATTGTAAATGAAAAGTTAGTGTATGTTTAACATTCTGGTTGTTATTTCATATATATTATGAATATTTTCATGTCCATCAACACGTGACACCTACAACAACATGTTTAACTAGTTTTAGCAAACTTTAACAACTTTTAGGGATATTTTTAACATGTGTCAGTGTTTCTGTTGAAGTGTTATATTTTATTTTAGGGTTTATACTTCTTGTGGTTACTTAGCAGAAAGTATCAGTTTGGACTTTTATGATGTTTGAGCGTCTTGCGACATTACGTGACACTGCATTCAAGATTTGGCTCCAAATGTACTTTTAAAGACTGATAATGCTTCTGCAGGGTCTGTTCACTAGAAATAAATCAACACCAGTTGTATGAAATGATATTAATGGCTTCTGTGGTCAGTTTTGTTGCACATGTGTCTTTTCTCAAAATTGGCGTATCATGGCATATTATCAAACCGTACACATTTCCCAAATGCACAGACCATTCTTTTATTACACAAATGTGTTCATCAAAGACTAACGTATCACTTAAAACACCAAAAAAAATCAACTGAAAAGGTTTAGTTTGTCACAAATGTCCAAGCACCCCCCCCCCCCCCCCCCAGCACGTTTTGGCAAAGCCTCATATATATAATGAAACAAAAATACACAAAGGACTACAGACATTACACCAACCTTACAAGAACCAAATACATACATCAACCGACGACGACAACAACCACAAGAGTTGGACCGCAACACGGTGGCCTAGTGGTAAGACGTCCGCCCAGTGAGCGGAAGGTCGTGGGTTCGAACCCCGGCCGGGTCATACCTAAGACTTTAAAATGGGCAATCTAGTGGCTGCTCCGCCTGGCGTCTGGCAGTATGGGGTTAGTGCTAGGACTGGTTGGTACGGTGTCAGAATAATGTGGGTGAGACATGAAGCCTGTGCTGCGACTTCTGTCTTGTGTGTGGCGCACGTTAAATGTCAAAGCAGCACCGCCCTGATATAACCCTTCGTGGTGGACTGGGCGTTAAGCAAACAAACAAACAAACAAACACAAGAGTTGGCGGACTCCAAAGGGCGTTTTGCTGATGAGCACCAGAAGAAATTCTAAGATTTCCTGAGTTTGCCAGGATAAAAAATCATAATGTACTCACTGGTGGTTTTCTCAGCGTTGGTTTTGACGTTTCTATGCTGCGTTGGGGCATGAACTCTGTGGGCAAACTTCCTGGAAGTAGTGTGCGACCAGTTCCATTTCCTTTATAAAATAAAAAAACAATGTTTACAGTTACAAAGCACAAGTATTAAAAATGCATATTATGTACAGGGATCACTCTTTCTTAGTCTTAAAAAACTATAGCTAAGTTCATTGACCACCTCATGAAAACAAGGTCATTTTGACAATCAATTACTCAATATATGTCAAATTTTAAATACATAAATACTATTACTTCATAAATAAATAATATTAGTTATTTCTGTAGAAAAGAAATGATGTACTTTCACTTCTCAAGTCTTAGACAACTTGAAACTGCAGTGTACTATGTGTAGTGCTCTAACCAGTCCAGTACACACATAGACCGGGCACCACACTCCACAGACTGTGCACTGTGAACAACACTGTGTCAACTGAGAGTACTTTACTAGCTGTGGAGTTGTGGCCTGGCGAAATACAGCAGTTGTTTTTTTTGTATAAATGTATCTATCTATATATATATATATATATACGACTAGTGTCTGTGTGTGTGTGTGTGTGTGTGTGTGTGTGTGTGTGTGTGTGATTGTTCGCCATGCACGGCCAAAGTTCTCGATGGATCTGCTTCAAATTTGGTGTCCATATTTAGATACACCCTGCACAAAATCTGGTCGATGAGATATTTCACCACGTGCTCTCAGCGCGCAGCGCTGAACCGATTTTGGTTTTTCGCGCGCAGCGCTGAAGCGATTTTGGTTTTTCTCTCGATCCATTCCCAGTAACTCTTCCTTATCTTCAGCTACCCGGGCCCCCATACCGACACACCAAAGCCGCTAGACCACATCACAACGCCAAAGTTCTGGGTGGATCTTTTTCAAATTTGGACACCGTATTCAGCTACACCCCGGACACAATATCATCGATGAGATATTTCAACACGTGCTCTCAGCGCGCAGCGCTGAACCGATTTTGGTTTTTGTGTTCATTTCACCATTCCCAGTAACTCTTCCTTATCTTCTCCAGTGTTTTGCGTTTATCTCCCTTCCTTCGTGTGGCTTCAATCCATATTCCCGTTTCAGTCTACGTTACTATTTTTGAGTCACTTGAGAAAAAGTGACTCTATGTAATCGGTCAGTGTTAGTCTGTCCGGCCGGCCGTCCGTAGACACCACCTTAACGTTGGACTTTTCTCGGAAACTATCAAAGCGATCGGGCTCATATTTTGTTTAGTCGTGACCTCCAATGACCTCTACACTTTAACGATGGTTTCGTTGACCTTTGACCTTTTTCAAGGTCACAGGTCAGCGTCAAAGGAAAAATTAGACATTTTATATCTTTGACAAAGTTCATCGGATGTGATTGAAACTTTGTAGGATTATTCTTTACATCAAAGTATTTACATCTGTAGCCTTTTACGAACGTTATCAGAAAAACAAGGGAGATAACTAGCCTTTTCTGTTCGGCAACACACAACTTAACGTTGGGCTTTTCTCGGAAACTATAAAAGTGACCGGGCTCAAATTTTATGTGAACGTGACTCATTGTGTTGTGAATAGCAATTTCTTCCTGTCCATCTGATGCCTCATATAATATTCAGAACTGCGAAAGTGACTCGATCGAGCGTTTGCTCTTCTTGTTAGAATGTCACTGCGCTGTCCAGAACGCTTCCCTTGCACCCGTAAGTTGTTCTTACTGTCAAAGTGAAAAGGTCGAATCAATTTATAGCCACGCGAAAAATACACTGTCACCTATCTCTATATATTTATAGATATAGATATACATATATATATACGGCTTCTCTGTGTGTGTGTGTGTTTGTGTGTGTGTGTGTGGGCAAAAACCTGTGTATTGTAGAGTTCTGTTTGTGATGTGGTCTAGCGGCTTTTGTCTGTCTGTATGTTCTGGCATTTGAGAAGCCACAACAGATAATATAGGGCTAAGAAATAAGCTCTAAAAATCTCAAACCCGTTTGACAGGACTTCGCCTTCAAAGGTGATTGTGGTGAACCGCCACGCTGTCTGTCTCTGTCTCGCGATTCACCCCGGCGAATTCACCATTCCCAGTAACTCTTCCTTATCTTCTCCAGTGTTTTGTGCCTTCGTGTGGCTTCAATCCATATTCCCGTTTCTAAGTTACTATTTTTAGAATGTCACTGCGCTGTCCAGAACGCTTCCCTTGCACCCGTAAGTTGTTCTTACTGTCAAAGTGAAAAGGTCGAATCAATTTATAGCCACGCGAAAAATACACTGTCACCTATCTCTATATATTTATAGATATAGATATATACATATATATATACGGCTTCTCTGTGTGTGTGTGTGTGTGTGTGTTTGTGTGTGTGTGTGGGCAAAAACCTGTGGATTGTAGAGTTCTGTTTGTGATGTGGTCTAGCGGTTTTTGTCTGTCTGTATGTTCTGGCATTTGAGAAGCCACAACAGATAATATAGGGCTAAGAAATAAGCTCTAAAATTCTCAAACCCGTTTGACAGGACTTCGCCTTCAAAGGTGATTGTGGTGAACCGCCACGCTGTCTGTCTCTGTCTCTGTCTCGCGATTCACCCCGGCGAAGCCGGGTATTCCTCTAGTGCAATATAGTTGGGTAAAATTGCAGTTTACAACAGTTGTAGAATTATAGTTGAAGATGGTGTTCAATCCGTAATTTTTGTTCCTTCTATTAAACACTTCTTGAAATGCCGAGAACAAATAATCATACTCTCGATTGAAACTTTTGTCAGATCGGTTCACAGCTGCCACAAGTTTGCATTTTCACTCAGGATTTTCTGACCTTCGAATTCGGAAAAATGACAAACCTCTGCACCTGATAGAGCTTGCAGAACACCCTACAAGTGCACTTGCCTTGCCTGGCATGATGACGATTCGAAATGTCAACTGCCTGTAGACTTATCGTGTTCCACCATAACCGGAAGCTGGGTCGCTAACAGTCGGGTCAAAGGTCGGGAGACGGGAGTTCTTGCGTCGTCTGCTGCAGCGGGTACCGGCTGCAGCAAGCTGTCCTCTTGCCACGGACTTACATTACCTGGACAGCTGTCTTCGCGCCAGCTGCTCTTTGTCTCTGTTAATAACTGGCTTGAGCGGTCAAGGTCACCAAATGACTGTGTCGCTTACTTCCGGCGAATGCTCGAAATGGTGTTCAGAGAGAATCCTGATGCAGCGATGGATCCTTTTATTGAGCAGATAATCAATGTAAGTTTGCTTGTTTTTATTACAAAAGTGAGTTTCAGAATGAGTGGTTTGTAGGAGTATTGTGAATCACTGATTCAATTACCAAACTGAAGTTGACAAGTGCATGTGTCACGGAACGCGAGTGACTGACTGACTCGAGAAGTACGAGTTGCCACGTTTTTGTTGTTGTTTATTTTTTTTTTAAAGATTATGAGAAGTTAAAATGTTTTGATGTGGCATTTCGTACGTCAGTTCACAAGAAACTTGTTTTGGTTGTAGCTAACGATTCCAATCCATTTCCTAAACATAACTAGAGCGAGAGAGAGGGATTGTAACTGTGTAAGAAAAGAAAAAGAAAAAGGGGGAGTTCTGATCACAGATGTTTGTGTTCTGACAACAATATGCAGTCTAAGAATTTTCATTTGTTTCTGAGAAGAGGGCAGTGCAAAAGGACAGCTTACGGCCTTAGGTGAAATTGAATTGCTTTCAGATTCAGTATCTTATATGAATATGAGGAGCCACAAGCACTTTGATAAAAAAAAGAGAAGTCAAGGAACGAGACTTTGTACTACCACAGACTGATGTCCCATTAAATTGAAATTGAATAATTACCATTTTTCAGTTATCTCAAACTTAACTATGTTTTTGTTATTTACTGATTTTTGACTTTTGGCTTGGGTACGGCCAAGTCAAAAAGGTGGGAAAGGTTAGAAATAGTCATAACAAGTTCACTTTTGGGTCTTTTTCAAATCTGTTTGCTGCATGTTTTCTGTGACCATTGTGGCTATGCACTGACACACAAAAAAGTGGAGAAAGGGGAGAAATGAAGATTTTTTCTTACTACATCACAGTCAGGGATTGTTGACATGTACATTGTCAAGAGGTCAAAACAAATTTTAAAAGCTGTTGGACACTGCACTAGTGTTGCTTTAATCAAGGCGAGTCTGGAACAATAGGTCCACCCCACCAAAAAGTCAACATGGAATTAGTTATGATTTTTTTTAGCCTTTTGGCTTAAGTACGGCCAAGTCAAAAAGGTGAGAGGGGTTACAAATAGTCATAACAAGTTCAGTTTGGGGTCTTTTTGAAATCTGTTTGATGCATCTTGTCTGTGACCATTGTGGCTATGCACTCAAAGTCAAAAAAGTGCAGAAAGGTGAAAAATGAAGATTTTTCCTTCTTACAAGACAATGTGTGATTTGGCACATTTTGCCTCAGTCTTTATCAAGAGCCTGTCTAACCCACTTTGAAGCTGTTGGAGACTGCAGTAATGTTCCTTACATCAAGGCGAGTGCACAATGGTGCATTTCTAACCCCCCCCCCCCCTAATGTTCACTTTAATATCAATCAATCAATAGATATTCAGTCACAGTTTAACTAACTTATTCACCCTGATCACTCACTCATCCTGTTCTATTGTATTTGTGCTAAGTTTGGTTTGCAGACTTTATTCTTTTTCTCAAATTTCTGTTCTCATGGCATCAAGTGGTTTTGTTTATAAATACCCCCCTCCCCCCACACTTCATACTATTAACACACACACATTTCTTAATAAGTTATAATCTATAATTGCGATAGCGATAGGTACGTTCTCTGTTAAAACTAAAAGTATTGACAGTTTAATTATTTAATTACCAAGTTTTAAACTGTGACCACTATTGTTAATGGGGAACTCAAGAGCCAAATTATGACGTGAGCAAATCTTGGCTTTGTCTGGATTGAAGCTGCCGTCAGCGCGATTTATGGCATGGATCAACGCAGCACGCCATTTGTTTTGGTCAACACTGACTCCAGCCTTCACTGCGAACGCCAAGAAGAAGAAGAAGAAGACTCCAGCCTTCGGAAGTTTGACGAAAGAAAGCCCTCTATATTTCGTTTGCGTCGTGTGGCATCCAAAAATACAGCAGTTTGAACCGCTTCCCTTGCACATATATGCCATTTTTCGCGAAGTAGCATCAGGACCGAAACACGCCAAAGCCGATGTCGGCCATTAACCGGAAGAAGCGGGCACCGCGCGTCAGGTGGGTGTGTCAAACAGGCACTTATTCGACCTTGAGTCTATTTGTGCTTGACCCTAAGACAGCCGTCCATCTCATGTACGTCCGTGCCTCTTGCAGACGAGTTTTCCTCGAAAAAATTACGCAGCCAATGAGAGGCGTCTTTGCGGTCACGTGTTTTAGTGGTGAGTGAGCTCCCCTCGTATTTGGTGTCGGTTGCTTTACATGCTTCCCAGTCCAGGTGAGAACATCAACAGTCAAAACGTCAACAGGTGAGAACGTACACAGTCAAAATGTCCACAGGTGAAAACGTCCACAAGCAAAAACGTCCACAGGTGAATACGTCCATACATTTGTCCCAGTGTGTGAATGTGTGATCGACCATTGACATTGTGTAGTGTTGTTAAGTTGTGTATGACATGTTTGCATGCCAGCTGAGTCGGCTACCAGTAAGTTCGTCACACGGTAGATTCGTCACCGGTCACGGTAACTTCGCCACAGTAGTCCGAGCGCGGCTCTCTCTCTCTCTCTCTCTCTCTCTCTCTCTCTCTCTCTCTCTCTCTCCCTCCCACCTCCTTCCACCCCTCCCTCTGCTCACATTGAGTTTCTCTGCCTCCTTGACAGTGAGGTACGGGTTCAGTGAAGTCGTGTGTGTGTTAGTGAGTGTGTGTGTGTGTGCCGCTGGTGTGTGTGAGTGTTTGTGCGTGTGTACGTGAGTGTGTGTGTGTATGTGCGATGGTGTGTGTGAGTGTTTGTCAGTGCGTGTGTACGAGCGTGTGTGTGCGTGCGTGCGTGTCATGGATGTGGGTGTATGTACGTCCGTCTCTCTCTCTCTCTCTCTCTCTCTCTCTCTCCCTCTCTCTCTCTCTCTCTCTCTCTCTCTCTCTCTCTCTCTCTCTCACCACAGGCCGCTGTTGAGAACTGCTCAATGAGTAGATCTCGGGTTTTAAAATAACAACGCTCGGACTGTGTCGTCTGAAAACTACTCAGTTGAGAACTGCACAATGAGTACGGATCTCGGGTTTTCAAATAACCTTTCTCTCTCTCCCTCTCTCTCTCTCTCTCTAAAAAATGTGAATCTTGAATCTCTCCCACAAATCAAACATCTGAAAGCATAAGCTCTTTAGCATAAACACCCGCCCACCCCTGCCGGTAACTTCGTCATAGGTGACGAATCTACCGTGTGACGAACTTACTGGTAGCCGCTGAGTCGATGACCTATCTTGCCAATTCTCGAGTTGCAGTAAAAGTGGTTTATTTTGGGAGTTTGTTTGGACGTAAAAGATAGAAAGATGGGTGAAGTACGAACTGTTTGACTGAATTTGAGAAAGCAAGTACGTTTTTATGGTGAACTGTGTTACTCTTTGAGGTTTCCCTTTTGATGACAATGCCAATACGTTTTTATAGTGAACTGTGTTTCTAACTTAAAAACCAACACTATCCAGCAAGCTAAAACAAACGTGAGCCTTATTCAAACAACTAACAACTAACAAACAAACCAACAACAACAACAACAACAAGGGAAGAAAAGGAGAAAGAGGAGGGCGTGAAAGACCTCCGAGTTGAAGTATAGTTGTTAGGCGCGTTTGATCGATCTGCGCGATCGCGCTGCGCGTTTGGTGGATCGATCAAACGCGCACACATCGATCGATGTGTGCGCGTTTGGTGGATGCAAATGTAGTGGAGGAGTGGAAGGGTAGTAGTAGACACGAAGCCCAAGTCCAAGCGTCTTGTTTCAACTTTTTATTCAAGAAAACAATGCAAGGAAACGTAGAGGCCGAAGGCGAAACCCGTAGACAGCAAAGCAAGTGTAGTGTCGTGTTCAGCTGCTAGGAGCGAATGCATGCTTATGCCGGTGTCCGGCCTATACTTATAGCCCCGGCGCGGACTGCACAGAAAGCACCGTCCGGCGGTGATGAAAATCGGACTGAATACGGCCAGAAACACGGAATCTGTGTTTCTTACACTTGCTTTACCCTACGTTATTTAAACAAATACATAACCAATCATAACAAACAATACATCAAATTAAAGCTACGACCTTTAGCTTTCTATTGCAATAGATCACATTTCGTAAAAACTTATATTTATTTAGTAGGATGCAAAAACAATGGTCCTAGTGAAGGCACTGAACCAACTTCAGTGCGGAAAATTACAAAACTCTCCAAACTGGAATAATGGACAAACTCATAAATCATACAGATAAAAAGAAGAACCCTAGACAAACATCATGATATGCGTTACTTGGGGGAAAATTATACATTGACTTAGTACGAAGCGGTAAAGTCCGAAAGTAAATGGAATCGGCTAAATTCCTGCGCGAGTACCTGTCTGCATAAATTAGCAATCTTTGCAGAGGAACCAAGCATCACTCATTACAACCAAATCCTTATAAAATCATATGCAACATAGGTACGGGATATGTAATAGTGATACAAAAATGACAAAACAATGATTGAAAAGACAAAGATGAGTTTGTGAGAATCAATTTCTCTCGACGATACATGAAAACCGGTCAAGGTCAGAGTGACGCTTTGGTCAGTTCGAAGCATTATCGTAAATAACACAATAATATGCAGCCATCCAGCCTAATCAGTGACTTCTATGCAAACCTAAATATAATTAGGACCGTATCAAAGATAAAAGGGACTTTGAAAGATAGAAGTTAGGTAGATATATAAAGAAAGGTATTCTATTAGAATTTGCGCCGGTCAATGGTGCGCGCGCAGCATCGTATCGTCTGCTATGGGGTGGGTATCCCGTTTGTACTGTACACAAGGCTGTTTCGCTATGCGATGATTAGAGTGTTTAGGGTAGCGAAGTGCACTTGGCTACACAAAGAACTTATGATACAAAGAATACAAGAATCGTTAAAACGCGCAGCTCTTATACTTGCGCATTTGGACGATCTGTCACAAAGTAAGTCCCTACCACACACACACATCGCACGCCGGAAGTGAAAAGTTTCAAATACAGGAATGTTCCGAAATATACCCCAACAACGTTTTTGATTACAATTCAGCTCCTTTTTTGTTGTTTTTGATTACTGCTGAGCTCTATTCACATAGGCTCAAGTTAGTTTTATTGCTTCATTCTCTCTTGATTGCTTCATTCTCTCTTCATTCGTTTAACTGATACATGATGGAGAGGTTTAGGCACACACTGCAAGTCACAGTGGAGGCAGATACATCAGCCATGTGTCCCAAATCAAGCTTGATGTCAAGCGAAAAGTTCAATACGGTTGTGAACCACCTAAGAGACACACACCGGCACACACACACACACACACACACACACACACACACACACACACACACACACACAAACATGCACTTACATACACCCAGACACATACACACCCAGACACACACACACCCACACACGCGCGCACATACTGTTTAGACACTTATAGCTAGGCCTACTTCCGGTCATAACTTCCGGTCATTGCCAGCAGACGTCTGACTGACTATTAGGGTTTAACGTCCTCTTAGACCAACTGGTCTATATTGGGACAGGTATTGGTAATACGCTGAAGATATGGTGTAATACTTTGATTCGAACAAGCCCGCTGTGGCTGTCTTCTTCGACACACCAGCATTGGGTTTGTCTCGTCAAAGTATCGAAATACGATCATGATAATCAGAGACGAGAGATGATGCATGCGTGTCTTCGTGTTTTCCAAGCCCTGAGACTTTCGCTGTGAACGTGGGATCTTTTTCGTGCGCATGTGTGCACACGGGGGTGTTCGGACACCGAAGAGAGTCTGCACAAAGTTGACTCCGAGAAATAAATCTCTCGCCGAACGTGGGGATCGAACCCACGCTGATAGCGACCAACTGACTACAAAGCCAGCGCGCTACCAACTGAGCTACGTCCCCGCCCCCAGCAGACGTGTGTGTGCGTAGTACGATGGTGATTTGTGAGACGGATCGTCCAAATGCGCAAGTATATAAGAGCTGCGCGTTTTAACGATTCGTGTATTCTTTGTATCGATCAAACGCGCACACATCGATCGATGTGTGCGCGTTTGATCGATCCACCAAACGCATCGCGCGATTGCGCAGATCGATCAAACGCGATAGCGACCAACTGACTACAAAGCCAGCGCGCTACCAACTGAGCTACGTCCCCGCCCCCAGCAGACGTGTGTGTGCGTAGTACGATGGTGATTTGTGAGACGGATCGTCCAAATGCGCAAGTATATAAGAGCTGCGCGTTTTAACGATTCGTGTATTCTTTGTATCGATCAAACGCGCACACATCGATCGATGTGTGCGCGTTTGATCGATCCACCAAACGCGCAGCGCGATCGCGCAGATCGATCAAACGCGCCTAACGTAGTGATTGTAACGTTTTGTTTTACAAATTTTTCTGTGTTCTAAATGTTGAAACGTTAGCAGTCCATATGTTTCTGGATTAAAAGGTCTCTAGCTCAGACACAGATCCAAAATGTTTAGTGTGACTGTCTAACTGCCTGGGAAGCACATTGCACCAAACTCTTACTCTTAGAGCCTGGCTGCACTCTGTGCAAAGTTGCATTAGTGCTGTGAAGAATCCATTTTACAGAGGGACACAGGTGTCATTTACAAAATTATTTCAGAAAAACATCCTGCTCTGGACAGAAAACAGGCAAGTGGTAATTTAATGGTACCTGTCCAAGTGGAAATCTGCTCTTGTTGTCCGCAAAAACCTAGACGGATCTGTTGGTGGTTTACCAGATGGTCTTCAGTGGGGTGAAAGGTATGTTTGATGAGTGAACTTAAAATGACTACATTTTATTTTTTATTTCCAGGCAATTATGCAGCCGTCTTTCAGCTACGGGTGCGCATGTCTACTGCTAGTTGTAACAAGTAAGTATTGTCTCTGTTTCTTCCTTTGCATGTGTGATAGAGGTTATAGTATACACAGGAATTTTTCGACATGCACTTGTTCAAATTATGTAAATGGCTGCAGCAACTGCCGCAGTGACCTCATGTAAAAAAAAACAAAAAAGATGTGTTCACCGAAAACTTATGAAAAAAAGGAACATTATCGAAACGAACTCCTTAGACTGTACTTTTCAACAGTAGAAATATCAATTGTCTGTTTTAGTGAGGAATTTATTGTTAAAACTTTTGACTGTAATTCGGCACTTGCAAAATGTCCAAAGCTGCAGAGAAACCAGCCAGGCTGTGGATTTGTGATTATTATGTCTCAAAATGGAAGGATGTTTGTAATGCATGTGAAAGCCTTGGAATTAAAAACCTGTAGATATTTACAATATGGTTTACGTGGAAAGTTCACTTCAATGTTGGAATTGTAACTTTTTGTTTGTCATTGTGTGTGTTTAGGTGCTTCCTGGGCGCACACAGGTGATCCCGGTAAGTTACACATCTTATAACTGACTTTTTTTTTTATTGTCTGTCAGTCTCTCTCAATCTCTGTCTCTCTCTCTCTCTCTCTCTCTCTCTCTCTCTCTCTCTCTCTCTCTCTCTCTCTCTCTCTCTCTCTCTCTCTCTCACTCTCACTCTCTCAAATGTACCTTTAAAGGCACAGTGCAGCTCGATCACAGCCTTCGTTTTGCGTTTTTGTTGCAGCTGAGTGCATTTACAGTTCAAAAATCCTCCTATGGTAGTAAAACAAACCCAAAACTACCCAACGACGACATCTGTGAAGGTCGACAGTTTCTTGTTCACGCGAGTGCATAAATTAACCTAGTTATTACGTGGTGTTTGGTCGGAGTTCGATTCAACTGAGTGATTCCGGCCTCCATTTTGTTTTACACAAACTCATGATGTCTGACATAGTTTGCTGGTGACGTGTCTTTTTGTGCATGATGTGGTGATCTACCTGATCTAAATTTAGATCCAAAAATAGGTCAAGACCAGCCGGGTCCGAGTACGAAATTAATTCGTAAAAAAATTGCAGTTCTTGACTCTTTGGGTGCAAGTCAATGAAACTTGGTAGTTCTTCTAACGGATAGCTGCCTGAGGTATGACTAAAAGCCCCAGGGGCTCCGTGCACCTGGATTTGACAAGTTCAGTACCTTTAAAGCCACACTAAGCTTCCGGTAAACCATTACAGACACTGTCAGGCTTTTACACACAGTACAAACACCCTTTCGTTTCAACACTCACCGCTTAAGAACATCCTAGGTCCCCTCCGTAACTTTGAGCGAGCAATTTTCAAAGAATGTATTTTGTGCAGTCAGACCAGATTGTCTGTAAGACTATCATACGCCATGTTTTGGCGCTAGACCTAACTTTTAAAATCTCAATAATAAATTGACAGCTTGTTACACAAACATTCTTAAATCATAAAAGAATTCTTTTCTCATCAGTTCAATTCGAAGGTTTGAAAAAAGGCGCTTAGCGCTTGCTTGTTATGAAGCCAACCACCGCCGACAAGTTCGTGTGACTCACAGCCGTTTGTTGCGTTTTAGATTCAGAGGTACATAATAACGTGCTATTGCAGATACAGTGGGTCGCATTGAAATCACAAGCTGATGACTAAATTGTGAAAAAAAGGAAAGTGGATCACACGGGTTCATGATGGCTCAGGGGTTAGATAAACCACTAAAACAGGTGTGTGGTTTACGTGAGTTAAATAGCCATTCAAACTAACTGTGTCATTTAATGCTATCAAATGCTATTGCAAGTGTGTTCGATGAGAAGATTTAAATCGTTCTGTAAACCATTTGAGACAGACTGGGGCTTTAAGTTATGTGCGTGAGCTTCCTATAAGATGTGCTATACACCAGCATTATAACAAGAGAATACTACATGGCATGCTGTTTCATATCAGCTTTATACAAGTTTGGTTTTTTGACTCACATGCGAAGCAAAAGTGAGTCTATGTACTCACCCGAGTCGTCCTGGCCGGACGGGCCGGAAAACTTTAACGTTGGATATTTCTTGGACACTATTCAGTCTATCAGTACCAAATTTGGCAAGATGGTGTATGATGACAAGGCCCCAAAAAACATACATAGCATCTTGACCTTGCTTCAAGGTCAAGGTCGCAGGGGCCATAAATGTTGTCTAAAAAACAGCTATTTTTCCCATTTTCTCTGAAGTTTTTGAGATTGAATACCTCACCTATATATGATATATAGGGCAAAGTAAGCCCCATCTTTTGATACCAGTTTGGTTTACCTTGCTTCAAGGTCAAGGTCACAGGAGCTCTTCAAAGTTGGATTGTATACATATTTTGAAGTGACCTTGACCCTGAACTTTGGAAGATAACTGTTTCAAACTTAAAAATTATGTGGGGCACATATTATGCTTTCATCATGAGACACATTTGGTCACATATGATCAAGGTCAAGGTCACTTTGACCCTTATGAAATGTGACCAAAATAAGGTAGTGAACCACTAAAAGTGACCATATCTCATGGTAGAAAGAGCCAATAAGCACCATTGTACTTCCTATGTCTTGAATTAACAGCTTTGTGTTGCATGACCTTGGATGACCTTGACCTTGGGTCAAGGTCACATGTATTTTGGTAGGAAAAATGTGTAAAATATTGTTTTTCTCAGTTTTATTGTAAAATTATTCTGAAAGAAAGATCAAGGTCTGTTCAGCATGTGAGTCGTGTGGGCTTTGCCCTTCTTGTTTTATATTGTAAGCAAGTTTTTCAATATCTGAAGAAAAAAACCAAGTGTAAATCTGATATGACACAGCATGCCATGTACTATTCTGTTTTTATACTACAGTGGAACCTCCCGTAACGTCACCTCTCCCAAAAACGACCCCCTCCTTTTTCCCTCCGAATTTCTCGGCACGGATGCTCTTCACACTGTAACTAACCTCCCAAGAACGGCGCCCTCCAGTTTCAGACGACCGACCTACCAACATAGGGTCAATAACGTCTTTGAACTTTTTACCAGTGAGTGTCAAAGTTCGTAATTACCCTGCACACGCGGAAAACGCATGCCTTTAGTCATGCATCGAGAGTCAGGTGTGGTAGTCTGTAGTCAGTAATGCGTGCGTGTCCAGCTGCCTACGGCTGTCTTCTCACCTATTGCTGTCACAATTGAAGGACTGCCCTCGGAGTGGGGGGGGGGGGGGGAGAGAGGGGGTGGGAGGGGTTGGGTAGGGGCAGTTAGAACGACATCTCAATAATGAATTGCTGTGTACATATTCTGTGAGTGTGTGCTCACCAACTGAGACGTTAGTGGGAGGTGTTACTGTACATACGTGATAGAGACCACTCATTACATAACTAATCCATATACTCACACGTGTGTATACATGTTGTACTTGCGTGTCTTTTGCCCAAACTTCCCGCAGTCGAAGCACCAAACTTGGTCTTACGGAACCTGGATCTCTTCCAAAGCTTCGTGAAATCTTTGACGTCAAGTAAAGCGAAAAATGTAAGTTCTCTAAATTCTTTCAGGGGAAACAGCAAGCGCAAGAATGTTTCCAGTTTCTCAGTGACTTTTTCATCATGAGCCGTGTACAATTAGGTCCGTGCGAGACTACCTTGACACGACCTCTTTCACATGATATACAAACTTTTGAGTATATGGTTTAGACATCTAATGGGCAGTCTCATTCACGCCTGTTGATCTATGCCAAGTCGGTACAATGGCGGCGTCGCTGTCCCCGTCAGTTGAAAGCCTCTTACACTGATTTGACTGAATACCTAGTGGTTACACACGCATCTAATGGGATCTTGGACACCTTGATTGTCTATAGGACCTAATGCACGGCAGAAGAGCTAGACATACTCGCAAAATGCATTAAACAGCCTATGTCCAGAGGACTGTCCTAGTCGATGATGTGCCGATAAGAGCGTGTGTATCGAAAAGAGCACGCCTGTAACTTCATAGGCATAAGCATAGCCTGAAAATATTAGCAGTGCTGGTCGGACGGGCTGGGTTTTTAACGATTGCTAGTTTGACTTCTGTTTGAGAGAGCCAGCACCAACGAGCGCACACACTCACACGTCTCGTCATGTTGATCACAAGAGAGAAATAGAACAGCGAATAGAAGGAAACAGATTACGTCCCCAGAATATGACGCGATGGACGACAGAAGTCATAAAATCTATGATGCCGTGATAATAGTCTCAGCAAGTCGATCGAGACTAAAACTCAGCTATAGCTCTCACTGAACGACTCTCGCGCAAGTTCTCAAAACTGTGGTAACCCAGTTGCACATCCGGTCGACAGGTACATGTGCATTTTAGAATGTCAAGGATGACAGAAAGTAGAGCCAACTATGATGTATTTGTTGCACCCTTATTTATCCTCTATTTTATGTGTTATAAGAGTGCAATTGATACACCATATGATGTAACAATAATAGTCTTAAAATACAAGAAATATACCTACAGTAGATTTACAGAGACAAAGAAGGGAGGTCATGGGATACAAACTGTCCCACCTATTCTTTTTCACCTGGAATGTCTCACACAAGCATGAAAGTTTAGTAAGGCACAGTTTTTTCTTCTTTGCAACATCATTTCTGGGCGTAGTTCAATAGTTCATCACATTCTCAATCCAAGCACCTCGTCCCCAGATCTTTCTCCTCCAGATTTCTTCCTCTGGGGGTACTTGAAGGAAAGGGTTTACCACAACAATCCACAGACAATACAAGCACTAAAGGAGAACATTCTTCATGAAATCAGGAGGATTCCACTCGAGACCTTGGACAGAGTTATCAACAACTTCAATGTCCGTGTCGCAGCCGTAATCCAGAGACAAGGTGCTTGGATTAAGAATGTGATGAACTATTGAACTACGCCCAGAAATGCCTTTAATGTTAACTGCAGAAACAATTTCATAATGTCAGATTTTTAGGACCAAGTGTTGTGACGCCAACGTTAATGGTCGGAGTAGCGTTACACACATGTGATCAAAACTATTCATTCGATTGACACCAAATTTGGCTGAAGTGTCACAAAATGATTCCTCTGCGTTTTGTTCTTCCAGCTTTCTGACAAATGCACAAAAAGGTTGTTTTTGACCAGCCCAAACAAGTACCAAATAGAATAACCCGAACAAAAAGGACAACTTCCTTCGCAATTCTTATTCCGAGGAACAAAACATAAAACAGTACATGAAAGAACAGTGTGCCAAATTTTATGACAATCGGATGAATAGTTTTGAAAATATCTATGTAATCGCAACGCATGCTGCGAAAAACGCGATATTGAGAAAAACGCGATATTGAGAAAATCGCGCTTGAAGTAAGTTTTGCGTGGTGTATTAAATTACATATTCTTACTCCGAATCACATAGAGCATTTGACTACGTCTGAGATGCTAGGTACTGAAAAAACGCTACCCATCAAAAAAAAAACAAAGGGAAGCGACCCCTACCAAAAAGCTTGAATAGCTATGGTAACAGCCAGGTTCCCTGGGAGTTACCTCCCATATAGCTACTTCCTCTCTGTCACCACGTGACCGCTCATACTGACTTCAGCGTCTTGCAGAGAGGTTGTGTTGGAAATTTTGTGCGCTTTCTGTGGCTGCCTTTGGTGGAGTTGTTCACTTGCCGGCCACGTAACCCATCGTTCTCCTGTCAGGGCTTCGTTTGGTGAGCCCGTTCTGTTTTTTCTGCGGTTTTTGTTCGTTTTCGCCTCCTGTTGCTGATATTTTGTCCCTTGGACTCTGTGTGTCAGTAACACGTGCGTTGTGCCATTTTGCTTCTGTCAGCTTGGCTGACTTGCTGTCTGTGGCGTTTAACCTGTGCTTGTTCACTGTTTCGTTGCAAGTTTGGTTCGTTTATGCGTTGTTAGTTACTGCTTGCTGTTCGTGTTTACGTTCATTTCAGTAACTTTCCTTGTATAATTTTTTTGCTTGTTTACGTTTTCGTTGTTCGTCAGCATGTCTGATTCAGACAAACGTAAGGGTAAATCCGATTTGAAGGGCAAAGTGAAACCTAAATCTTCTAGCACCAAGCCTTTGGTGGTCGTGTCGGATGAAGCACGCAATACCATTTTGACGGTGCCCATTTCACCGCCTGGTCCTAGTACTCGTCCTAGTACTTCTGCTGTTACTCCGCCGCCGCCCTCTGCGGCTCCGGAGCAGGGGGCTATCGTTGCCTCCTTTTTGAGTTCGTTACTCCCAGAGATACGTTCCATGGTTCAGACTGAAATGCAACGAGCGTCTCCTTCCGCTAGCGCTTTCCTTCCTGCGGAGATGGGGGGGGGGGGGTGCGTTCCCTCGCTTCCGTGGTGGTTACCTCGGCTTCCGGTCTGCATGCTCGGGCTGCTTCCGCCTCTACCACAGGCGTCTCAAGTAAGTCGAACCGGTCTGGCAGCCCTCGTGAGGCGTTCGGACATTCCCTCACGGGAAGCGGTTCATTGGCTCGGGGTCACTCCCTGCTCTCTACTGGCAACAGTACTCCGTATGGTGAATCTGTCGCTCAGCTTCGGTGTCTGCCCTCACTAGCCCGCACCCAGTGCCGCAGTGACGGGTTTGACCGAGAACTGGCCTCCGGGCTTTACGGCTCTCAGCCGCAGTTCTCGCATTCGTCGTTTCCGCCCCCGGCGGTTTCGACGTCTGCACTTCCGGCTTCGGCCGGACACGCTGTCCCTCATCCTAGCACGTCCGCGTGGCTGCAGGAGAGGGATCAACGGCGTGAGGTTTTTGCGCTTCCGGCGCTTCAACCAGGCAGGCTGTCACTTCCCCCGGACGGGTCCGCGACTGCCTCCCACGTACATCCGGCGGCTTCGGATGGGTTTCCGTCTTACCCTATGCACTTTAGTCAGGGTTCAAGCCGGGATCACTTCCAGGATTACGGGTTTCCGGTTTCCGGTCATCTCGGGTATCCTGCCGCCGGCGTTCTGGATGACTACGGTCATGGCACTTCCTGTGACCACTCTGATGTGCAATCAGTGGCCAGTGAAGAGCCTCCTTCGGGAATGTCGTCAAGGCTGCGTGTCATCCTGGAGACAGCAGCTGAGGTGACTTCACGTTATTTCCCGGAGGGCACGGCTGTGGCGGTGTCTCCCACTTCGGGGGTACCTTCGGCGATGTCGGATTTCCTGCCTGCTAAGGAGGCTAATCCTTCCTTCCGCTTCGCGGAGTCGCCGGCCATAGCCTACCACCTGTCCCAAGTCTGGGCGTCGGCGCCTAGGCGGACAGGTGGTGTGCCTTCGGACCCTGTTCCTTTTCTGGTGCCTTTCGGCACAGTTCCGGAGCAATCTCAGCCTTGGCTGGCGACGATGGCACAGACTTCTACTTTCATGCCATTGCCTCAGCGGAAGCTTGCGCTTCCTCGGCATAGCCGGAACCTCGTTGCGTCTTACGCACTTCCGCGTTCCGTCTTGCCGGTGACGCCGGACTTGACAGCTCTTCTGGCCAAGCCAGTCAAGGGCGACTCAGTGATTCCGGTGAAAGAAAGCACTCTCCTCTCCCTGGAGGAAGTCGGACGTCAGCTGTTGGAATTGGCTTCAATTTCCGACACGCTGATTCGGGCTCTCTCTAGGTCTTTGACGGACGACTTAGTCCCGTTTACGCTCAGCGAAGAGCAGAACGCGGACGACGTCTCCTCCCTCCTCACAGCGTTGGCTAAGGTAAACGAGGAACAGACTCGTCTGTCCTCTTTACAGTACGCACACGCAGTCTTGGCGAGGAGGGAGTTGTTTCTTGCCAACTCTCAGTTTGCAGAGCAGGTTACCAGAGACACTCTCAGAGTGTCTCCGGTTGTGGAGGGCTCCTTGTTCAGCCAAATGGCGCTTGTCGCTCGGCAACAGGAGATTCAGTCCAACAAGGATTCTCAATTCCTGGACATGACTCTACAGGGCATGAAGCAAGCTAAGCCTTCCCAGCAAGGGAAGGCTCAGCCGGCCTCTCATCCCAAACCTGCTCAGAAGAGACCTGCACAGCAGAGCTCTAGAGGCGGCAAGAAACGGATGGCGTCGGGAAGGGGACGAGGCGGCTCGAGTAGCAAGCCTCACCCACAATGAAGCGCTCCCGGTCTCACCACCCTCCCGCCCTCCACTCTGGTGATGGCGGGAGGCCCCTCCCGGGCACTTTCCCATTGGATGGTATCAGTAGACAGCCAATGGATAGTGGGAGTTGTGAGATCGGGCTTCCGTCTCTTATGGCGGGAGGAGAAGGCACCTCTTTCCCGACATCCGCCGCTCTTCAGACCCCCCTCCTCGCAGGAAGCAAGATCCGTCCTTCAGGCGGAGATTGTCTCCCTGGTGCAGAAGGGTGCGGTCGAGAGGGTCCTGGACCAAAGCTCACTGGGGTTTTACGGCCGTCTTTTCGCCGTCCCCAAAGCTTCAGGGGCGTGGCGCCCCGTCTTGGACTTATCTCTCCTCAACACTTTTTTGAGAGAGATCAAGTTCAAGATGGAGACGCCGGCCACGGTCAGGGACTCTCTGCGCCCAGGAGATTGGGCGACCTCCATAGACCTGACGGATGCATATTTCCACATTCTCATGCATCCGGCCGACCGGAAATGGCTTCGTTTCCGGTGGGGAGATCAGGTCTTCCAGTTCCGCGCGCTCCCTTTCGGGCTGTCTCTCGCACCCTGGATCTTTACCATGGTGGTGAGACAGTTTTGCGCTCTGGCGAGGTCGCAGGGGGTTCGTCTGCGGGTCTATCTGGACGATTGGCTCGTTCTGAATCAATCCCAGATAGGCTGCTCGCAGCATACCCAATCGGTTCTTCGAGAGGCTCACCTGTTGGGTTTCTCGATCAACCGGTCAAAGTCGGAGCTGATCCCATCTCAAACGTTCACCTACCTCGGGATGTCGTTCGACACGGTTGCCTGGACTGTCCAGCCCTCCCAGCGACGGGTGGACAAACTCCAGGCTCAGATCCGCTCCACTTTGCCTCTCCTGCAGGCGCCCCTCCGGTCTCTCGCCTCCATCTTGGGGCAGATGGAGTCCATGGCTCTGTTGGTTCCTCTGGGCAGGGTCCACAAACGGCCTTTTCAGGCAGCGCTGAAGCCGTTTGTGGACTCTCCTCAGGTGGACTGGAACGCCCTCGTCCCTCTCCAGGGATGGTTCCAGTCCGCGACCCTTCCGTGGCTGGACACGGAATGGATCAGCAAGGGAGTTCCGATCGCCCTACCTCCCCCAGACTTGGATCTGTTTACAGATGCTTCTCTGCGGGGATGGGGGGCACACACGGACCTACACACGGTGTCAGGTCTGTGGTCGGAGGAACAGAGTCAGTGGCATATCAACTTGCTAGAGCTGGAAGCAGTAGCTCAAGCTCTAGTCGAGTTTCTGCCCTCCCTGCAGGCCAAGCATGTTCGTCTGTTTACAGACAACACGACTGTGGCCGCCTATATCAACAAGCAGGGAGGCTCGCGGTCCCCGTCTCTCTCGGACAGGACCTGCGAGATCCTGAAGTGGTGTGCTCTTCACCACATCACGATCTCAGCCAGGTACCTTCCAGGGAGGCTGAACACTCTGGCGGACGAGCTCAGTCGCTCCGGCAGAGTGCTTCAGTCAGAGTGGACCATCACTCACGGGGCACTGCTGCGCCTTTGGGCTCAGGTCCAAAAGCCTCTCGTGGACCTCTTTGCCACAAGGTTCTCGAAGAGGCTTCCGGTGTTCGTCTCGCCATTCCCGGATCCTCAGGCTTGGCGAGTGAACGCTCTGGACATTCCCTGGACGGGCCTGGAGGCGTACGCCTTTCCGCCTTTCCCATTACTCAGTCGAGTAATTCGAAAGGCGGAGCTGGAGGGGCCGACTCTTCTTCTGCTGGTCGCCCCTCTGTGGCCGTCGCAGGTCTGGTTCCTGGACCTGCTCCGGCTCGCCCACGGGCCTCCCATTCCTCTCGCCCTTATGCGAGGGGAACTCGTGCAGCCCCGAACAGGCATTCCACACGAGGAGCCCAGTCTTCTGAAGCTTCACGTGTGGAGGTTGTTCGGGACTCACTGAGGCGCTCGGGAGCGTCATCCTTGACGCTGGATCTGGTGGACCGCTCGCACAGGGCGTCCACGGCGTCTGTTTACGCCTCACACTGGAGGTCCTGGGCCTCCTGGTGCTTGGAGAAGGGGGTGAGTTCGGTGGCGCCTCGCTCTATGCAGGTGGCCAACCACCTCTCTTTTCTTTTTTCGCAGGGTGCGTCTGTTTCCTCCTTGAGGGTCCGGCGCTCAGCTATCTCTGCGACGCTTAAGCAGATCGGTAGATCTATTAACGTCGGGGGGGGTGATTGCAGCAGTAATCAAGGGTGCTGCTCTCAAGCAGGCCAGGTCCAGGTGCCCGTCCCCCAAGTGGGACCTGTTTCTGGTCTTAGCATCAGACATGGGATTCTTCCGTAAATTTACGGAATTCCGTAAATTTTTAAGCTCCAGGGATCATTCTTGAGATTCGTGCAAATCCGCTGAGAAAATTTTGGGGTATATGTAGGTATAGACCCAAGTTTTTCGGCCGGTCCGCTGATCGCGACGCTCCATTCCATACTACTCTTGAACGGTTGGTTCCTAAAACGGTCAGACTGTTGCTGGTCGATCCGTATGGGAACGCGCTCTTTGTCTCCTAGTCCTACAGTCACCGTTTCAACGTAGCTATCGGGGATTCAGTATAAGCATACCGTATGAGAATGATTCGGCGCCATTTTTACATCGCTTTGAGCCACCTCACCTGCGAAAATGATGAGGAAGTTAAAGCGAGACGAAACCGTTCTATCCCGGGAAATTGACCAGCAGAAGTACAAGAAAAATCTCTGGAGATTCGACTGGCTCGATGAAGTTGTATCATTGAGCTGGAAATACGAGAAAGGCCAGAAGACACAAGACGTGAAACTGAAAGTTGGCGATGCCGTTTGCTAAAATCAACTTGCCGGGAAAAGCTCAGTGCACTTTGTGCAACGATGTTAATGTTATCAACTACGGTTCCAATGGAAAGACTGCCCTCAAAAGCCACTTGAAAAGCAACAAGCACCTGACTATCCTGAAAACCCAGTCGGGTAATCAGTCACTGGGGTCGTTTGGCACCGACAAGGTAAGAACATTGAAACCACACCGTCACACGCCACCACCCCGCCCCCCCCACCCCCGCTCTCTCTCTCTCTCTCTCTCTCTCTCTCTCTCTCTCTCTCTCTCTCTCTCTCTCTCTTTCTCCTCCTTATTTTGAGTCTTAGCGTAAAATTAATTTGAGAAACATGGGAAGGAAGAGAAAGGGGGGGGGGGGCTATGATTAAGCTGAAATATGCATTTCAGGGCCATTTTTGTGTGTCTAAAACACTAAAAACCTTCAGCTTCTGGGGGCGAAGCCCCCAGACCCCGACCAGGGGCGTTGCCCCTGGACCCTACTGGGGGCCTTCTGCGGCCCCCAGACCCCCACCTTTTTTTTCCTTAATTATCACTTTTTCTGAATCCCATGTCTGTAGCATTCTTGCGGTCTTCGGAGTTCGAACCGCTGCGGGAGGCTAGTCTGCATAATCTTACTCGGAAGACGCTGTTTCTTCTTCTGTTGGCGACGGCCCGGCGGGGTAGCGAGGTCCACGCCCTGTCGGGTCTGCCAGAGGATATTTCTTTCGAGTCGGACGGCTCTGTCTCTTTGCATTTCCGTCCCGATTTTTTGGCCAAAAATCAGACTCCGGGGCAGGCCTCTCCGTTGGTTAGAGTCAAGGCACTGACCAACGCGTTGGCTCCGGACGACCCTGATTTGGCCAACTGTCCTGTTCGGGCTCTCCGTTTGTACTTGGAGCGCACTCAGCCCTTGCGTTCCAAGTCTCAGAAGTTATTGTTTCTCTCCCTTCTTACAACTCGGGAGAGAGATGTCTCAAAGGTTACGTTGGCCCGGTGGGTGACTTCTCTGATAAGGCAAGCTTATGTTTGGAGTAGCACAAACAGGGGGGGGGGGGGGGGGGGCGCTGCCTGCCTTTCCCCTGGACTCCCCCAGAGCCCATGAAACGAGGGCATGGGCATCATCGCTCGCAGTCCTACGCTCCATGCGCCTCGATGATGTTTTGTCTACTGCTTACTGGCGCTCTGAAGATATATTCCTGAATTATTATCTTCGGGACATTTCTGCCCTCCGCCAGGACGGCTCTCGTGCTCTGCCTGCACTTGTAGCAGCTGGTCAGGTTCTGACCAGAACGTGATGGTGAGTTTGAGTTTATTTCTTGCCCACCGCCATGTTGATGTTATCTGCTTTATGTGATTCGGAGTAAGAATATGTAATTTAATGGAAAATTTCTAAGTAAATTTTCATTTCATTAATATACTTACCCGAATCACATAGTGAATTCCCTCCCTCCTTCCCCGCTTGTGGTTTTTAGTCTTTCTGAAGCCGTATGAGCGGTCACGTGGTGACAGAGAGGAAGTAGCTATATGGGAGGTAACTCCCAGGGAACCTGGCTGTTACCATAGCTATTCAAGCTTTTTGGTAGGGGTCGCTTCCCTTTGTTTGTTTTTTGATGGGTAGCGTTTTTTCAGTACCTAGCATCTCAGACGTAGTCAAATGCTTTATGTGATTCGGGTAAGTATATTAATGAAATGAAAATTTACTTAGAAATTTTCCATTTTCAGTGACAGGTAGCATATCGTCATCGCACAACACTGTGACGTGTCTCAGATCCTTATCACTTGTTTTCAGCTCGTCAGCAGCTTGCTTATAACTAACAGCAACTTTTTGTGTTACTTTCTAATATTTTCTTTTTGTGATTTGTCGAGCTATTCGTAGGAGGTGACTGCATGTAGATTTTCGAGAGATCTGTGTTGTGTTTTCCGAGAGCAAACATAGCAATCTGTAAACTTGACGCTGTGAACTTTTTAGACGTAATTAAACACAGTCTCATTTTCTTAGACATCGACATATGAAAATGATCTTCCATGCTTTTAAATGCTTGATTTTACATGAGACAAACGAGTATGGCTGTGAGATTGTTTTCATGATGAGCGAAACCGTTTGTTTACCAAACGTCTCAAATATTCTATGTCCACAAATCTGAAACCTGTCTTCAGTGTCAAATTGGCAGTCTTCGGTCTGAAGCTTACTGTGTTTGAGTTTTCTTTCTTTTCTTTTTATTTATCCAAAGGAGTCACAATACCGAAATGAGCGAGCAATTGCGATGTAGAAGGAGGTGGGGGTTCAGTGTTTACATTATACACAACGTTGTGTTTATGAGATTCAAAATGATTTTCAGCAGTCCTTTTTTCTTCTTTTTAGGTCTGTATTCTGGTTTCTTGCCTTTTTCGCTTTGTCTGTTAATATGAGCCTCTGTTTCTATACCTACTCATACTGAATTACTGTAATCATAGCACAAAAAGTGTACAAGATATACACAAGGCATATTAAGATTCAGCTCGCAAATTTACTATGAAAGGCCTGCTCTGATTGGCTGTTTTGCAAAGTGTGGCTTCAAACCCTATCACACATCACCCAATCAAAACCCAATCAAAAACAAGGTATATACCTACTTTCAGGAGATAGCAGACGAACACAAGCAGCGTATTTAGATCTACAATTTAATACTTGAATCATCTTCCAAAGTTGTTTTAAACAAAAGTTATGGCGATTTGAAATTAATGAATATATAACGAGGCCAGAATTGATTTCAAAGCATTCAGTACAAAAATAAAAAGAAGTTAAAAAAAATTTGCCAACAATTCACATTTTGGTTATGCACAGCTGAAAGAACATAGATCAAAGTGTGTCATATTGTCAAAACCCCAAAACACACATATTAACAATTTTGTGCTAATTCCCATGGGGTTTCCTTACCTTAGCCTTACGTGACACATCAGTCTAAAGAAGACTTCCTGACATAAATAGACGTGTGATGTAAAGAAAATAAACACAAACCCCTAACCTCAATAACAAAACAAGTCGCGTAAGGCGAAAATACAATATTTAGTCAAGTAGCTGTCGAACTCACAGAATGAAACTGAACGCAATGCAACGCAGCAAGACCGTAGCATCGTCAGTCCACCGCGCACGGCAAAGGCAGTGAAATTGACAAGAAGAGCGGGGTAGTACTTGCGCTGAGAAGGATAGCACGCTTTTCTGTACCTCTCTTCGTTTTAACTTTCTGAGCGTGTTTTTAATCCAAACATATCATATGTATATGTTTTTGGAATCAGGAACCGACATGGAATAAGAAGAAAGTGTTTTTAAATTGATTTTGAAAAAAAAATTTTGATAATAATTTTTATATATTTAATTTTCAGAGCTTGTTTTTAATCCGAATATAACATATTTATATGTTTTTGGAATCAGCAAATGATGGAGAATAAGATAAACGTAAATTTGGATCGTTTTATAAATTTTTATTTTTTTTTACAATTTTCAGATTTTTAATGACCAAAGTCATTAATCAATTTGTAAGCCACCAAGCTGAAATGCAATACCGAAGTCCGGGCTTCGTCGAAGATTACTTGACCAAAATTTCAACCAATTTGGTTGAAAAATGAGGGCGTGACAGTGCCGCCTCAACTTTCACGAAAAGCCGGATATGACGTCATCAAAGACATTTATCAAAAAAATGAAAAAAACGTTCGGGGATTTCATACCCAGGAACTCTCATGTCAAATTTCATAAAGATCGGTCCATTATAGTTTAGTCTGAATCGCTCTACACACACACAGACACACAGACACACACACACACGCACATACACACACACACACATGCACATACACCACGACCCTCGTTTCGATTCCCCCTCGATGTTAAAATATTTAGTCAAAACTTGACTAAATATAAAAAAAGTGAACTGGAGAAATCACACCATATTCTAATTAGAGCTCAATTTGGGAATCTCTCGCGACATCTATATTAAGACCGGCACGGTTGGCCTAGTGGTAAGGCGTCCGCCCCGTGATCGGGAGGTCGTGGGTTCGAACCCCGGCCGGGTCATACCTAAGACTTTAAAATTGGCAATCTAGTGGCTACTCCGCCTGGCGTCTGGCATTATGGGGTTAGTGCTAGGACTGGTTGGTCCGGTGTCAGAATAATGTGACTGGGTGAGACATGAAGCCTGTGCTGCGACTTCTGTCTTGTGTGTGGCGCACGTTAAATGTCAAAGCAGCACCGCCCTGATATGGCCCTTCGTGGTCGGCTGGGCGTTAAGCAAACAAACAAAAATCTATATTAAGTGGGGCACCTCAACCTACATAAGTGCCCCACTAAACAAAGAAAGTCGCAAGGAATTCCCAACAGGAGTTAAATTAAAGAAAGAAACTCAAAAAATCTCTATGAACAGCAGTTTTTTGCGCTTGTCTTTTCTTCTGACGGTGGATTGTGGGAACGGTCCAACACACTGTGCACAGCATGCACTTTCCACAAAGTGGCTGCAGACAACAGTGCATTTTATTTTCTACTTTTTTCAAAACTTGTTTTCATTGTTTTGTTAGAACATACACATTTTATGTTGGTTTAATCATCAATCATATAATGTGTAGATTCTAACCTCACACAAAAATGCATTGCTAACCACTGATAGTTGTAAAATGACATCTGCTACATAGTCATAACATGTACTGTATCTGTGAGCAAATATAGAAATCGAAGACCGCTCACACGGGTGGAATAGGGTAGTGGTCAAGAATTTGGCCTTCCATGTAGAAGGTTCGGGTTTTGAATCTGGTCTGCCCCTGGTGGATTAAGGGTGGAGATTTCTTCAATCTCGCAGATCAGCATATGTGTCGTCCTGCCAGTACCTAGATATGCCCCTTCGTGTGTACTGTACATGCAAGCACAAGACCAAGTAGGGACAGAAAAGATCATGTGATCCATGTCAGATTTTGACGCACAGAAATACCCAGCATGCATCCCCAAAAATGAAATATGGCTGCCTAAATTGCTGCACAATTCCTGAAATACATGTAAGAACGCAGTGTTTGTGGGAGTTGTGGCCCATGAAAGCAAAAGCTAGTATAAGCAGAAGAAGACTGATTCAGCTAGCCTTAAAATATCTGCTTTTGAATCTTTGGGGGTGTTCTTTTTTCAATCTTTGGGGTGTTCTTTTTTCAGGTCATTTGCGAACCTCTTGCACTGTGTCTGGGAATCCTTTGAACGGCAGTTCGCATTCAGTACAATGCACATATCCCATGGATCTAAGGCAAAAAAAGCAAGGGATTTCCTTGATGCAGTTTGAAAGCAATGGAGGACAAACAAGTAAATATCTTTCTATTTTTCCTTGATATTAGACATAAGTTACACAAAACCGATTCCTGGATATAGCTGGAATTATTTCAAGGGTTGATTTTCAGGTATTCCGGAGCCTCTGTCGAAAATCTATCCGAGGGAAAATATGCCATATATCTAGGATGAGGTTGACTGTTTTCGTCTTGCCGAGACCCTCCGCATAACAATATTTATGCATGAAGCTAGTTCTCTCCCCCACCCCCTCCCCTACCTCTGCATTAAATACTAGATTTAAGAACCATTCACTGTGATTTTTGATGTGATGCTACGTCTCAGAGTTGCTTTCTGATTGATTATTAACTGCTACATGTAATGTATTGCTTCAACTGCACATTCTCGACAGTGAACAAATGACAAAACTTGTCAGCAGTACTTAAGCTAACGAGATTTCCTTTAAATTACTTGAAATGAGCTGAGAGCATAACTGTAAACATAACTCATAAGACAGGAGTTTTGAAAACCAGAGTTTTCTCCTTTGAATTTTGTTTCATTTTCTTAAAGATAGTGCTGTTTTATAGTTTATAACTTGTCAATTCTTTGCAAGTCATATCATTTGAAATTGTTGTCTTACTTGAGCGAGTGTACATTTATCGTTGAAATGGCATTTTGTCACTCATATTTAAAATAATAATAAAGGTATCTCTAACCAGGAAGTTTTAGAAAGGAAACGAATCACGTTTGCAGATGAATACATCTTACTTTTGCAACAAATCTTGGAAAACAACGAGGTTCGGTTACCACAGAACACGCAGCGTAGTCGCCTACTCATTTAACAGTGACAATAAACCTGGTCATGGAGACAATTCTCCATATCGGAGGAAACAAATAAGATCCCTGTCATTGCAGCTCTGATTGATATTGAAGTCAGGCAAGACTGTACAGTAAAGAGTCAAAATCTGATGTAAATGGATTGAATTTGAACCATATGGGGTGGGGGAGGGTGTTTGCGTGCATGTTCGTGTTTAAAATTGATGCAATAGTTATTGTCTGTTATCATTGTTTTTCTCCAAAACTTAAGGAGTTATCTTCCCGTGTACTTGGAAGGAAGAGCAACTCTTATGCACCAACGTCAAGGAGATCTTCTATCTTGGCAACATCACCAATGTGGTCACTTTTCAACTAAAGGACCTGTTCATAACAAACACAGAGTTTTTTTGCGCCTTTGTTCCACCTAATAAAGATCTTCAGGCGGAAAGGTGCAAACTAACTCTAGCAGGTTTGTTTCTTGTTTGTCTATATGCAGTCATGTGTTGCTTTTTGTTTGTTTTTATTTTTTGTTTTAAATTGTCTATTATTGACTACCGGTAAATCACAGGAATATGATCTTATAAGTTCATATCCTCCTTCATTGTATCAGTTAACGCCTCTTTTTAACCCTTTGCTTCCCTTTATATTATAAACCACCCATTTGGAATTCTGGCGATTGGTCAATGCATGGTTGGTGCTGGTGTAATAACATAACGTGAAAACGACGTTAAACACCAAATAAAGAAAGAAATAACATAACGTCAGTCACACTTGAGGTTAAAGCTACTTGATTTTGCTTTCTGAACTTAAGTACAATCGTACCCCCCTTTTAAGACCTAAAATAATCTTGGAAAATCAGGTCTTAAAAAGGAGGGAGTTTTAAAATGGGGGTAATTTTCCAGAGGTTATGAACAGAAAGTTTAAAAAAAACAAGGTTTTAAACAGGAAGGAGTCTTACATTCGGGGGTCTTAAAATGGGTGTTCCACTGTATTAGGTTAACGGGAGAAATGTGCCAGTTTTCAAGTTAAAGGGACAGTGCAGAAGTCACAGAATTGCTGAAGCAACAATTGTCTTTTTGTCGCAGATTATGATATTGTAGCAGTTTTCCTATTGTGTTGATTGTATGTTTGTTTACCCGGCGGAAAACCGTGAAAGTTGTAGATAATAAATAAAATGTGTGTCTTTTATTTAGCTCTGCAGATTCATTGTCTGGTGCATGCGCTCCTCATTTACTCTTTTCTGAGTCTAAATTTGCCTCGCGTTGTGTTCGTTCTCCTAGTGCGTGCACTCCTAATCTGTTGATTGCTAAATTTATCCTCTTCCACCTAAAATTGCCGGGTTAGCTTATCTTTATAAAAGGCTAATCGGTGAGAAGAAATGACGACTTATGTAACAACGAAAACCATTCAGTCGAGTGACGGAGTCAATTTCATGGGATCACTTTTCTATAAATAGTTTATTAGACTCATTATCTAGAAAAGTGTACAAATCATCCAATACAACAGGCGCAAATTACGCAATATTATAAATTCACATACAAAATTGATACAAAATCCCGGGTCGCCTTTACATGGCAAACATCAAAAATGCGCAGATTATCTTTATGGAAAACAATGAAGCCACCTAATCTCCCTCCCCAAATAATCCTATCATAAGTCGAGACTCCGCATATCGAGCTAGCTATCTTTTTATCCCATACAGAATCTTTTGTTCCCTGACTGATTATCAAAGAATTTCTCACGACCTATTTACTTTAATGGAATTCTAAATGGGAGAAACAGTTCTTCCCTCTCTGGGCTATGTTTTAAGGATGGTCTAAGACCTCAGAACTTTCTAGATTAACCTTAGTGAGAACGGGACAGTCACGGACGACTCTCCTTATTCACCACCAAAGTATTTTATCCCTACCTTATTTCCAGTCTTCTCTCTTTTACAAAGTACCGTGCGCAGACAGGGTGGGACACCAAAAACACAGGAGCTTGCCCACATCTACGCAGGTCACCTAAGGTTTAATCTACCACACCTAGCTAGCTAATTTAGGACCGTTCAATCAAACGCACGCCGACGTTCTAACAGTCCGGTTGTTTACTTCTGACTATCTACGGAATTTCTCTCCTACATATCTTTTGGACCTTTACTGTTGCTTAAAGTAAACAAGCAGTAACATGCGCGGTCATCCTTTTAAACTGGCTATGCCTAAGCTGTCCTAATTTGTGAAAAGGTAGAAAGAATCTCTAAGTTCTTTTATCGTTATTCTGCGTTTTCCCTATGCTATCCCTGGAACAGAATGCGAAGTCTCTTCTTCTTGTCCCTATTCTAAATCTTGATCTAGTCTACCTTGTCTTTACTCTCTCCCTATTCTAATCCCTAACCTAGCGCCCTCAGTCTATGTCCTTATTCTAACCCATCCTATTCTGTTCTAAAGCCTGTCCTAATGCGTGTAGGAACTTCGTTTTACACTGTCTTTTATACCAATCTGCATGGCAACGCAAACAAACACACAGCACCAGAGGCAGATTGGCTGACCGAAAAAGAACATTAACCGCACTACTTTCAAAACATTACGCGGACAATGTAGTCCGTCCTTTTTCCTTTATCTTTACACTTGCTGATCACAACAAGCGCTCTTTTAATAACTGTTCGTAATATTTAAGCGACCTACAACACTATCTTCATCAAAGAAACCTTGTCTCTCCTCTCTTTTACAATTCCTATCCTTTCTGATCTAACGATGATTTCTTCCGGCGATCGTTGTTTCTAACCCTACGAACAATCATCATATTCCTGTTACGTTATTAACCAAAATGACATCTTGTGGTCACTAAATTACATCCATTAAACAACTTTCATCCAATCTCTCGTCGTTCAACTTGACATTGGTCAAGTTTTACCACCCTTTATCGACCCGTATGCCGGCAAATCGTGTCCGCGCCCCATAAATGGCCGTCAACACGGAACTGAAAAGGGAATTACCTCCCTTGCATCGTCTACTTTTGGTTATGAACCCTATTATTCTCGCTCTTCTTCGGCAAGCTGAAAACAGCGATAGCGTGACAGAATGAATCTGTACGCCATGACCATTCTAAGCCTTCCATCTCTAACTTTTACATTAAACTTTCTTCAAATCTGGCTCTCCCGCCACAATATAAACAGTCAAAAGCTTTACACAACTCACAGATGCCTACACATACCTTTAGTGTTGCAAGCCAAAGAAAACCTCATGCGATTTGTCCGTTTGCATCTCCTGTCTAATTAACATTTCCCCTGATCACATTCTGGGGCTCAAGGGTGTGTGCGGAATGCCAAAATGTAACCACATACCATCTACAGTGAAACCCGGCTATATTGAAGTAGGCTATATTGAAATCCCGGCTATATTGAAAAAAAATTCAGGTCCCGGCTGAAGCTCTACTTTTTCTTTGTTAAAAAATGTTGGCTACATTGAAGTCGGCTATATTGAAATCCCGGCTATATTGAAACAAAAATTCAGCCCACGGGACGTTTTTAACTGGCTATATTAAATGTTTGCTCCAAAGATTTGTTTAACTTTTTATTTTTAAGAATCATTTTTGAGATGGTTCAGAATTCAGACCTGTATCTTTCTCATGATTTCCTTGCATTGGGGACGGATCTTCAGGATTTGGTGAAGACTTACATGTTACACTCAGGCCAGGTATTTTCCATCAATGTGACGGAAGAAGACATGAAAAACCTTTACTTTACTGAACTGCCGATGCCCAGGATCCTACATGAGTATGTGGGGAATTCATGGTTTGAGTAGTGCACTGGGTGTGCCTGTCCAGTCTGTGTACCCACAGTATGGAGGTTTCAATGTAAGAAAGGACCTCCATAGAGTTGTGCAGCCTCGCATCTGTCGACAAAGTGAGATCAACACTTCCCAGGAAAGCTTGCCGACTATCATGTGGACGTCTTGTCTGGGGAAAGACAAACCTGCGTCAACCTGGGTTCCCAACCACTTTGTGGTTTGTGTACCACACTCTTGAACCGCACGTCTGTCAGTGCTGATCCGAAACTTTCGGAAAGGGTTATCAACATAGCTTAATGGCATGATGGCCTTCTTGTGTGTGTGTGTGTGTGTGGGGTGTATTTTTTCCGTATTCGACATTGAACTTTTGAACAGCAGTTATGTCATTTTTTCTTGAAATGTTTAATGTGTCTCTTAGTTCGGCTCTAATGGTTATTGCGCGCTTCGCTATTATAGCTTATTCTGAACCATTTTGCACTTACCCCTCTCTCCCTCTCTCGATCAGTTGACGTTAAACAAGGCTGTGTTCATGTATAAAATTCTAAATGACAACTGTCCTAAATATTTGCAATCACATTTCAAACATGCCACAAAAAGATATGGGTCCCAAAAAATCATCCCTCCTATACCTCGCATAGACCTCTACAAATCGAGCTTATAGCCTTCTCGGGAGCGTTTCCCTGGAACTCCTTCCCCCAACAGATAAGAAATGCAACTTCAGTGAAAATGTTTAATGCACATTGTGTTGCATTCCATACAATGTATTTCTGTATTTTATATGATTGACTTTATATTTTTTATGTGCGTCTGTCTTTATGTGTTGTATAAAGGACAGGTTGGAAGAATAGGCTTTGCCTAAAACCTTTATCCCGTTAATAAGTTCTGAGTCTCTCTCTCCGGGGCTCTCTCTCCGGGGCTCTCTCTCTCTCTCTCTCTCTCTCTCTCTCTCTCTCTCTCTCTCTCTCTCTCTCTCTCTCTCTCTCTCTCTCTCTCTCTCTCTCATCCCTCTCTCATCCTTTCTTAAACATTGTCCCTTATGTAACGATATGGAGTCGTATGAAAGTTTTTTTCTTTCTTTCTTTTTTTAGTTGTCTATTTACATGTTTTGTGCTAAGCTTATAAAACATATGCCGAGAGTGCAAACCTTTGTGGCAAACATTGTTCTTCTGATAGCATCGCACCACTTTGCCAACCTTCAGTCAATGACAGACTGGATTATTTCATGTCTTCTTTTTCCTTAAAGGCACAGTAAGCCTCCCGTAAACCATCACAGATACGGTCAGGCTTTTACACACAGTACAAACACCCTTTCATTTAAACACACACCGATTGAGAACAGCCTAGGTGCCCTCCGTAAAGAGCGAACAATTTTCAAAGAATTTATTTTTGCGTGGTTTATCTTACCCCTGAGCCATCGTGAACCCGTGTGATCCAGTTTCCCTTTTTCACAATGTAGTCGTCAGTTAGTAATTTGAATGCGACTCGATGTCAGCTTATCTGCAATAGCACGTTTGTATGCACGAAACAAACGGCTGTGGTTCACAAGAACTCTGGCGATGGCTTTTGACTGTTGAGAGGAACGACGATATGCCGCATAAACCGTCGTCTGCTACGACCCTTGCGTGACCCTGCTTCCGGGCTTTTCTTTTTCAAACTTTCACAACTTCGAATTGCACTGATCTTGTCTTGATGAAAACACGCTGTCAATTTATTATTTAGATTTTAAAAGTTAGGTTTAGCGCAAAAACGCACCACGGTCCAAAAACTTTCTGATTATCATCGATCCACGGCTATCGCCAGTTTAAGGGAAGTAACTCATTTTTGACCTGAGTTCAGGATGGGTCCAAAAAGTGTTCGAGACAATCTGCAAAATTAATTCTTTAAAAATTGCTCGCTCTTTACGTAGGGCACCTAGGATGTTCCCGTTTGGTGAGCGTTCAAATGGAAGGGTGTTTGTACTGTGTGTAAAAGCCTGACAGTATCTGTGATGGTTTACGGGAGGCTTACTGTCCGGGCGTGATTTCCGGGATATTCATAACAGCCGTCCAGCACCAAAACGAGGCGCCATTGTTGTAAAGGGCCAAGTCCACGAAAATAAATTCTTTGAAAATTTCTCACGCTCGACAGAAAGCAGCCAGGATGTTCCCGTTCGGTGAGCGTTTAAATGGAAGTATGCTTGTACTGTATGTAGACGCTCGGGGAGCTCTGTGATGGTTTACGGGAGGCTTACTGTGCCTTTAAACTTTTAATCAAAATTTAATGCTTCATTATTTTGGCGTCAGTCTGATACTGTGAATGGCTCTGTGTGTTTGTGTGTGTAAGGAAGGGGGGAGCGTGAGTGTGTGACCGTGTGTGTGTGCAGAAAAAAGCAAGGAGGCTCGAAGAACAACATCCAACAGGTGAAAGATTAATGGGAATATATCTCACATCAAACGCAATGTGTGGACACGGAAATAAGAACGTATAGTGAAAAAAAGTTCGGTTATATTGAATTTCTGAAGGAACAAGGAGGGAAATTCAATATAACCGAGAATTGCCTATATTGAAGTTCCGGCTATATTGAAGGTCTTCCCGGGTCCCGTGCCACTTCAATATAGCCGGGTTTCACTGTATTACAATTTTCTTACAATATCAAACACAATATCTTGATGTAAAGTACCCAAAATGGAAAGAATTCTCCCTCTCGACGAGACCAATAGACTTCCATGTTGGCTTTTTGACTTAATTAGGACGATTCTCAAAATTGATTTGTGAGAAATGTGCAATTTTTGACTCCTTGCATATATTCAATAAAACGGGGTATTTTTTCAAACGGATATAGCTGTCTGAAGCATGACTGAATGCCCTACTTGCTCCGTGCACCTGGACATGACAAGCTTAGTAACTTTAACATACCTCGAACAGTGAGATAGACAGATAATACAGAAAATGAACAAGGCGATTTGGAAACCGATAAGTCGATAACTGATACACATGCTCTAGAACTCGCATGTAACACTAACACTCGAAGTCAAAATTTATCTTTTTACCTATGAATACAGTGAGCCAATATTGTTTTGTTTCGTTTTTTTAAACATCTTTTCTGAACTCTTACGAAAGACCAAATTGGTCAAAGGGTTGCATAATTATTGAGTACTTCCAGTGAATGATTTTTCAGAATTACCCATTCTAGTTTTGGTAACATCAGCTTTGAGAGAAAGCCCAAATGGTCGGTTGTATTACTGCGCTTCGACTGTAGGTAATAGCCGTCGACCACTTTTAATAAATGTACTTCTGACTGTACATGTATGTATTAGGGTGGAGTGGGAATCGAGATGATGTGATGGTTTGTTTGTGTGTGTGGTACCTGTACACAAATATGTCTGTAGTTCTTGTTGTTGTTGTTTTTATTGCGATGTTGATGACGGCTGTTGTGATATTGTTATAATTTCAATGTCGTATGTTCGTAAACAGCAACACATTCTGAGGAAAATACAGCAAAGCCCACAGAGCCATCTTTCACAGACGTCAGCAAACCAGGAGGTAAATGTTTGTGATGCTACGCTGAATGTTTTTTATTTCCGTCATTTTACAAAGACCATGTACTAATTACACATTAACATGCTTCCATTTGAAACTTCGAGGTCGTCATCGTGGATTGACGCCCGACCAAAGCTAATTGAAGCCCGACGGAGCGAAGCGACGGAGGGCTTCAATTAGACTTTGGAAGGGCGTCAATCCACGATGAAGACCTCGAAGTTTCAAATGGAAGCATGTTAATGTTATTGTAATTCAATCTGACGACGATCTCTTTCATGCGATGGTAAACAGACAGGATTGGTTCTGTTCTGTTCACACACTACTTTCAGTCCACCTACCTGCAAGGGTCAAGTCCCAAGAAATATGTCTCTGTATTCCTATCTTATCACTCCTGCTCCTGTTTTGTTGAGTCACTTGAGAAAAAGTGACTCTATGTAATCGGTCAGTGTTAGTCTGTCCGGCCGGCCGGCCGGCCGGCCGGCCGTCCGTAGACACCACCTTAACGTTGGACTTTTCTCGGAAACTATCAAAGCGATCGGGCTCATATTTTGTTTAGTCGTGACCTCCAATGACCTCTACACTTTAACGATGGTTTCGTTGACCTTTGACCTTTTTCAAGGTCACAGGTCAGCGTCAAAGGAAAAATTAGACATTTTATATCTTTGACAAAGTTCATCGGATGTGATTGAAACTTTGTAGGATTATTCTTTACATCAAAGTATTTACATCTGTAGCCTTTTACGAACGTTATCAGAAAAACAAGGGAGATAACTAGCCTTTTCTGTTCGGCAACACACAACTTAACGTTGGGCTTTTCTCGGAAACTATAAAAGTGACCGGGCTCAAATTTTATGTGAACGTGACTCATTGTGTTGTGAATAGCAATTTCTTCCTGTCCATCTGATGCCTCATATAATATTCAGAACTGCGAAAGTGACTCGATCGAGCGTTTGCTCTTCTTGTTTTCTTTCACATACATTTTCCCTTCTTTTTTGACGGGTTTCTGGACAGCAAACTCTAAAACAAATTCTTTTCATCACAAAAGCGATCTTTGGAATTGACTGACGTAGTCCGGAAGAATTCATGCATCAACTTACGTCACGTATTCGACGTCATCACTTCGCATACCTTATGGTCTCGGTATTTCGTTGGCCTTCATATTTCCTACTTGTAAAATGACCCTCAAAGCTAACCGAGACTAGTTGAGGTTGTATCAATGCGCCTCGCCAGCAGGTTGTTAATGGCTTTTTTTAGCAAGTTGTTATCGACAATTAATGACCGGTAATTTTTAATGAGTTGGGGCATTCTGACCAATCACAGGATCTGTTTCATTCAAACGCCAACTTGATTGAATTACAATATGACATTTCTGATTGATGTGACTTATTACACGCACACACAAGCACACACATACACACACACTTACACACACACGCACACACACACAGAAGCGCACACACACACACACACATGTGCAGACACACACAAGCACAAGCTTCTTTTTTTTTAATGGTTGGTAATGCTTTGTGTGGTTCTGTTACTCGACCAGTTTTCTTGAGGTATGAAGGCAACTTTTGTGTTTCTTATACCATGAGTGTTCTTTTGACATCATGCTCACTTTGAGTAATGAGGTAAACCGCATGAGAGTGTCCAATGATCAAGTAATTAGTCTTAACCAACTATAGGCACACACTTGGAATAGTTTAACGCTTCTCAACTTTAAACATTTTTTGTCGCGTAAGTTCCCTAGTACAGTATATATAATTATGCTGTAACATTCTGAATGTTGACTTTTTTTGAAATTGCCAATTTATTACCATGTACTTTGTTTCTGTTACTGTTTGAGTGTGTCCAACAGATTGCAACTCTACAGTATACATTGTATTGATGACCATTTTTGCTACAAGTACGTTTTTTCTCATGGTTGCGTTGGTTGCGGTTGTTGCGTTGAGGAAACAGCTACAGTGTAAATGGACTAGGTAAGTTACACTGCTACTGATCTTGATTTGACACATGTGCTAGCTTTTGTTTATACAATACAGTTTTCATGCAAGTTCAAGGATTGCAAAGAATACTTGTTTGGGTTCTTCTTTACTGCTGGTCACAAGGGGGGGGGGGTCCGCTTAATTTGATTTTGTTTGTTTGCTGAACGCCCAGCTGACCACGAAGGGCCATATCAGGGCGGTGCTGCTTTGACATATAACGTGCGCCACACACAAAACAGAAGTCGCAGCACAGGCTTCATGTCTCACCCAGTCACATTATTCTGACACCGGACCAACCAGTCCTAGCACTAACCCCATAATGCCAGACGCCAGGCGGAGCAGCCACTAGATTGCCAATTTTAAAGTCTTAGGTATGACCCGGCCGGGGTTCGAACCCACGACCTCCCGATCACGGGGCGGACGCCTTACCACTGGGCCAACCGTGCCGGTGCTTAATTTGATCCATATATACCTTAAATTTGTTAACGTTTTCACGCTAGATGAGTAAAAGTCAACTTTAATTGAATCCAAGAAGCAGTTTAAGCACTGCAATTCTAGTGAACGACGAAGAAGAAGAAGCACTGCAATGAAAAAAAAAGAAATTTCATTGAGTTTTTATAGGTAAATTAAACTCACGTGTCACGCACTTATGTCGACCAAAAATGGGAATGGTCATACCCTTGCTCATCGTACTGGAAGCTACTTTACAGCAGATGTTTGTCTCCATCTCAAACTGATTTATTTGAAGAGTTCAGATATTCAGCTGAGACAAGCAATGGTAAGAAAACAATAGTGACCTGAAGTAACCATAACGCACGTTTCATGCGGTGTCACATTCTGAAATGTGTGTTTATTTCGTTCTCAAACAAATCCACTCTGTCAGATGGGGGAAAGGTCTACTGCTATAAAGAGCTCACTATACTGGAGATATTGAGATCTGACCACCAAACCAATCATATTCAAACCTAAAATACATCTAAACCACAAAGAAAATTCCGTGTCACGCTCGAAACGTGCATTGTGGTAACATTATTTGACAAAGTGTATGTTATAATGTATTGAGCGAGTTAGAGAAAACTACTGGACAGTTCTCCTTGAAACTTAAGATAAATGTTCCTGAAAATAGTATCCCCGGACCGTTTTTTGACTCACCTGAATAATTGATGAGTATTAGTATGACGGCTTACTAGTGCCAAAACCTGGGGTTACCCATTATCTTGTGATAATTACTAATTAACGCTGTCAGTTACTGTTTTCACACGTTAGTTACTCATTTTCACGGGATAATTAGTCATTTTCACGGGAAAATGACTACTTTTTAGTTTTGGCACTAGCAATCCGTCAGGAAGTGAGCCAAAACTAAAAATTAGTAATTAACAGGTGAAAGTTAGTAATTTCTCCGGGAAAATTAGTAATTAACACGTGAAAATGGTAATTATCAAGGGAAAATTACTAATTTTCCCTTGATAATTACAATTATGAGGTTTTGGCACTAGTAAACCCTATGACGGCTTACTAGTGCCAAAACCTGGGGTTACCCATTATCACGTGACAATTACTAATTAACGCTGTCAGTTACTGTTTTCACCTGTTAGTTATTCATTTTCACGGGAAAAATACTAATTTTTAGTTTTTGCACTAGCAATCCGTCAGGAAGTGAGCCAAAACTAAAAATTAGTAATTAACAGGTGAAAGTTAGTAATTATTCATTTTCCCGGGAAAATTAGTAATAAACACGTGAAAATGGTAATTATCAAGGGAATTACTAATTTTCCCTTGATAATTACAATTATGAGGTTTTGGCACTAGTAAACCCTATGACGGCTTACTAGTGCCAAAACCTGGGGTTACCCATTATCACGTGACAATTACTAATTAACGCTGTCAGTTACTGTTTTCACCTGTTAGTTACTCATTTTCACGGGAAAAATACTAATTTTTGGCTCACGTAAGTGTAGCCTATGCGATCATAACTTTGTCTGTTTGTGCGTGTGTGTGTGTGTGTGTGTGTGTGTGTGTGTGCGTGCGTGTGTGTGTATGTCTGTGGTAGAAACTCTAACATTTGAAGACGTCACATTACATTGACGTCACATTATGACGTAAGAGGGTTAGAAGTCACGCGAAGGAAGTACTGAAAGTCTCGGTCATTATTATTTTGAGCGCGCCGAGACTAGTTGGCAGTCGTGTCCTGTAAGTAGGCTACATGCAGACAGACAGATCTAGATCTAGTGTCTCGCTTTCTTGCACAGTTTCACCTATGCTCTTTCTGTGTGTGTGTGTGTGTGTGTGTGTATGTGTGACGGAGTGATTGAGTTTGTGTTACTGTTTGTCGATTTCTTACGTGAGCCTTGATGGCTTCGCCTCTTGTTAGTTTTTGCACTAGCAATCCGTCAGGAAGTGAGCCAAAACTAAAAATTAGTAATTAACAGGTGAAAGTTAGTAATTATTCATTTTCCCGGGAAAATTAGTAATAAACACGTGAAAATGGTAATTATCAAGGGAATTACTAATTTTCCCTTGATAATTACAATTATGAGGTTTTGGCACTAGTAAGCCGTCATATATTAGGATTCATGTAAAGCCGAGCGGTCTTAGCTTCACATTTTTGACACCAATTTGTAAAGCCGAGAGTGGTCTTAGCTTCACATTAACTCTAACTGTCTGTGTCTGTGTCTTAGATGTTATACGTGTTTGAAGGTCATTTGTCAGGATGGCAATCACACGACAGGACAAACAGACACACAGAATATAAACTAAAGAAGAGGCAGGTGAAGTTCAAAATTGTATTGAATCAAAACAAATCATGAAAACAACCCAATACAATGCATAGGTTCTTTTCAGAAAGTATATCTGTACATTGGTTCACTCTATTCCTGTAATTTTCCTACTCCTTAAAGGCACAGTAAGCCTCCCGTAAACCATCACAGAGCTCCCCGAGCGTCTACATATAGTACAAGCATACTTCCATTTGAACGCTCACCGAACGGGAACATCCTGGCTGCTTTCTGTCGAGCGTGAGAAATTTTCAAAGAATTTATTTTCGTGGACTTGGCCTCAACAGCAATGGCGCCTCGTTTTGGTGCTGGACGGCTGTTATGAATACCGGAATTCACGCCCGGACAGTAAGCCTCCCCTAAACCATCACAGATACTGTCAGGCTTTTACACACAGTACAAACACCCTTCCATTTGAACGCTCACGAAACGGGAACATCCTAGGTGCCCTACGTAAAGAGCGAGCAATTTTTGACTCACATGCGAAGCAAAAGTGAGTCTATATACTCACCCGAGTCGTCCGTCCGTCCGGACGTCCGTCCGGAAAACTTTAACGTTGGATATTTCTTGGACACTATTCAGTCTATCAGTACCAAATTTGGCAAGATGGTGTATGATGACAAGGCCCAAAAAAACATACATAGCATCTTGACCTTGCTTCAAGGTCAAGGTCGCAGGGGCCATAAATGTTGCCTAAAAAACAGCTATTTTTCACATTTTTCCCATTTTCTCTGAAGTTTTTGAGATTCAATACCTCACCTATATATGATATATAGGGCAAAGTAAGCCCCATCTTTTGGAACCAGTTTGGTTTACCTTGCTTCAAGGTCAAGGTCACAGGAGCTCTTCAAAGTTGGATTGTATACATATTTTGAAGTGACCTTGACCCTGAACTATGGAAGATAACTGTTTCAAACTTAAAAATTATGTGGGGCACATGTTATGCTTTCATCATGAGACACATTTGGTCACATATGATCAAGGTCAAGGTCACTTTGACCCTTATGAAATGTGACCAAAATAAGGTAGTGAACCACTAAAAGTGACCATATCTCATGGTAGAAAGAGCCAATAAGCACCATTGTACTTCCTATGTCTTGAATTAACAGCTGTGTGTTGCATGACCTGGATGACCTTGACATTGGGTCAAGGTCACATGTATTTTGGTAGGAAAAATGTGTAAAGCAGTTCTTAGTGTATGATGTCATTGCTAGGTTTAGTTATTTGACCTTGACCCTGAAGGTCAAGGTCATGTAAAGGTCAAGGTCAAGCATGTGAGTCGTATGGGCTTTGCCCTTCTTGTTAAAGAATTAATTTTGCAGATTGTCTCGAACACTTTTTGGACCCATCCTGAACTCAGGTCAAACATGAGTTACTTCCCTTCGGGTCTCATTCTATCGATGTAAACTGGCGATAGCCGTGTATCGATGATTATCAAAATGTTTTTGGACCGTGGTGCGTTTTTGCGCTAGACCTAACTTTTAAAATCTAAATAATAAATTGACAGCTTGTTACACAAACATTCTTTAATCATAAAAGAATTCTTTTTTCATCAAGACAAGATCAGTACATTTCGAAGTTGTGAAAGTTTGAAAAAAGAAAAGCCCGGAAGCAGGGTCACGCAAGGGTCGTAGCAGACGACGCCGGTTTATCAGTGCATATCGCCGTTCCTCTCAACAGTCAAATAACTAACTGACGACTACATTGTGAAAAAGGGAAACTGGATCACACGGGTTCACGATGGCTCAGGGGTAAGATAAACCACGCCGCAAAAATAAATTCTTTGAAAATTGTTCGCTCTTTACGGAGGGCACCTAGGATGTTCTCAATCGGTGAGTGTTTAAATGAAAGGGTGTTTGTACTGTGTGTAAAAGCCTGACCGTATCTGTGATGGTTTACGGGAGGCTTACTGTGCCTTTAAAAAAATATTCTACGTCCTAAAATGGCTAAAAATTTGGGCATGACCCGTAGGTACCCTTAGCAAAATACGCTACTGAAAACATTTTCAAAGTCCTAAAATGGCTGAAAATTTGGGCAGGGGTTCGGGGCCTGAACAAAAATAAAGTAAAAGAGCAAGCGACGCCACTTTACTCGCCGTGTGGTAACATGGGACTGCGGAACGTTTTTTGTTATCCCTGTTAGTTTAGTCTTCAGGGCGGAGTCCGGTATACCATTTAGACACTTAAGCCAGGTTGGTTGCCAAGACTCCGGAGGACAGTTTAGAGTTTACAGCAAATACTCCGATACTAGGTTGGGACCCTCCCACAACCATTTCTCAGAAGTACTACTGTAACTCTAAGTGGGAAGTCTGGCGAACCATTTAGACACTTAAGCCAGGTTGGTTGCCAAGACTCCCCCGAACCTCAAAAACTAACAGCTTATATACCTTCCATGACTGTCCCCGACGTCACAGCTAAGGAACCAATGAAAACGTCGCTCCGTGAGACCACGTAACAAAATGGGGAGGGAGGTGGAGAGTTTCGAGGCTGCTGTCAGCCTCCTTACAAGCTACAGTTAAAATCCCTCAAAAATACACAAAAACTCTTCCACTAAGAAAACTACATCAAAAACGCTATAAAGAAATACATCAATAAACTGGAAATTCTACGACGCATCATTTGATACCAAACACTCATAGGTGATCAACACTGCGAACAAAGTGCAAAACCTCTGACTATTACCTTGCAAAATAGTCATGTCACACTAAAAAACGTATGCAGTTACAAGTTAACCAGAATCAAACACAGTGTATATTCAACAGGCTTCTCGTATGTAGATGATAATCATAAAATGTACATTCTACTAAACAAATGAATACAGAATACATATTTATATGGAATACATGGGTAAAAGAAAGATTGATAGAAAAGCTACAGAAAAGAGAGAGAGAGTGTGTGTGTGTGTGTGTGTGTGTGTGTGTGTGTGTGTGTGTGTGTGTGTGTGTGTGTGTGTAACAAGTATTATTAACAAAAGCACAGCAACATAGAAGTAAAAAATTAGATCAAAAAGGAAAAGGGGGTTGGGGAGGAGGGAGGCGAGAAATGGATGTAGAAAAGACAATGCCCTTGCTGTCTGCCCTGCACACAAACAAAGGCATAGGGGGTTAGCGACACGAGAGGTGACCAAGGGGTTAAAAATACAGAAAGGTTACATGGGGAGAGGGGGAAAGGGGTTCACAGACTGGCCCCTCCGTCCTCCATAACTTGAATCCAGTCAGTTCGGCACTATCATGTCAGAGCCAATTAAATTCTACCGCGGGAGAACAATGAGAAAGGACTGGACCATACCTATTTCCAAACCCTTTACAAAGGGAAAGAACAAATCCGATTTTAAAGTGTGAATCTTAACGCCTTCTCTTCTTCTTCACTCTATAAACTTTAAGAAGAAAATTGCATATGGAGAAAAGACAAATTATTCCTGTAGTCGCTTTTCTCCACATTCATATACATGTATATATATATACGACTAGTGTCTGTGTGTCTGTGTGTCTGTGTGTCTGTGTGTCTGTGTGTCTGTGCGCGATGCGCGGCCAAGGTTCTCGATGGATCTGTTTCAAATTTGGTGATCATATTCAGGTACACCCTGGACACAACCTGGTCGATGAGATATTTCAACACGTGTTCTCAGCGCGCAGCGCGGAACCGATTTTGGTTCCACCTCAGCTATTTTGGTTCCACCTCAGCTTACCCGGGCCCCCATACCGACACACCATAGCCGCTACACCACATCACAACGCCAAAGTTCTCGGTGGTTCTTTTTCAAATTTGGACACCGTATTCAGCTACACCCCGGACACAATATCATCGATGAGATATTTCAACACGTGCTATCAGCGCGCAGCGCTAAACTCATGTTCGTTTTTGTGTTTATTTCACCATTATAAGTAACTCTTCCTTATCTTCTCCAGTGTTTGGCGTTTATCTCCCTTCCTTCGTGTGGCTTTCCCGTTCAGTTGTAAGTTACTATTTATTTTTAGAATGTCACTGCGCTGTCCAGAACGCTTCCCTTGCACCCGTAAGTTGTTCTTACTGTCAAAGTGAAAAGGTCGAATCAATTTATAGCCACGCGAAAAATACACTCTCACCTATCTCTATATATTTATAGATACAGATATGCATATATATATACGGCTTCTCTGTGTGTGTGTGTGTTTGTGTGTGTGTGTAGGCAAAAACCTATGTATTATAGAGTTCTGTTCGTGATGGGGTCTAGCGGCTTTTGTCTGTCTGCATGTTCTGGCATGTGAGAAGCCACAGCAGATAATATAGGGCTAAGAAATAAGCTCTAAAATTCTCAATCCCGTTTGACAGGACTTCGCCTTTCAAAGGTGATTGTGGTGAACCGCCACGCTGTCTGTCTCTGTCGCGCCGTTCACCCCAAATTCCCGTTTCTGAGAGTGACTATTTTTAGAATGTCACTGCGCTGTCCAGAACGCTTCCCTTGCACCCGTAAGTTGTTCTTACTGTCAAAGTGAAAAGGTCGAATCAATTTATAGCCACGCGAAAAATACACTCTCACCTATCTCTATATATTTATAGATACAGATATGCATATATATATACGGCTTCTCTGTGTGTGTGTGTGTTTGTGTGTGTGTGTAGGCAAAAACCTATGTATTATAGAGTTCTGTTTGTGATGGGGTCTAGCGGCTTTTGTCTGTCTGTATGTTCTGGCATTTGAGAAGCCACAGCAGATAATATAGGGCTAAGAAATAAGCTCTAAAATTCTCAATCCCGTTTGACAGGACTTCGCCTGCAGAGGTGATTGTGATGAACCGCCACGCTGTCTGTCTCTGTCTCGCGATTCACCCCGGCGAAGCCGGGTATTCCTCTAGTGTATATATATATATGTGTTTGGCCGGCCATCCGTCTGTTGACAAAAAACTTAACGTTGAGGTTATCTGAGATGTTTTTCAAGCTAGACTTCTGAAACTTTGCACACTTTTAGGGTTTGATAATCTCACGAAGTGACCCTAGTTTGGTCGACCCTCGTCAAATTTTCTGGTCACAGCCGGGTCATGTTTGTTTAATAAAGACTTAACGTTGAGGTTATCTCGGATGTTTTTCAAGCTAGATCTTTGAAACCTTTGAAACCTTGCACACTTTTAGGGTTTGATGATCTCCTGACTTGACCTAAGTTTGATTGACCCTTGTCAAGTTTTTCAAGCTAGGGCTTTGAAACTTTGAACACTTCAAGAGTTTGATAATCTGTCAACATGACCCTAGTTTGGGATCAAAGCGGGGTCATGTTCGTAAAAACTTTACATTGATATTTTCTCAGTTATTTTGGGAGCAAAAGCCTCCAAATTTCACACAATTGTAGGTGTTGATAATCAGCAGAGAAGACCAAATTTCAGTCACAGTATAAAAATGTTTGCTGGAGAAGATTTTCACCCCTAAAATATCCACTGAGCTATCAAGAAAATAAGTCATCAAGAAGTGATGTCATTGTTTGATTTGGTCACAGCTTAGTGTCTGGGCTTTTGTAAGTCTTGGCTAGACTATTGGTGATGACATCATGTTATGTAGAGGTTACATGCCGAGTCTCAGTGATTATTAAAAATAATGGTCGAAGTTAGCGGATCATGAAAAATGCGAGCTTCAGCGAGCTTTTTCATGACCGCGAACTGAGACCATTATTTTTAATAATCACTGAGACGAGGTGTGTAACCTCTTTATTCCCCCTTTCTTCAGTTATTCAAAGAAAACAGGAGTTTTTGTGCGAAAGTTTGATCGAATCCGAATCACTCAACCAGTCAACCTGCGCAGGCGATCGATTAATGCGCGGTTGTATAGTTCCGTGCAAATCATTCCATTCTGTTAACACTTCTTGTCAGTTTCCCTGTTTTAGACTAAAATCAAGTACACAGATAAGCTGTTATTCTGCTGTGGCGGTAAAGGCAGATATTGTGTGTTCTGTTTATGATTTAGTATCGCTAAAGATAATGTTCTTTCGTCAAATGGGACTAGCAGACGAACTTTTGCACCCGTGTTCCAACGTTAATTACTGTATGAAGTTCAGTTTTTTGGGGAAAATAGTGTATGAAACCGCTTTATGTTGTTTAAATTGATGAGATGTGTGCATTTGGTTGCGTGTGATCTGTTTATAAAATGAAATATTGTTGAAAACTGACCGTCGGATTGCAGTCAGTGTTGTCGAAGAAACTGCGTTAAAAGAAGGGGAACTACTCTTGTCGGCAAGAGTATGAGTTACTTGCCTTGGGAATTTGCTTGTGATGAACGGTGTGTGCACAGCAGATCTATATTCAGAAAACAACCGAACTCATGGATTTTATATGGAGATTCATGTGTTCAGGCCTGTAGTTGTTAATTTAAATGCGGTATGTTTGTATTGTTTGCTCCAGAGATGTATATTTCGTACGTATAGAGCGTTTTGAACTTTTCAGTCGCAAAAGTAGTACCAAAACAGAACAGCTTCTCAACCCATTGCACTATCGAGGATTCAGGCTGTTGCTGGCTCGTTATTTGTTTGGTTGCTGGGTCATTATCGAAAAATAACTAGCTCTACAAGTTTACAGAGGTAAAGAAGCAGAGGGGGGAATAAGATGTAATATTGTGTCAGAAATGAGGGGCAAGTGTCTGAGTATTACATATTTTGTCTAGGCTAGCCAAAACTAAATTTGGTCAAGAAAATTAGTAACAGCTATTGTGTTTACAGCGTAGCAATAGGGCCCGATATTTAGACGAGACAAGTATAATGCCGACGAGTCGAAGACCCTATTGCTACGATGAAAACACAATAGCGTTTATATAGCTATTCTGACATTAAATTCTGTGTTAAAATCATGTTTTTGTCAGCAACAAGTACCAGAATGGTCCATGTCGTTGATTGCAGACGACGGTTCCCTTTCCGCATGAAGCCAGGGAAATAACCGAACATTGAAAAACCCACGGACATGTATTACGGAGAAAACTCGAGATAACCGGATGTTTAGCATTACGTCAATATGCTAGAAATCATATGACGTCATGACGTATCATGCTTGCCCACGTAGATTGTATGTTCGAAAGTCTGACTTCTGTTGGGAATTCGCGTGCTGAAGACTGCGGTAAATCTGTAGATGATAAGAGAACAAGGATTGTCTCAGAAGAAACGACTAAATGTTTCAGACCGGTAACTTCATTTCAACATTGCACTATACAATGGACGTTCTATGTGACAGGAGAGTTTGCTGATTTTGTGTTAAACATTGGAGAGATCGTCTGCTAGAATCAGAGATAGGTCGCTTCAGATTGCAGCTTCTGGAAATTTGCAAGGTTTGTTAGGCAAACTGAAGAACTGAATTTTACACGTAATGTATGTCATGTACAGTAAGCAACAACAAAAGCACACACAAAGCAAATGGCATCATCTGTCGACTTGTCACATAAACAAACCTGGCGAGGTATGCTTGTACTTTATACACGTGGAAGAAACTGGAACCATGCGTCTTTGTTATTGCCAATATGCTTTTGGCAAAAATGGCCGACTTCCATAGCATTATGCTTTGATGATCGGAAAAGGCATGTGTGAGACCATCCAATCACAGCCCCCGAATTCCCCCACGTGTTCATCAGAATAGCTATATTAATTACTATGATTCTTGTAAAAAAAAAAAGTCTTTTGTTTTCTCTCAGAATTTGGTGGATGTTGAGTATGTCAGGCTAGTGATGGTGGTGGGTAGGAGATTGGGGGTTGTGCAAGTTTGAATATGTGAAATATTCTTAGGGTTGAATAACTAAATGGATTGATACAGGTTTTATAAGGTGTTCTCTTGAACAGTCTATTATGAAGCTTGAACACCTTTTTACATTATTTTAGTCAAGTTTTGACTAAATGTTTTAACATAGAGGGGGAATCGAGACGAGGGTCGTGGTGTATGTGTGTCTGTGTGTGTGTGTGTGTGTCTGTCTGTCTGTTTGTGTGTGCGTGTGTGTGTGTGTAGAGCGATACAGAGTAAACTACTGGACCGATCTTTATGAAATTTTACATGAGAGTTCCTGGGTATGATATCCCCAGACGTTTTCATTTTTGAGTCACTTGAGAAAAAGTGACTCTATGTAATCGGTCAGTGTTAGTCTGTCCGGCCGGCCGGCCGGCCGTCCGTCCGGCCGGCCGTCCGGCCGGCCGTCCGTAGACACCACCTTAACGTTGGACTTTTCTCGGAAACTATCAAAGCGATCGGGCTCATATTTTGTTTAGTGGTGACCTCCAATGACCTCTACACTTTAACGATGGTTTCGTTGACCTTTGACCTTTTTCAAGGTCACAGGTCAGCGTCAAAGGAAAAATTAGACATTTTATATCTTTGACAAAGTTCATCGGATGTGATTGAAACTTTGTAGGATTATTCTTTACATCAAAGTATTTACATCTGTAGCCTTTTACGAACGTTATCAGAAAAACAAGGGAGATAACTAGCCTTTTCTGTTCGGCAACACACAACTTAACGTTGGGCTTTTCTCGGAAACTATAAAAGTGACCGGGCTCAAATTTTATGTGAACGTGACTCATTGTGTTGTGAATAGCAATTTCTTCCTGTCCATCTGATGCCTCATATAATATTCAGAACTGCGAAAGTGACTCGATCGAGCGTTTGCTCTTCTTGTTTAGATAAATGTCTTTGATGACGTCATATCCGGCTTTTTGTAAAAGTTGAGGCGGCACTGTCACACCCTCATTTTTCAATCAAATTGATTGAAATTTTGGCCAAGCAATCTTCGACGAAGGCCGGACTTTGGTATTGCATTTCAGCTTGGAGGCTTAAAAATTAATTAATGACTTTGGTCATTAAAAATCTAAAAATTGTAATTAAAATTATTTTTTTATAAAATGATCCAAAATTACTGATCCCATAGAGCAGGTTAAATCACACAAGGTATTAGGAATCGTAGTTCACCAGGAGCTTCGGTGGAATGTACATATCAATAATATTTGCAAAAAGCTCTCCAAAAATCTGTATCTTTTATCCAGATTAAAACCATTTGTAGAAGCGGAAGGTCTAAAAATGTTTTTTGTGGCACACTGCCAATCTTTTATCAATTATGCTTCTACGGTATGGTGCGGTGCGAGCGAAAATCTGCTTAAAAAATTAAATTCCCTGCACAGAAGAGGGGCAAAGCTAATTGTTACTTCTTCTTCTTCTGCGTTCGACGGTTGTGTCTAGGGTGCTAATTGTTACTAACCCGTACCTGTCAATGTCAGAAAAGCTTAAAGCTGCTAGTTTACTTTCATTGCAGGAGCAGTTTGACTATAACATTGCAGTGTTAATGTACAAGGCACTCCATGGGCTAGCACCACCATACTTGAATGCATTCATAACCGAGGCTCCTGAGAGATACGGATCAGATAAATATCTACTACCAAGGACCCGTGTAGATCTATATAAAACTAGTTTTGCCTTTTCTGGGCCGTCAAGGTGGAACTCTCTTCCTTCGAATGTTAAAACTAGCAAATCTGTAAATATTTTTAAATCTTCTCTTAAAAAACATCTAAACTGTTCTCTGTAAGTACACACCCGCGGTGACATAATTATGTGAATCTTACAGTTCTGTCTAATGTATACTATATTAATATTACTATATAATTTTATTCACGTCATATTACATATTCATAGCCTATAGTATTCATATTGTTTTACATCGTATATTAGATTTTGTGTTTCGTGTGGCCGTGGTGCTTATGCTTATTTACTGTACATGTACATGTTATGCCAATATGAATTCATTATATTATGTTGTTTATGTGCGTGCGGATGTGTTAGTGTGAATGTAAAGGGCACGTTGTAAGATTAGGCCCTTGGCTTAAAATGTTTACCCTTTATGTCAATATAATGTTCTGAGTCTGAGTCTGAGTCTCTCTCTCTCTCTCTCTCTCTCTCTCTCTCTCTCTCTCTCTCTCTCTCTCTCTCTCTCTCTCTCTCTCTCTCTCTCTCTCTCTCACGGTTCTGTGTAGATGGCTGTCTGTGTAAAAATTAGGGAGTATCGTCCCTTGATCCCACTCGCGATACTCGTTGAACATGCCTTTGACCATGCAGTCGCTTCAGCCAGCGAAATATCTCGACTCCGCTCTTTAAATCCATGCAGAATGTGCGTATCATATGAAGTATTTATTTTCTCAATATTGACACATGTAGGCCTGTACCTATACGTGATATTGACTTTGACACCACAAAATATTTCAGTCGTATGTTGAAAAAAGTAGTCCATCTGTAAACTCTGAATATGCAGATGACCTCTATAAATTATTCCGCAATTGTACTCTGAAATCAAAGACAATGACCAATGACAGTTGAGATCGAAACTCGGTTGTGATGGGATATCCATATGGTTGTGATGGAATATTCAGAATAATCACCTCCTCAGCTAACAGAGACAAAGAGGCAGGTCATGGGATAAATATAGACCAAGCTGCGGAGGATCTTACCCCGTCAAATTTCACTGTTGATCTTTGTACCCATCGTGAGTCTAAACTAAGCTAAGCTAAAACTTAACAAGAGGCGAAGCCTTCAAGGCTCACGTAAGAAATAGACAAACAGTAAGGCCAAAAAAAAAAATAGGTGTGGTTACGGTAACATAGCCAAAAAAAATAGGGTAGGTAGGTAGGCAATCACTTTTTTTTTTTTGTTAACTTTTTTTTTCTAATGTGTACAAATTAAACCTACTTGACAGGGAAATAAGTGTGCGACTCGGGCGCTTTCGCTTTCATTGCGTTTTTTGCACTCGTTTTTTTTTTTTTTTTTTTTTTTTTTTTTGACAAATGTAATAAAAAGTTATAGGATCGACCCCTAAAAATAGGGTAGGTCGGGTTACCGTAACCACACCTATTTTTTTTTTAGGCCTAACACAAACTCAATCACTCCGTCACACATACACACCCACACACACAGTAAGCTTAGGTGACACTGTGCAAGAAAGAGAGACACTAGATCTAGATCTGTCTGTCTGCATGTAGCCTACTTACAGGGACACGACTGCCAAATAGTCACTACTCGGCCCGCTCAAAATAACAATGACCGAGACCACACACACCACGCGAGAGAGAAAGACTACAGGGAGGCATGCCGTCATGATGCATTAATTGACGTCAAACACTTTTGACCGTGACGTAATCTTATGCGAGCTTTATCCATAGTCTTGGATAACCACTCACACATAGACTCGGAAATGTTAAAGTTTCTACCACAGACATACACACACACGCACGCACACACACACACACACACACACACGCACAAACGCACAGACAGACAAAGTTACGATCGCATAGGCTACACTTCGTGAGCCAAAAATGGAAAGCAGTATGCACAAGTAGTTAGACTTTGACAAGCAAGAAGATGTAAGCCCTTCTGTTGACCGTGCTTTGTGTTATTCTATCATTTTTAACGTGATGGACAGTATTTCTGACCTGTCTTGGTGAAATTTCTTCTCTTATGTAGTACATGAGAGTATAAATGGTAAGAAAACTGGCTGATCCAATGCAAAAAAAAAGTACCGGTCAGTATGATAATACTTCAATGCAAGAAAGTCTGGTTATCTACTATTTAAAGACATTAATTTGGAGACACCTACCATGTGGTTGGTCTTGCGGGGGACATAATCGTGTGTAACGCCTGCGGTGGACACAACTTAGGTGTTCCACGATCCAGGGCGTGATCTAAGTGCAGACCTGCTAGTGCCTTATCCCCCTGCGTGTGTACACACAAGCACAAGAGTAAGTGCGCACAGAAAAGATTCTATAAACCATGTCAGAGATCGGTGGGTTATAGAAACACAAAAATACCCAGCATGCTTCCCCTGAAATTGGCATATGGCAGGGTAAAAACGGCCATACACGTACAAATCCACGGGTACTAAAAACATGAGTGAACATGGGAGTTTCAGCCCATGAAAAAAAGAAGGATAAGCTTAAAGCTGCTTTATTTTTGTACCTCTAGTTCAACCTTTTTGTGAACAGTAGCAAAGAAGAACCCAGTTATTTAAAAAATAGTGTATAAAACCTGAGTTTTGGTATGAGACTTGCACAAGAACCACCACTGAATAAATGTTTAAAAAATAACAAAAATATATGAGTTCAAGGACAATACCTGATTTCAATCTGTTATTTGTTAATGCTTGACTGCATTTTTGACTCACATGCGAAGCAAAAGTGAGTATGTACTCACCCGAGTCGTCCGGCCGGCCGGAAAACTTTAACGTTGGATATTTCTTGGACACTATTCAGTCTATCAGTACCAAATTTGGCAAGATGGTGTATGATGACAAGGCCCCAAAAAACATACATAGCATCTTGACCTTGCTTCAAGGTCAAGGTCGCAGGGGCCATAAATGTTGTCTAAAAACAGCTATTTTTCACATTTTTCCCATTTTCTCTGAAGTTTTTGAGATTGAATACCTCACCTATATATGATATATAGGGCAAAGTAAGCCCCATCTTTTGATACCAGTTTGGTTTACCTTGCTTCAAGGTCAAGGTCACAGGAGCTCTTCAAAGTTGGATTGTATACATATTTTGAAGTGACCTTGACCCTGAACTATGGAAGATAACTGTTTCAAACTTAAAAATTATGTGGGGCACATGTTATGCTTTCATCATGAGACACATTTGGTCACATATGATCAAGGTCAAGGTCACTTTGACCCTTATGAAATGTGACCAAAATAAGGTAGTGAACCACTAAAAGTGACCATATCTCATGGTAGAAAGAGCCAATAAGCACCATTGTACTTCCTATGTCTTGAATTAACAGCTTTGTGTTGCATGACCTTGGATGACCTTGGGTCAAGGTCACATGTATTTTGGTAGGAAAAATGTGTAAAGCAGTTCTTAGTGTATGATGTCATTGCTAGGTTTAGTTATTTGACCTTGACCCTGAAGGTCAAGGTCATGTCAAGGTCAAGCATGTGAGTCGTATGGGCTTTGCCCTTCTTGTTTTGTTGGACGTCTTCTTCTTCTTCTTCGGCGTTCCAGTGTTGGACGTCAATTGGCCTCGTTACTTATTTTTAGTCTACATCCTGTTCTCGGAGGTATAATCCAGCCTTATAAGCTTCAGTCACACACACGATTCAATAGTTGAGATTCAGTCGCGCGATTCAATCTTGAGCCGATCGCACATTACATCATAGGCCATTGAACCGTCACACGATGAACAATAGACGAACGATTGACGAACGATAACTCCACGCGAGCGGGGCGGAAGTGACGTGTCACAGTGAACACGGCAAAAGCGCTTTGCGAGAGCAGACGCTAATGTTCGAACATTGCTCTGGTCCTTTCTGAAAAATACCTTTCAGCATTTCGCCTTTGCGAGAAATAAAGTTTCCAGACATTGCAATTAATGTTTCCTGACCGCTGTCCATGCCTAAAACGTCTCCTTTATATCTGAGTAAGAAACTGTTCTTCCAAAAAGTTTTGAATCGACGAAGAGACGCTGTCCGCCATTATTTTACGTCACGCCGTGAAGGCTGCAACAATGCGTTCTGATTGGCTCTGCCCCTGCGATTGACTGACGACTGGTATGCAGGAATAGAACAAGTTCTAAAGCTCAAAGCTACGAGGGAATCGCATGAGACTGAGTCGCAGACTTTTCGTAGCTATTTTCCATGACTCAGTCGCCCGTGTGACAGGGTAAATCTCTTGATTGAATCGCGTGTGTGACTGCCCTCTTAGAGAGATGGGAGCTTAGGTTTTTACTAAAATGACAATTTTTAGAAAAGAGGGTGTGACATCCTAAATTCGCAACATCAAAAAAGTTCTCTCTCTCTCTCTCTCTCTCTCTCTCTCTCTCTCTCTCTCTCTCTCTCTCTCTCTCTCTCTCTCTCTCTCTCTCTCTCTCTCTCTCTCTCTCTCTCTCTCTCTCTCTCTCTCTCTCGTTGTGATGTGACCAATGTCAAAATTTGTTTACCAACAGATGTAAAAAAAACCATGCTAACAAATCTGACTCTGGTGAAAATGGGGAAGGAACGTCTTTGACCAGGTAAAGTATGCAATGGCCAGCCATCCGTCTGTTGACAACAAACTTAACGTTGAGGTTATCTCGAATGTTTTTCAAGCTAGACCTCTGAAACTTTGCACACTTTTAGGGTTTGATGATCTCACATAGTGACCCGAGTTTGGTTGACCCTCGTCAAATTTTGGGGTCTCAGCGGGGTCATGGTTGTTCAATAAAAGCTTAATGTTGAGGTTATCTCGGATGGTTTGGGGTTTGATAATCTCCCGACTTGACCTAAGTTTGCTTGACCCTCGTCAAGTTTTGGGGTCACAGGGGGTCATTTTCGATTGATAATAACTTAACATTGACGTTATCTCAGGTGTTTTTGAAGCAAGGGCTTTGAAATTTTGAACACTGCAAGAGTTTGATAATCTGTCAACATGACGTACCTAGTTTGGGTTACCCCGTCGCATTTTGGGGTCAAATCGGGGTCATGTTCATAAAAACTTTACATTGATATTTTCTCAGTTATTTCTCAGAAATGTACGAATTTGAGGACAAATACCTGATTTCCATCTGTTATTTGTTAATGTGACTGCATTTTTGAGTCACTTGAGAAAAAGTGACTCTATGTAATCGGTCAGTGTTAGTCTGTCCGGCCGGCCGTCCGTAGACACTACCTTAACGTTGGACTTTTCTCGGAAACTATCAAAGCGATCGGGCTCATATTTTGTTTAGTCGTGACCTCCAATGACCTCTACACTTTAACGATGGTTTCGTTGACCTTTGACCTTTTTCAAGGTCACAGGTCAGCGTCAAAGGAAAAATTAGACATTTTATATCTTTGACAAAGTTCATCGGATGTGATTGAAACTTTGTAGGATTATTCTTTACATCAAAGTATTTACATCTGTAGCCTTTTACGAACGTTATCAGAAAAACAAGGGAGATAACTAGCCTTTTCTGTTCGGCAACACACAACTTAACGTTGGGCTTTTCTCGGAAACTATAAAAGTGACCGGGCTCAAATTTTATGTGAACGTGACTCATTGTGTTGTGAATAGCAATTTCTTCCTGTCCATCTGATGCCTCATATAATATTCAGAACTGCGAAAGTGACTCGATCGAGCGTTTGCTCTTCTTGTTTATAGGACACATCATTTAGCCTCGTTACTTATGTTAAGTCTACATCCTGTTCTCAGGGGTATAATCCAACCTTAAAGAGATGGGAGCTGTGTTTTTACTAAAATTATGTAATTTTGTAATTTTTAGAAAAGACGTGTGACATCCTAAATTCGCAACCTCAAAAAGTGCTCTCTCTCTCTCTCTCTCTCTCTCTCTCTCTCTCTCTCTCTCTCTCTCTCTCTCTCTCTCTCTCTCTCTCTCTCTCTCTCTCTCTCTCTCTCTCTCTCTCTCTCTCTCTCTCTCTCTCTCTCTCTCTCTCTCTCTCTCTCTCATTGTGATGTGACCAATGGCAAAATGTGTTTATCAACAGATCTGGAGACCCCCGTGCTAACGGAATTGACTCTCCTGAAGAATGTCGGAATGGCAATCAGGCGATTTGAGAGCCAGCTGAAGTATGCAATGGTATGTAAATGAGTACCGTACTTTCCGGGTGACAAGGCGCTTCGTTATCTAAGACGCACCCCCTTCTTTTTAAAAAGAATTGTAATCCAGTCACCCATTGGACGCAGGGGGCCGATAGGGCGCACCAAAATGACCCAGTTTTTGCCATGAGAGGTGGTTCCCCTGTCATATCTGAGAGAGGAAACACTTCCTGCATCGGGGTCAGTGACCGAGTTTAACAGAGTGGAAATCTGTGTGTGCGGCCAGATCAAAGGCAGGGCAGTACCTAGTAGCTGAAACATGCATTATCACAAGTTGTTTGACTGGTACTCAAGCGGTCTCTTTGATTTTTTTCGTATTTCATACACGGATTAGGCGCTTCGTTATACAAGACGCAGGGGTCGAACTCGAGGAAAAAAGTCGCGCCTTATGACCCGGAAAGTACGGTATATTTTGTACAATAATGCCACCAAATTTCATCTTTTAATCATTATCCTGCTCCACGGTGGAGACACGTTATGCCAAGTATATGTACCCAGACGGTTGTTACGCCCGATTTTGTACCCAGACGGCGAAAGCAATGTGAAGGTATGCTTGCTAGAATGTTATTACATAAAAAAATTAGAAGCGTACTAAAAGCAGATTAGTTCAGTTATGGTTGTGAAGGTTTTCTGCATTTAGCTGTGTTTAGGCGTGTTGTTTAAGTTCAATCACTCAAGAAAACTTGATTTCAGCTAAAATGTGACTACGTTAGAGAGAAAAGTGGTAACAACACTACAGAATCGCAGTCCATTGGATTGATTGATAGCTACAAAAACTGATTTTTTAGACTCTCTTAAACTACATGGAAAAAGGGCATAATGATGTATCGTGAAGAAGTATGAGAACAAAATAAAAGGGTACCTAATGTGCTTAGCCTTACGCGCCCCAGACTTGTCCATCTTCCCCTGTTATGGGCCCCATGCATTGAAACTTTTCTCTAACCTCCATTTTCATGCATTGTTTTCTTGATCTGAAGTCAAATGTGCTAGCTTTTGTGACAACTGTGAGAGGTTTGCGTTTTAGTCAAGTAACTCAGGCTTGTTCTTTCTTTGTTACAGTTTAACAATAGATTTATGATGCTACTCCTGTCACTCTGATCATGAGCTCTTTGAAAATGTCATTAACCACGCTGTTAATGCCCATAGTGACAACGGACTTACAATACGGGTTCTCACACTATATTCAGAAAGGGAAAAGATCGTACATACAGACAGATTTTAAAGTGGTCCCATCAATTCTTCAAAAGCAAGGTAAAACTATTATTGGGAAAGAAAACACAAAAAATGAAATCGTGTTTGATGCAAACAAAATACAATTTCTAGCGATTTCAAGTGAAGAAGTAGAGGTGTTTGTGTGTGTGTGTGTGTGTCAGGTGGTACAAATTAAAGGAGATCTTGGTCAGAGCAAATGAGATATTCTACATTACCAATAAAACCATTGGCATTGCTCAATTAGCAGCCTAGTTGCACATTGGAAGAATAGACCCAGACATTTCTACAAAACATATACTTCAGCTCTGACAGACTAGGACATCTTTTCAAGCTACGCTCAGGTTGTTGTTAGCCCACTGCCTTTTAGGCAGTCTTATACCCTAGTCACTGTCTTTGTCTTTGTTCCCGGCTGATATTCGGTGAGATCTTTCCAATTTTTCCATTGAAATTGTTCGTTTGCCACAGCGGAGACATACTTAGTCTCTGGACACAGTCAGTCTTTGTTTACGTTTTACGTTTTTTACTTCAAGACTAACGCCATTATGGCAGACTGTGGGAAGAAGAATTCTAGTGCTAGACAGGTAGCTAATGCAGAGTCTCCTTCCAAGAAAGCGGCTAAGAAAGCCAAGGTTTCCAAAACTACAGTGAGCGTTTACGAACCAGTTTCGCAAAATTCATTCACAGATCAAATCACAGACCTTAAAAGAACTGTAATGCCGGCTCTGAAACAAGAGTGTACGACAGCTCCGGTTAAGGCTACTAAAGCGACAGATAAGGAAGATCTTTCGTCGATGTTTGCGTCCTTTTGCGAACAAATGAAATGTATGTTTACAGCACAACTGCAGTCGGCGAGCGCTCATCTGCTCTCCCTCCATTCAGGGGCCAAACAAGCTTGCGCGCAGGCAAGCGTTAGGGCAACTCCGTCAGCCACTGTGACGTCGGCTGACGTTCATACGGCACATTCTTCTGGTGAAGACGGAGGTTTACTCACACCATGCTCCCGTATTTGACAGCTTCATGGAAGGTACTGCAACAGTCCCAAAGGGAAGCACGCAAGCGCCGGCGTCAGCACAGCTTTTCCTTCTTCCGCCCGGTGTCGGGCAGGAAGCTGTCACAAGACAAGTAGATTGCTCTGCATCGTACCGTCAGGGGCTTGGACTTAGTACGGGTGGCAAGCAAGTGCCGGGACGATCCACGAAGGAAGTGGTACCGGCACAGCAGACCACACTTCCTCAGAAGCAGGAAGCCGTCACAAGACGAGTAGACTGCTCGGCATTGTACCGTCAGGGGCTTGTTCTTAGTACGGGAGACACGCGAGCGCCAATACGATCGGATGCGGTATCGGCACAGCTGTCCACACATCCGCCCGGCGGGCAGGAAGTTTCCTCAAGAGAGGATGCTAGTAGAGGCTATGCCTCATGCTCCCTCGTTTCCGGTTGACACCGCCTATGACGATACTAGTCAATACGGTGGTGAATTTCCGGTAGGTACTTCCGTACCAGAGGAACAGTCGGAATGCTTCCGTTATGGAGGAAGACCCCAATTTCCGGATACCAGCTAAGCTATCCCATGCACTGGCAATGGCAGCACAGGTGGCTTCGAGGTATTTCGAGGAAGGAGTGGTTTCAGCGGCAAGTGCTACCGCACCACCACCTTCCGCGGTCGGAGATTTCAGATCGGCACAGGAAGATACACAAACTTTTAAGTTTCGTGAATCTCCTTCAGTGGCTTTCGAAATGTCGAAGATTTTAGCTAAACCTTTCTCTCGTGGGAATGTGCCGAGTGATACAGTGCCTCTTCTAGCAGCGCACGCTGCACAGTCGGCCTCTCATGTCAGGCATGTTCCTGCACGGAGGTTTACTCTGAACGCTCAACCACACAATCTCAGACACCTACGCTCTACCAAGAGTCCTCTCTGTTAGCATTGGAAGAGACAGGGAGATATAACTTGGAGTTAGCGTCTCTTTCTGAAACACTCCTCAGGTCTCTCTCCCGATCCATCGCCACGTCTCTTGATCCGTTCGAGTTCCAGAGTGACGCGAGCGAAACGGACGTTAAGATGGCGCTGCTCGCTACTTTGGCCAAAGTTTCAGCCGAGCATATGCGTCTCTCTGCACATCTCTGTGCACGTGCAGTGCACACACGCAGGTCTGCGTTTCTATCTGCGTCTAGGATTCAGGATAAAGCCACGATCGAGGCTCTCAAATTATCCCCTTTCACGGAGGGTTCCTTGTTAGGTCAGCCGTCGCTTGACGCGCTCCACAAGGAAACTCAAGACGAGCGGGATTTAGCTATAGCCAAGCTAGCTCATCACGGGTTTCCCAAGCCTCTTCGGCGAATAGGGGCAAGTCGTCGCAATCTAGCTCTTCGTCAAGAGGGAGAGGCAGAGGCACGCCGTACCCTAAGAAGCTGTCTTTCGGCAATTCTAGGGGTTCAGGACGCAAGCCAAACCCCCAATGATGCGCCCCAGAACCACTAGCCCACGCAACCACTACGCCTTTGGTTGCGGGCTGCCCTTCACGGGCGCTTTCACACTGGTTACTAAAGGTAAACAGTCAGTGGATAGTGGGCATAGTGCGTTTGGGGTTCAGGCTGCTCTGGAAGGAGGGGAAGGCTCCCTTAACCAGAGCTCCACCGTTGTTCAGGTTCCCTGCCAGTCCGGAAGCGAAGACAGCAATTCAAGCAGAAATCTTGTCACTGCTACTCAAAGAGGCAATAGACGAAGTCACCGACCACAACTCCCCAGGTTTCTATGGGAGAATTTTCGTGGTACCGAAGGCTTCCGGGTGCTGGCGCCCTGTTCTAGACTTATCTCCTCTGAACAAGTTTTTGAGACAAATCAAGTTCACGATGGAGACACCCGCGTCAGTCAGAGATGCACTCAGACCAGGAAACTGGGTGACGTCGATAGATCTGACGGACGCATACTTTTACATACTCATCCACCCTTTGGACAGGAAGTGGCTGAGATTTTGGTGAGGGGAGAAGATGTTTCAATTCAGGGCTCTTCCCTTCGGCCTATCTCTTGCACCCTGGATTTTCACGATGGTAGTATGCCAACTCTGCGCCATAGTAGCAGGGTGTACGCCTCAGAGCATACCTCGACGACTGGCTGATCCTCCATCAGGATCGAGAGGCGTGCAGAGCGCACACACAGTTCGTTCTACTTCAAGCGAACGAATTGGGCTTCTCCATAAACCATACCAAATCGGAACTTACGCCATCCCAGACTTTCATGTACCTGGGAATGAGCTTCGATACGGTAAAGTGGTCAGTCCGCCCCTCGCAGAGGAGGGTAGACAAACTACAAAATCTAGTGAAATCCTTACTGTCACAGAAGCGAGCATCGGTCAAGGTGCTAGCATCAGTTCTTGGTCAAATGGAATCCATGGTCACACTTGTCCCTTTGGGGAGAGTACACAAGAGGCCGTTCCAGGCAGCTCTGAATTCGATTTGGAACCCCTCCTCCCAGGGCTGGCAGGTTTCTCTTCCAATAGAAGGCTGGTTTCAGCAGACCACAGAGCAGTGGTTACAGACAAGGATTTCACAGGGAGTCCTCATCACTCCTCCTCCCCCAGAGGACGATCTTTTCACAGACGCCTCCCTATCAGGCTGGGGGGCTCATCTCTCTCACCACACAGCCTCAGGCACGTGGACAACAAGTCCAGCCCTCTCACACATCAACGTGCTCGAGTTAGAGGCCGTAGCCCACGGGCTACAGAGTTTCTTATCCCCAAGTGGCAGGCAAGCATGTTCGTCGGCACACAGACAATACAACAGTAAGCAGCCTATATAAACAAACAGGGCGGTTCTCGCTCACGCACGCTGTCACTCAGAACTTGCCAAATACTGAAGTGGTGTCACCAGCACCAGATCATGTTATCAGCAAAACATCTGCCAGGAAAACTGAACGTTCTGGCAGACTCACTTAGCAGATCCTCGAGCGTCCTCCACACAGAGTGGACGATCACTCACCACGCACTACAGCGCCTTTGGGCGCAGGTAGACAAACCACTGATTGATCTTTTTGCAACTCGGTTCTCAAAGAGATTGCCGGTGTTCATATCCCCGTTTCCAGACCCGGAAGCTTGGAAAGTAAATGCCCTGGAGGTAAACTGGTCAGGCCTTACGGCATACGCCTTCCCACCATTCCAACTTCTAGGAAAAGTGCTGAGGAAAGCAGAGATAAATCGTCCTTCCATCATTCTAGTCGCCCCAATGTGGACGAGTCAGCACTGGTTTCCAGACCTTCTCCGCCTAGCAGAAGGTTCGCCCATTCCCTTAAACCTAAAAAAGGGAGAACTACTGCAGCCACGCACGGGCATTCCTCACGAGAACCCACAGTCACTACGCCTTCATGGCTGGACTCAGACTGTGAGGAGCTCCCTCCAGCGTTCGGGCGCATCGAACATGACTTTGGACTTGGTTCAGAAAGCGCACAGAGAGTCTACAAGCTCAGTATACGCTTCTCACTGGTCCGCTTGGGTAAAATGGTGTTCAGAGCACCAGGTTAATTCAGTCTCTTCGCGTTCAATGCAGGTAGCTAACCACCTTTCCTGGTTAGCATCTCAGGGCAGCTCTCCTTCATCACTCAGAGTTAGGAGATCAGCTATTGCAGCTACTGAGACAATTAGGCCATATCATCAACCTCAGTGGTGTGATAGCCAGTGTCCTGAAGGGCGCCTCGATAGGTTTTGCTAGAACTAGAGCCCCAGTTCCAGCATGGGATCTCTTCCTCATTCTAGAATTCCTAAGATCGCAGGATTTTGAACCCTTACCATTATCAAGCCTAGTTAATCTTACTCATAAGACACTCTTGCTTATTCTGTTGGCCACCGCAAGGAGATCTCGAGGCAGTGAAATTCATGCACTTTCAGGCTTACCTAGGGACATCTCTTTTGAAAAGGACTGTTCTATCACTTTAAGTTTTAGGCCGGAATTCATAGCCAAAAACCAGAAGCCTGGTCAAACATCACCCATAATCAGATTTATTCCTCTCAGCCAAATTCTCGCACCAGGCGACCCTGATATGACTAACTGCCCAGTTCGAGCTCTCAGCATTTATCTGTCCCGCACGGCATCTATCAGATCCAAAGAGCAGAAGCTACTTTTCATATCTCTGAATACGGCTAGGGACAAAGACATATCGAAGGTAACCTTGGCTAGATGGGTCTCAATGCTGATCAAACAAGCGTATGAGTGGTAGCACAAACAAGAAGGGGGGGGGGGGGGCATTCAGTTCTCCCTCTAACGTCTGCAAGAACGCACGAGGCAAGAGCATTGGCGTCTTCTTTAGCTGTGCTAAAATCAGGAAAACTATCTGAAGTCCTTGAATCTGCCTACTGGAGATCTGAGGATGTTTTCATTAACTACTACCTGCGTGACATTTCCAGTTCTCGGCAGGATGGTACCAATGCGCTACCAGTAATGGTAGCAGCTGGGCAATTATTGCCTAACTCATAAGGTGAGCATTCCCACTGCCTTAATTAGCAATCTGCTATGTGAGATGGGATAAGATATGTAATTTAATCAAAAATTTTAATAATAAATTTTCATTTGATTAATATACTTACCCATAGTAAATTCCCTCCCGCCTACTCCGCTATAGATTCCCTAAAAAAAAAAAAGAGAACGCTTCAGGCGGAATGACAATATGGTGGCGAGAGCACGCGTGCGAAATGCGTGCAAGAAGGTAGCTTCTACCTGGCTATGACCTTGATGGGTCAAGGCCGTCTTTTTTAGGGTTACTTCCCCTGTTACCAGGGTAAGCGTAGTTCAGTATCCTAGCAACCAACTGAAGTAAATTGCTATATGTGAGTTGGGTAAGTATATTAATCAAATGAAAATGTATTATTAAAATTTTCTAATTAAAAACGAAAATCATTGCTTAATCAGCATCTTAGTTGCATATTGGAAGTGTAGAAACAATATTTTCTACAGAATGAAAAAAATAGAACGCTCAATCGTAAGGCTCCTATTAAAAAACAAAACTTTCGTAAATTGAAGTGTAGTGGCCCTCAAAGAATTAACGTAAACATCTACTCAAAATATTTTCCCAGATGCCTGATGACGAATTTGCTCGCGAAAACACCTCTCACAGCTGTAGCATGTTTCCCCCTGGTGCCTTTTTTCATGATCAAGCAGGTACTTGTTTTTTTTAAATGTCTTTCCACAAGAAGGCCAGGGACACTTGTGTTTTTCTGTGGTTTCTTTGTGACATACATCCCTCGACAATTTGTGACCTGCTACTGGCTTATGCTTTTCCACATACGTTGCACTTGTGTGGCTAGAGCTTGGTATGCACACTGTTGGAATGATTATACAAATCGCGTGGCCTTTCAAATGTTTTTGAGCACAGACCACAAAAATGTCTCTTCATGCTCTTTCCTGTGAATTTTTTTCTCTTGGGCGGAAAGATATCATTTTCTTACTGTACAATTTGCCACAATCAGAACACAGGAACATCTGAACAGTCCTCTTTGCCTTCGATGTTAATGATAATACTGGCGTTGGTTCAGTGTCAACCTCTTCTGTTGCGCAGATGTGGAGGAAGCTGTCAGCGATCAGACCTGAGATCTTCATTCCCCTGCTAAAAAACAACAACTCCGAACCCATGAAAAATAGACTGATTGAGATAGAGATAAAGTCCTTGGTACAACTCATGAGTGTGACTGCCTGTCATTTTTTCACCGATATTGTGTTTTCAGCGTAGCAATAGGGTCCGATATTTAGATGAGACAAGTATAATGCCGACGAGTCGAAGACGAGTCGCATTATACTTGTTAGAGTCTAAATATCGGACCCTATTGCTACGCTGAAAACACAATAGCAATTATATAGCTGTTCTGACCTTTATTTGTTGTTCCAAACTTACAAAATGACAGTTTTTGCGTCGATGCGTTGATCTCGGGTTTTGATAGCAGACGCCGTTTCTTATGCGCATTAGCTTTGCGCAGGCTATTCACTGACTTTGGAAAAAAACTCGATTTGACAACACAGCTGTTAAACAGCTTTTTATTGGTTCATTCGTATACAACAAAAAGAAGTTTGAGTTTTTTTAATTTTGAACAAGACTACTTATGAAGAAGACCAAAACACAACATCAACGGAAAACTAGAAACAACTGAAGAACTAGGATGCAACAAGGGGAGGAAAAGAGAACAGCTAATCCGTACAAAGCGAGCAGACCGTGCAGCGACGTTTCCAGTTTGGGTGAATGGCATTTATACTTGTCTCGTCATGAAGCGAATTTTTCAACCTGGGTTATAAACGACTACATGAATGTTAGTGCCATGGGTTGTACATCAATACTTCAGAGGGGAAGTGGGGTATTTAGTGTGGAGTTACGAGATAAGAAAAGCCGAATGCGAAAATTTGTGTCACTCGGCAACTGTGAACTAAGCTCACAGGAACACAAAAACGGCTGTTCCGTTTTACTCCCCTGTTTGTACTACATCTTTCGACTTTGGGCATTTTGTGGTGTTTAGGGACAGAAAATAATAGGTTTAGTCCTGTTTCATCGGGAAGTTAGCAGAAAAGGGTATGCTATCGACATTTGTAAAGCTGAAAAACATTCCCGGGAAGAATTTCAAGTCGTCAGTGTATGCTGTTGTCGATCAGTGAAACATCGTGTGGTACAGGTGGGTAAACCGGAACCATGCGTCTTTGTTATGGACAATATGCTTTTGGATATTGAGAAAAATGGCCGACTTCCGTAGCATTATGCTTTGATGATCGGAAGAGACCATCCAATCACAGCCCCCGAATTCCCCCACGTGTTCATCAGAATAGCTATATAAATGACTAAAGATGTCAGAGTAAAATGCGATGTGACTGCAGGGGTGCGTAACATCAGCTAAAAATATTTTTTCAGGGCCCGTAACAAGCTGATTCTGGGGACCGTAACACGACACACAAACATTCTTCTTTTCACCCCCTTTTTCTTTTGATTAGAAACATAAAATTACCTCTGATAGCTTTGTGTGATTTCTTCTTTGTTTCCGTACATAATTTTAGTCTGTAAGTAGCCTACATTTCATGTTTTCCGATGAACGGGTCAATGCACTAAATACACGAGTGAAAGACATGTTATTTTTGATTTTCTCACCTGCAAAACAAGATCTATCTCGGTTTAAAAAATACTACCAAGTGGCAGAGGCATTTAGTAGTTTGTGTGTATATAGTTTGATGTCAACTTTGACGAAATGTCTGAGAAAATCCCATTTAGGTGAGCATACCCTCACGCCACGTCGATGCCCTGGGTACAATATTGGGCGTAACAACCGTCCGGGTACGTTTATTGGGCGTAACATGTCTCCACCGTGTACTCTCAGTACTCAAAATGTTAAATTGTTCACATTGTTTGTTCACATTGTCTGGCACGTCATTGCAAAATAATGAAATATTTTTCAACTTTATTTCACAAGGTGTCTTCAGCTCCGCCATGGCTGGTCCCAAGACCCTGGTGTGATAGGTGGAGCAGTATTATTGGAATCATTAACTCTGTGCACTATTTAAAAAAACGAACCCCCCCTAAAAAAAAAAATCAAAAACGACTCGGAGGGGAGAGAATGAAAGGGATTAGGAAAACCCTGTACAGAGCTGACTCACCGATGAACCTCCTGCTGCTAAAAAGCAAAAAGGTGAAGAACAAGAACATCAGAACAGGCAGCCAAACAATGAGTTAGCTGATGTCGGTGTAACATCAGCACACATTTTTTTGTATTGATGATCCCCCCCCAACAAAGCAGCTTAACTCTCAAAGGATCACTACATAGTCCGGATGGCGTGGGTCTTGTACAGCCAATACCTTTTATTTTGAGTCCTTGTAAAGTAGGGTCGCGCACAACCCACATCATCCAGAATGTAGTCCAAATCATGATCCAGCGAAGGTTAAGCTGCTTTGCAGGACTTTGTGGAGTTGTCCTGTGCCTCAAAATAACACCTTTTGGTGTTGTTCTTTTATAATGCATTTATATGTAGTTAACTATCTTCTTCTTCATTCGTGGGCTGAAACTCCCACGTGCACTCGTGGTTTGCACGAGTGGAATTTTACGTGTATGACCGTTTTTTACCCCGCCATTTAGGCAGCCATACGCCGTTTTCGGAGGAAGCATGCTGGGTATTTTCGTGTTCTATAACCCACCGAACTCTGACATGGATTACAGGATCTTTTTCGTGCGCACTTGGTCTTGTGCTTGCGTGTACACACGGGGGTGTTCGGACACCGAGGAGAGTCTGCACACAAAGTTGACTCTGAGAAATAAATCTCTCGCCGAACGTGGGGACGAACTCACGCTGACAGCGGCCAACTGGATACAAATCCAGCCCGCTACCGACTGAGCTACATCCCCGCCCGTAGTTAACTATGATCATGATACAAACTTTCGTGCGTTTTGATCAGATAAAGTTGGCATATGTAGGCACTTTACAGCCTGTAAATTAAATGAGGATCACAGATGAATCTCTCTATCTCTCTCTCTCTCTCTCTCTTGAACACTCAGTTTTGAACACTGCCTTATGAGCATGTAAGTGAATAAGACATCGGCCTCCTAATAGGAAAGTCGTGAGTTTAATCCTGGCTGCAGCCGCCTGGTGGGTTAAGGATGGAGATTTTTCCGATCTCCCAGGTCAACTTATGTGCAGACCTGCTAGTGCCTTATCCCCCTTCGTTTGTACACTCAAGGACAAGACCAGGTGCGCATGGAAAAGATCCTGTAATCCTTGTCAGAGTTCAGTGAGTTATAGAAACACGAAAATACCCAGCATGTTTCCTCCGAAATCGGCGTATGGTGGGGTAAAAACTGTCCCACATGTAAAAATCTACCCGTGCAAAAACATGAGTGAACAAGGGAGTTTCGGCTCATGAACAAAGAAGAAGAAGAGAAGACCACTTCCTTATGATATACTATGTTTTTATATAATATGCTTGTTGTACATAAACTTATGTTTTACCATTAATTATGCTTTTTTGTAACTGCACAGGGAAAGAGAGAGACTGAATGTGTGTGTGAAAGGCTGTTTTGCACGCAGGTGCTGTAGCCCGTTTCTGAACACAGAGAATCGCTTTTTGTGTTTTTGAAACATAGTTTACATTTCATTAGGTTGCATGCTTCAGTTTCAACTCATTCTTATCCAACTCTCCATTTGGGTTTGAACAGTGCTTATCATCAAAAGTGGAACTGGAGTCTCTGTAAGTCTAAGTGGTGCTGAACTGTTTTTTGCATCTTGAAGTATATCTGTGCGATATGCTTTGTGTGTGTGTCCTTTCGAAAGCATTCACCCTTTGCTGCTGAGATTGGTTCATTAAAAACTTGTCATGTTTTGTCTGTGATCATTTAGGTGTTTTCTTTTTTTTAATTGATAAATAAATTTCTTCAATTTGTTTTTTAGCGGTACATGTATGCCATGATTTGTGAAAAACAGTATTTACTGGGTGCTGGCATCATACCATTTCAGTTTTTCTTCATGCTTTGCCAAAGTAGTGTGAGCAAGAGAGTGAAAGCAACAGGTTATAAAAGAGAGAGATTGACATATCAGTCCAATAGAGAAGAATTGTTGAAGGGTGAATGGATGGACAGTGTAGGTAAATAAGTTTGAAAAGTGTGTACCTTGCCTTGTAATTTAAAATAATACTGTCAAAATAAATGTAAATGGCTTGTTAAGTAGACATTAAACCATCAAAACATATGTATGGTATTGTTTGTATTTCATTGTATTCATTAATATTGTTTGCATTTTGATTTGCTTTCTTTAGCGCTAATCTTTTAGAATAATTTGATTGTGTGAGTGTGGTTGTCTTTGTGTGTGTGTGTGTGTGTTCAAGGACAGATTGTAAGTAAAGGCCTAGCCTTAAATCTTTATCCTTGTTAAATTCAGTTAACATAGAGGAATCAAGACGAGGGTCGTGATGTGTGTGTGTGTGTGTGTGTGTGTGTGTGTGTGTGTGTGTGTGTGTGTGTGTGTGTGTGTGTGTGTGTATATACATCGATTCAGAGAAAACTACTGGACCGATCTTCATGAAATTTGACATGAGAGTTCATGGGTATCCCCGGACATTATTTTTCATTTTTTTGGATAAATGTCTTTGATGACGTCATATCCGGCTTTTTGTAAAAGTTGAGGCCGCACTGTCACGCCCTCATTTTTCTATCAAATGGATTGAAATTTTGGTTAAGCAATCTTTGACGAAGGCCGGACTATGGTATTGCATTTCAGCCTTGATGGGTACAAATTAATTAATGAGTTTGGTCATTTAAAATCTGAAAATTGTAATTTAAATTATTTTTTTGTAATAATTGTTCCAAAACTAATTTCATCTTATTCTCCATCATTTTCTGATTCCAAAAACATATAAATATGTTACATTTGGATTAGGAAGCCACCTCTGAAAATTAAATGTATGAAAATTATGATAAAAATTAAATGTCCGGAATCCCTTTAAAAACTTCTTCTCATTCCTTGTGGGTTCCCGGTTCAAAAAACATATAGATATGATATATGTGAATAAAAAACATGCTCAGAAAGTTAAAAAGAACAGAAATACAGAAAAGCGTGCTATCCTGCTCAGCGTAACCACTACCGCGCTATTCTTGCTGGTCAATTTCACTGCCACGAGCAGTGGACTGACGATGCTACGAGTATACGGTCTTGGTGAGAGAATGCAGTGCGTTCAGTTTTATTCTGCGAGTACGACAGCTTGACTAGATGTTGTATTTTCGCCTTACGTGATTTGTTTAACCTTCACTAGATTACACTGTGGACTACACCGTCCGGATGACGTTTGTCTTGTGCAACCCATACCTTTCCAAAGAAAACGTTAAAAGTAGGGGTCATACACGACCCACACCATCCAAAAAGGATAAACAATTTACAATTCCTTACATACCGTATTTGACGGATTACAAGACGCACCGTTTTATAAGCCGCACCCCTGACTTTTAACAAAAAAATTGGGACGAGCCACGTATAGGCCGCGTCACTATATTAGCCGCCGTCAAAAAAATAATCAGATCGTGTTCAATCAATCAAAACAACCAGGCAAACGAAAGTACGGTATTTGGCGAAATCGGCTCCGAGAATAAACAAGTGAAACAAAGAAGAAAAGTGAAAAAGTTTGAAGAAAAATATCACACACACAATTTGTAACCAACACACACATGTAGTCCCGCCCAGAATAAGCTTTTTTGGGATGATTTACGACTTTTGCGCACATTTCAAGCAGACGAAAACACAACATGGCGGCTCTCGCTCCTCCAACTATCGCGAGACACAAAAAAACTAAATCTGGCTCGCGCGAGATCCTGATACATCCGGTGTTTCTCTGAACGCTATCTTGTCACGACGACTTGTTGACAAACGAAGATTCGCGAAAGAAAGAGAAAAGCGCCGAGTTGAGTAGAGAGCTAATAAAGTACTGGTAATCGCTAATCGAGCGAAATGAAAATCCGCTGCGACTTCCATTAGGTGAATGCTATTCAAGTTTAGGTAACGTTTTAGCCGCATCTTTTTATAAGCCGCAATGCGATTTTTTTTTTCAAAGTCGCGGCTTGTAGTCCGTCAAATACGGTAGTTCCTTATGGGTTGTTAACAACCCACATCATCCGGACTGTGAAGTTCAAATTACGTCATCCCTTATTTTTTTGTTTACCAAGATAATCTTTTAAAAGTTGGGCAATGGGATGGTCGTATAGTGATTGGAGATTACATGAAGTCTTAAGGTGAAGGTTAATTTAATCAAACATTCTTGAATTTTCACTCGCAGGGGGAGAAGTATACAAAAACTTCTTTGTGGGAGCCTTGGGTTTTTACCCCCCAAAAAATGTTACAGAAATACTGAAGAAAATCTGTAAGCAATAAATGGAGCGGAAAGAGCTCCAAACACTATTCTGCCGGAAAAAACTTAACTGTGTGGCTCTTGGGGTATCCAGGTCTCCGCAACCACCTACTTTGCCATCAAAAGCTTAGTACATCGCTGATCCAAAGCAATCTAGATTCCACGGATGAGCATACTTCACCCAACAGTTCCTCACAAGGTTGAAGGCAATGCACCATGCAATAACTAAAATATGGTTTTCTTTGCATGACCTGCTGAAAATGGCACCATAACATGTTTTTCTGATCTTGAAATGAATGACACCTACACCTTTCAATTAAGAACAGCATTAATGCAAGGTGGGATAGCTGAACAAAATGTACTGTTTTGCACAAACATGCACACGTACACACACTGATACAACAACTGATGCCCAACATACACAAAAGTCCACATCCCAAACCAAATTTTCTATTTTTAATCTGTCTTTTGAAAGTAGGAAGAAGGTATGTACAGAATTACATGGTCATCACACAACATAAATGCATGTATATCAACAAATGTTCAAAAAATAAGATGCAAAAATGGCACAGCCTATCAGTATAACCATAGATCAGTTATCAATGCACACTATCCCAGCAGATATCCGACACACTTCAACCTTAATCAGTAGCGACAGACAAAGGAAATAAGGAAGCTAAAGAAGCTATCAGAATAGTCATTATTATTCATAACGATGATCACAAAAACGGGAAGAAAAAAATACAAGCCAACTCAAAAAAAGAGATGAGTTAAAAAAAATACAACAGGTGTATAAGAGAGGCTTTCAATCTGGTAATATTAAACAGAGATAAATATTTACACATTTGTTTCAAACGAATCTTCACATACAAGTACACATATGTTAAAGACAATTACTTAAGCTAAGGCCAAAAAAAAAAAAATAGTCTGTTTACGGTAACCCGACCGACTATTTTTTTTGCGCGACCCTAGACTTTTTTTTTGGCATTTGGGAAAAAAAAAAAAAAATCTTTTGTTTTTTTAAAATAACGTAAAAAATTTTATATGGTTTTTTGGGAAAAAAAAAAAAAAAACAATCCCGACCTACCGACCCTAATTTTTTGGCCTATGTTACCGTAAACAGACCTCCTTTTTTTTGGCCTAACTAGGCAAACAATAGCAAAATGTAGTCTCTATCACAAGCTTGCAATTGCCTGGGCTGGTTGGGAACAGTTCACTATTGCTGTTGGGGTCTATGTCGACCAAAAGAATGGGATTCACTGTAGGTCGAGTTCCTGTAGGTGGATTCTCTGTATACCAAAGACTTTAAAATTGGCAATCTTGTATACAGGGAATACCACAGGGTGTAGTTCCTGTAGCGTTTTGCTAATATCAATGAAAGTCACGTGATGCTTAGCGACATCGTTAGAATTTGATGTTTTTCGATCTTTTTTTTATATTTCTTAGAAATTCAAGTATGGTTTGCAAGTTTTATTGAAAAACTGCACCCTGTGGGATTCCCTGTATACTAGATTGCCAATAGTCTTAGGTATACAGGGAATCCACCTACAGGAACTCGACCTACAGAGAATCCCACTCTTTTGGTCGACATAGACCCCATCAGCGTGAACACACACACACACATGCGCGCGCGCGCGCACACACACACACACACACACACACACACACTGTGCACTTACTAGGTCTCAAAACTTCCTTCTTTCCTCCTTCGACCTCTCCCTTTTTTTTCCCCTTTTCGCTTTTTTTTTATTGGGGGGGGGGGGGGGGGGGGGCAGGGTATCTTTGGCCACTAAACACAAAACTCATACAACAAACATGTGCAATTTACATTTCTGAAGAAAAATATATAAGGTCAACACCAACACAGAGTACATCCAATGGAAGAGTGAACTGTTTGTGGGACTTTGGCTGCATCAGAATGGAGAAAAACATAGGAGCAAAAACCTTGATTTCCTGGAGTTACGCTCCTGACTCACAAGTCTTTCTCCTATTCTAAATTACACAAAACTCAAAAATGTATGAAATCCAAAATCATCATCAAATATCAGTGAATGTAACGCTTGTTTTGTCATAAAATAAACTTTGTTTTGTCATATTAAACTTTGTTTTGTCATAAATTAAACTTTGTTTTATCATAAATTAAACTTTGTTTTGTCATAAATTAAACTTTGTTTTATCACAAATTAAACTTTGTTTTGTCAAAAATTAAACTTTGTTTTGTCATAAATTAAACTTTGTTTTATCACAAATTAAACTTTGTTTTATCATTCAGCAGACATTCCCAACAACATACCTTTCTTGTTTTTGTATTCAAAATGGTATGATTTATTTATTAGCTTCTAACATGATGGAATTATTTTTCTGTGTTGTTTCTTGTTTTCTTTCTTTTTTCTCACAGTTCTGTGCCATTTATTCAGCCAAAAATTGAGTGATTTTCCAGGCAGATAAATGCAATCTCTCTTTCTCTCTCTCCAAACGGTCACATGCTGAGTAAACCATAATATCAAGTGAAGTATTCATAAATATACAAGGACTTGAACAGTGAAAATCCATCAAAACAAGAATCCAGCTATCCTTCAATACATTGTTGATAAGATGTCAAACTAGCTTTTCTTGTTGGCCTCGTAAAATAAGCAGGAATCTTTTTCTCACTTAGCAAAACAAAAAAGAAGACAGAATTCTGCCTGTTTCACACAATAAACAGAATAAGACGCTTGGTCGATGTATGTATTGTAAAGCGCTAAGAGTAGACATTTTTCTAGAATAGCGCTATAAAAGTTTGCATTATTATTATTATTATTAATAATATATAAAGTACTCGTTTTGCTAAACAATCTCCCAAAATAAGCATAAAATATCTTTCTTTCTTTCTTTATTTGGTGTTTAACATCGTTTTCAACCACGAAGGTTATATCGCGACGGGGAAAGGAGGGAGATGGGATAGAGCCACTTGTCAAATGTTTCTTGTTCACAAAAGCACTAATCAAACATTTGCTCCAGGGGCCTGGAACGTAGTACAATATATTACCCTACTGGGAGAATGCAAGTTTCCAGTACAAAGGACCCAACATTTCTTACATACTGCTTGACCAAAATCTTTACAAAAACTGACCATATTCTATACAAGAAACACTTAACAAGGGTAAAAGGAGAAACAGAATCCGTTAGTCGCCTCTTACGACATGCTGGGGAGCATCGGGTAAATTCTTCCCCCTAACCCGCGGGGGGTAGCATAAAATATGACCCTAAGTTCATTTACAAAGAGAACTCAACTTTCTCAAGAGGAAAATCAGCGTTGTGCGTAACTTTTACCTATCTTCAGTCTCTCGTATACAGAAAATACACAAGGTCAAGTTTTGTTTTTCAATAACATTAACAACAAACATTAAAATATTCATAAAAACATGCCAACATTTAAATGTGAAACAAATGTTCTTATAAAGTGCACAAGATTTTTAATAGCTGCAGAAGCAGAGGTGAAAAATGTTCTTCAAAGTGTAACAGTTTTTTCTTTTCAACACAAACTATTGACATTAATGCCATGATGAAGTTCTAATGTCCACTTTTTAAACTAGTTTCCTCAGTTTAAATGGACAGAACAAGCCAGTAACACTCTTAAACAAAACAAAAATAGCGACACAAGATCCCTTGTACCATATGTTTTGTCATTATTATTCACCCTCAACAATAACATAAGGCCAAAAAAAAATAGGTCTGTTTACGGTAACATAGGCCCAAAAAATAGGGTCGGTAGGTCGGGATTGTTTTTTTTTGTTTTTTGTTTTTTTTTTCCAAAAAACCATATTTTTACGTTATTTTGCAAAAAAACCAAGATTTTTGTCTTCTTTTTTTTTCCCAAATGCAAAAAAAAAGTCTAGGGTCGCGCGAAAAAACTAGGGTCGGTCGGGTTACCGTAAACAGACCTATTTTTTTTTTTGGCCTAACAGCAAGGAAAAGAAGGTCAGAAAAAGGGAAGAAAAGATGGGCACAAATATTTACAGATCTTCAAATCTCACAAGAAATTGAAAAATGTGTCAAACCTTCAAACAGGTAGATTAGAAACTCTTCTTTCCTTCAACATGCGACATGTATGTGACAACATTTTTGTTTTCATCTCACCACTTTTGTGACAGTCATGTAATAGTTCTAAACATTTACATCATTAATTGAAAATTATTCCTTCGAGAGATTGGTACCTGCAACACCACGTCCTTTTGAAGAGAGAGCACCTCCCATGAGAGGACACTTTCCCTTTGTAAACTGTACCAAAATACACCTGTCGTGAGAGGACACCTGCAATGAAGGGACACTGGCATGGTCCCAAGGGTGTCCTTTCATCACAGGCACCATTGTACCTTGTTTCCCGTGTATAGACCGTCTTGTACATCACCACAGCTCTGTCCAGGCGTTGACCCAAGACAAGAGCATCCTTCCACTGAGACATATAGCATGAGTCAACAGCCTGCTGCTTCCCGTGTAGTGTGGAAATCTTCTTGCTCCATTAATCTCATCACTTTCTTTCTTTCTTTCTTTATTTGGTGTTTATTAAAACATCGTTTTCAACCGTTCAAGGTTATATCGCGACGGGGAAAGGGGGGACATGGGATAGAGCCACTTGTCAATTGTTTCTTGTTCACAAAAGCACTAATCAAAAATTTGCTCCAGGGGCTTGCAACGTAGTACAATATATTACCTTACTGGGAGAATGCAAGTTTCCAGTACAAAGGACTTAACATTTCTTACATACTGCTTGACTAAAATCTTTACAAACATTGACTATATTCTATACAAGAAACACTTAAGGGTATAAGGAGAAACAGAATCCGTTAGTCGCCTCTTACGACATGCTGGGGAGCATCGGGTAAATTCTTTCTCGTCCCAACCAATATGGGACTCCCCCTAACCCGCGGGGGGTGTCCAGGCGTTCAGCCAAGACAAGAGCATCCTTCCACTTTGACATATAGACATGTTGATTATTGGTTTGTGTCAAAGTGGAAGGGTGCTCTCATTCTGTGTGAGTCACATCTCTTGTAGCGTACATAACAGGTTACATGGGCAGGAAGGGGTCTCAACAGTATTCATTGTCAGTCAAAATCCTGGTCCACTGCAAGCTGATATCACATTTGTCTTGCCCAGAGATATTCCAGCAATGCCCTTGCTCTGAACGGCTCTTGGGCGTCACTCGTTGACACATATTTCATCTTCTCAGGATAATTCTAGGTCAACAAATCACACATTACAAAAAACTTTTTCACATCGGGGGGTGCAGATCGTGAACAAAATCGAGATTATGGACTGCTAAAAGCAGCAAGTCTGCAAATGTACATAATGTAACCGACTGTTTTCTCAAATGTACATAATGTAACCGACTGTTTTCTCAAATGTACATAATGTAACCGACCGTTTTCTCAAATGAGTGACAAGTTTCCTGTAAAACCGATCTCAATTGAGCTCTGCATTTTACACCTGGGGCCTTTACAGTCTTACACAGACATAAATAAACACAAGACAACTGACACCAATTATCGTTGTAATTCCAAGCCTCACTCTCTTCCCTGAGCTCTGAGCTATCCACACGTTTACCACCCACACTTTACCCCTCGACAAACATCAAAGTCAAAGTCCTTTTAGTTCCACCTTCCTTCTTCACCACACAAAAAGCAAACAAAAATGGCACAATGTTTCACTGCCACAAACTTTGGAAAAAAAAATAAAAATTGTAAATCGTCTCTTTTCACTTTCGGAGCATCATCATGGAAACAACGATTGTCACAATCTCCTGAGCTACCATGTCCATCCTCTAAGTACAGAGCTGAGTCCACTGCAATATCACCATGGTTACAGTGTCTTTTCCACAGAAGCAATTCAACTTCCGCAAATCCAGTCTCTTCCCGAAAGTAGCAGTCCATTGTTTCTTCATCACAGCGATGACCTCATTTACCCTTCATCACGGCAACGACCCAATATTTTCACATCACCACGGCAACAACTCAACTTTCCTCGGCTACCACAGCAAGAACAACCCAATCTCCACACCAACACGACGGCCTCAAGCGTCCAGTCGCCACGGCAATAACCAGCATCCAACGCTGAACAAGTAGAAGAAGAAGAAGCCAGGGCAACGACGACGATCAGCCTTTAGCGCTGGGACTTGACCCTCCAGCGCAGGACGAGGTAGCAGCCGATGCGGAGGATGACGAAGAAGATGCAGAGGATGATGAAGTCGAGGTAGAACTCTGCGTGCTGCACGTCAAGCTCCTCCAGCACGTCGGAAGCCTGCGTGAAGATGCACTGCTTCTCACTGCACTCCAGCTCCCCGCGGTCACGGCCGTAGATGGCCTGGAGGACGCCCTCGAAGGAGTACCTGTTCAACGTCAAGTAGGGTTGGGTTTACCAGATTCATGTAACCCCAGGGTTTTCGAAATAAAAAGTTGCCTAAATGTTGTCCAGCATACACAGGCACAGACACACACAAAAAGTGATATTCAAGGGAACAATGCATGTGAAACAAAGGTTAAGATTTGTTTACACTCTAAGCTTGAGTTACAGGATAGTTAGGGCTGGGGGGAAACGACTTTACACAAATAAAAATGCCTAAAACTGCCATAAAAGTGACACAGCTCAGAATTTCATTCATAATGGCGTCACACAGAAGAGGTACCTGAACTGTGCAACAACAAAAGCAATTCTTTTCCTGCCGTGAAAGTAAAACGATAGAGCATCTCACCTCTGCAGTGTGTTTACTTACTACTGTTCACATTCACGTAATTCCTAATCACAGTAATAGCGCATTTTTGTGAAATCACCTCATTAGTGTTTTAATTATAGTACACTGAACGTCCCTTAATCTCCTTCAGCTCAAACTAGCAAGAAAATGTTGCATAAAGCGTGCCAAGGGCATACAAGCTTCAGAGAACTCAAGTTCAGCATGTTGTGGAGGTCTCACCTGATGTAGGAGAGGTAGGACAGCCACTGCAGGTAGGGGGGAATGGTGCCGAAGGTGACGAAGAAACCGCTGAACAACAGGATGGGGATGGCCGTCACTGGTCCCAGGAACACCGCCACCTGTCAGGTACACATGTCAACGTAGAATAACACTTCCTTTTATGTCATTTTACTTTTTACATACAGGTAAATGTAGAATAACCTTTCCCTCTTTTTTGTAATTTTTTTTACATACAGGTAAGTGCAAAACAAAATAAATTCTTTTTCTTTTTCTTTATAATATGCTGTAAGCAGGTTTCACTAGAAGTCTAATGGCCCTAACCACTGAATGATTGTCAGTCACAGAATGCTGTAAGCAGGTTTGACTAGATGTCTAATGGACCTAACCACTGAATGATTGTCAGTCACAGAATGCTGTAAGCAGGTTTGACTAGAAGTCTAATGGCCCTAACCACTGAATGATTGTCAGTCACAGAATGCTGTAAGCAGGTTTGACTAGATGTCTAATGGACCTAACCACTGAATGATTGTCAGTCACAGAATGCTGTAAGCAGGTTTGACTAGAAGTCTAATGGCCCTAACCACTGAATGATTGTCGGTCACAGAATGCTGTAAGCAGGTTTGACTAGAAGTCTAATGGCCCTAACCACTGAATGATTGTCAGTCACAGAATGCTGTAAGCAGGTTTGACTAGAAGTCTAATGGCCCTAACCACTGAATGATTGTCAGTCACAGAATGCTGTAAGTAGGTTTGACTAGATGTCTAATGGCCTTAACCACTGAATGATTGTCAGTCACAGAATGCTGTAAGTAGGTTTGACTAGATGTCTAATGGACCTAACCACTGAATGATTGTCAGTCACAGAATGCTGTAAGTAGGTTTGACTAGATGTCTAATGGACCTAACCACTGAATGATTGTCAGTCACAGAATGCTGTAAATAGGTTTGACTAGATGTCTAATGGACCTAACCACTGAATGATTCCTTTCTTTTCTTTATTTGATGTTTAACGTCATTTTCAACCACGAAGGTTTTTTCGCGACGGGGGAAGGGGGGGAGATGGGATAGAGCCATTTGTCAATTGTTTCTTGTTTACAAAAGCACTAATCAAAAATTTGCTCCAGGGGCTTGCAACGTAGTACAATATATGACCTTACTGGGAGAATGCAAGTTTCCAGTACAAAGGACTTAACATTTCTTACATACTGCTTGACTAAAATCTTTACAAAAATTGACTATATTCTATACAAGAAACACGTAACAAGGGTAAAAGGAGAAACAGAATCCGTTAGTCGCCTCTTATGTTAGTCAACCAATATGGGACTCCTCCTAACCAGCGGGGGGTCACTGAATGATTGTCAGTCACACAATTAGAACCTTCTTCCACTTGGACACACACCAACACTCAAACAGCCATCAGCCTGCCTGCTTCCTGTACAGCTTGCAATTTTTTGAGTCACTTGAGAAAAAGTGACTCTATGTAATCGGTCAGTGTTAGTCTGTCCGGCCGGCCGGCCGGCCGGCCGTCCGTAGACACCACCTTAACGTTGGACTTTTCTCGGAAACTATCAAAGCGATCCGGCTCATATTTTGTTTAGTCGTGACCTCCAATGACCTCTACACTTTAACGATGGTTTCGTTGACCTTTGACCTTTTTCAAGGTCACAGGTCAGCGTCAAAGGAAAAATTAGACATTTTATATCTTTGACAAAGTTCATCGGATGTGATTGAAACTTTGTAGGATTATTCTTTACATCAAAGTATTTACATCTGTAGCCTTTTACGAACGTTATCAGAAAAACAAGGGAGATAACTAGCCTTTTCTGTTCGGCAACACACAACTTAACGTTGGGCTTTTCTCGGAAACTATAAAAGTGACCGGGCTCAAATTTTATGTGAACGTGACTCCCAGTGACCTCTACCCTTTGACGTCGGCTTTGGTGACCTTTGACCTTTTTCAAGGTCACAGGTATGTCTTGAAGGAAAAAAATTGAAATATCATATCTCTGAAACTATTCATCGGATTTGATTCAAACTTTATAGGATTATTCTTTACATCAAATTATTTACATCTGTATTGTGTTGTGAATAGCAATTTCTTCCTGTCCATCTGATGCCTCATATAATATTCAGAACTGCGAAAGTGACTCGATCGAGCGTTTGCTCTTCTTGTTTAATTATTTTTTTGGGGAGTGTGTGCAGAATCAATTATGCAGACTGACATGCGACAAAATAAATTCAGCAAGTAAAACCACTATTCACAGAAAGCAGCAAGGCTGTTCATTTGTGTAGGTGCGCCAGTGGAAGGACAGTCTTATCCTATATTCGTGTACACTACATTGGGGTGTGCACGTTAAAGATTCCACGATTGACAAAAGGGTCTTTCCTGGCAAAATTGTATAGGCATAGATAAAAAATGTCCACCAAAATACCCGTGTGACTTGGAATAATAGGCCGTGAAAAGTAGGATATGCGCCGAAATGGCTGCGATCTGCTGGTTGATGTGAATGCGTGATGTATTGTGTAAAAAATTCCATCTCACACGGCATAAATAGATCCCTGCACCTTAAGTCCGAGTCTGGAGATACGCGCGAGATATAAGACTTCATATAATAATATATATCTCTGTTAAGAAGTACAACTGTCTAACCTGAAGCGAGGTGGCGGCACCAATCAACAGTCCCAGACTCTGTGCAACCAGCGATGTCTGCGTGGCTAGGGTGAGGAACATGACGAATCGTAAAAAGTCTGTCGGCTGTGACGTCATCCAGTACACTATACTGCCGTACACCAGCGGGAATATAATCTGTTAAGAGACAAAACAATAGAATTAAGATAGCATGAATACAGTATTACTCAGGGCAAATAGAAATAAAAACCTTATCTTCCAAGATCATTGAATCTACCCTGCTGAGTAGCACTCCCAGCCTGACATATCTATCGCTCTGGTCCCTAGGAAACTGTTACGTTCTTAAAGTGCACAGTCACACAAAATATAACAACAGACTTTCAGTTAACTTGCGTGATGTATTGGTTGCCATGCCAAAATGGAAGAGGAAGCAAGAGACGAATTATTTTCCTTATAGATACATGGCGTAATTATCAGACAGTAGTGACACAATAACAGAACAGAATCTAAAGGAACAATATGATATCAATAAGGCTTCGGTTCCCTTATTAGTTCAGACATGTCCTTCTTCCATTATATAGAACACCTCTAAGCAAGAAGCACCTTTGGGAAAAAAGTTAGCCTTTCTGTAACAAATTCAGGGCTGAGGTTTCAAATTATGTACTAAGACATGGGACATTTTACAACCATGAAATGAATTTAATATAGTTCTTGTTGTAAAGCACGCAAGCTCAACTTCCTCTGGGCTGATTTTTTAAAGTACATACTAAGTAAGACATGGGACATTTTACAAGCACGGAATGAACTTATATTATATGTACACACTAAATTTCATCTTTCATCCAAACAAGTTGGGGTGGGTGGGGTTGTAGGATTTGAAAGAGGGTTTACGAAGACTGAAGTGTACCTGGAATGGCATGTCTGCCATGGTCTTGGCCATGTAGTAGGCCTTGAGACTGTACCAGTAGTTGAGATGTTCTCGTACAAACACCGCCATCTCCATGGGAACTGAAACACAGTGAGGCATAATTGTCAACACAGCATACATAAGCATGTTTGAGAACTGTGAATAATGATCCCAGACTATGCCTGAGTGAGACCGTGAGATGAGGCAGTGGTAGTAGCACAGTGCTGCTGGGGTGCTTGTTGATTCCCTTATTTTAGTCATTGATACTTTTATTCTCTTTTTCTTCATTTCAATTTTAGGTGTCGATTGATTCTTTACCCCCCTCCCCTTTCTATTGGGTTATTTTAGAAGACTGAACTCAAATAATACTATTCATCCATTATAAAATTCAACTGAACTGGTACAGTGGAAGGGAGACAATTTCAGCCAATGCCTAATTGCCTCCCTTGACTTGTCAGTCCAGAGCCAAATGGGTTTGATCTGTTGATATTTGTTTGTAAAATATTTTTGTTAGATGTTTTTCTATTTGTTGGTTAGTGTGTGTGTGTGTGTGTGTGTGTGTGTAGGTGTGTGTGTGTGTGTTTGTGTGTGTGTGTGTGTGTATGTGTGTGTTTGTGTGTGTGTGTGTGTGTGTGTGTGAGTGTGTGTGTGCGTGTGTGTATGTGTGTGATGGTGTGTGTTGGCATGTGTGGAGGGGTTCGTGTGTGTGTGTGTGTTGGTGTGTGTGGGGGGGGGGTCGTGTATGTGTGTGTGTTTGTGTGGGTGTGTGTGTGTGTGTGTGTGTGTGTGCGTAGGCTATGTGTGTGTGTGCGTATTTGTGTGTGTTTATGTATGCATGCGAGCGTGTGTGTTCGAGAGGCAAACTCGGAAATATATTTTCCCTACAAGAAAAATATTTTTGTAAAAGAATTGAATTTTAGTCAAAGTAATCGCACTTCGCTATGATTTTTCCCCAGATTTATTTCACTGACACATTTCTCTCTGACTAACTTTTTTGAAAATTTGAAAATTTGAAGTCAAAATATTTGCAATAAGACCAATTTGATAGGTAAAAAGGTACTCATCACAGAATGTCGATATGCAACAATTTATTTTCAAATATCGACAAACAGCGGCAAGGAGAATATTTTTCTCGATTTCTCACCTCACCCTATAATGACTACAGTCCGCTCATCGAGTTGTTGCTGCCATCAAGTGATCAACATTTTGAACAAATTGCAGCTTTCAACCCACTGAGATATTACCTGATCTTAAAATATTAATCAGTAAGTTTCAAATGATCAATGGCAAATAACAGAAGTAAAAAAAATTATTTTTAAAAATTGATCACGCTGACTTCCCGCCACAATTCGGAAAATCGACAAATAATTAGTCAAGGGAAATAACTCTGGCTTCTACGAAAATGTCGCTCTTACTTCATGTTCGTAAAAACCGAGAATTAATCAGCTAAGGGAAGTCACTCTCACCTTGTACGAAAACACCCGAATCAGGGCATTCCTCATACGTCATCTTCGGGAAAAACGAGAATGAATTAGCAAAGGGTGATAACTCTTTTCTGTCCGAAAATAGCCGAACAATACGTCATCAATCATTCCGGAAAAGGCCAAACATTTTGAATGGGAAACAACTCTTACAGTGTTACTAGATTTCGGAATTACGCGAGTTGTTTCTCTTAGACCGAAAATCAACTCTAAGGCCCAGTGCTCTCCTATGTAGAAGTACTTTTCTGTCCCAAAGTTGCCTGTGGCCGACATACAAAGTGCCTTGCTCGCGTACACCAGAGATAGTGTAGCTGCGTACAGACACGGGCAGGAGAAATTTTCACATTCGCCAACGACCAAATTATGCGGTATCGATTAGAGTTCAACATTACCGGGCGGGCGTTAGTTGTCCCACAGTAAGTTGCTAAGTAAGACAGAAAGGGGATGAAAGAAAATCATGAAACTCGAGCCACAACTGGAGGGCTATTTCTAGAGGGGGGCGATGCTTTACCACCGGGAATGGGCTTTTCGGACGTAACGTGCATGGGAATGGGGAAATTCTCGTAGCGTGCAGCGTGCACAGAGGTCCGGCGTGCACGGACACCCCCCCCCCCCCCCCCCCCCCTGGTGACCCTCTTTCTAGGAGGGCTGTTTACTGCTGCAGTTCATCCTGCCCAACACACAAAATAAAAGCTGGTCACGGCACAGGCGGAAGGTATCGTTCACTGGACCACTACTTTCATAGACTAGTCTTTATATGAAAGTAGATCTAGTGGTCCGGTGAACGATACCTTCCGCCTGTAGGGAAAGATCGACCGACAGGGGCAAGCACTACGTAACAATTTTCACTCTTTGCAGTCTTATATTGCAGATTTTTTTTAATGTGGTCAGCTATTTTTGTTTTGTTTGTTTGCTTAACGCCCAGCCGACCACGAAGGGCCATATCAGGGCGGTGCTGCTTTGACATATAACGTGCGCCACACACAAGACAGAAGTCGCAGCACAGGCTTCATGTCTCACACAGTCACATTATTCTGACACCGGACCAACCAGTCCTAGCACTAACCCCATAATGCCAGACGCCAGGCGGAGCAGCCACTAGATTGCCAATTTTAAAGTCTTAGGTATGACCCGGCCGGGGTTCGAACTGTGGTCAGCTATGTTTCTCACGTTGCCTGAAAAGTTTAAAAATGCCTGAAGACTTTTTGTGTTTTTTTGTCCCTTATGTTTTCACATGCAAGACTTTCATAGTAAAACTGAGTAACTGTGTGGCGAATGAAATTGTTTCTGAAAAGCTTGTCACCCCAAACCAAACTTTTATGAAACGTTACCTGGCGAATTGGACCTAGAGACGCACCTACAGTGATTTTTTGAAACAATGCTCAATGGATAGTTAAAAGATAGTCTAACTATGATAAATAATTAAGTAGAAGTGCAATACTAGGCACTGACTACCCCCAGCGAAGAAGAAATCGCCTCTCTCGTGTGATACCTTTCAGCTTTGTTGAGATAAAATGAATGTTAACAATGGCACCAGACCGGAATCTTTATCCTCACAATGTTCCAGAGCTGTCAGGGGCGCAAACGTCTAGCACAGGAAACCCGTTGGATTTTTATGAAAATTAAATCTAGAATGTAGTTAATGCTAAAAAGTGATTGACTGCTAACAGAGAATAGGAAGTAGAAAAGGAAGAACGTGTGGTGCAGCTAGAATCGCTGTCTGTGAACACTACCCGGGCGTAACTTGGAATGGCTTTTAAAGGCACAGTCCTTCCTATGCTAATAAATCAGTTCACCATCTCAGATCTATTTTTGTTGTTACATAGCCTGGTACATTCATTTGGACACATACCAAAAATCAACAGGCTCTCTGTGCAGACTGGCAGTGTTTTGATTCATTCATTTATCAAACGCCACTAAACCACACTACCCTACAACGTTGAAGGCAATGCGTAGTGCAGTTTCTGAAATATGGTGTTCATCTTTACATGACCCGCTGAAAACGGCATCAAAACATGTCTTCTTCTACTCTTGAACGGAATAACACCTACACCTTTCATGATGCAACAACATCATCGCGAGGCGGGATAGCTGAACAAAATTTACTGTTTTGCTCACACGTACACACACACACAAACACACACACACTGATACATAGCCCAACATACACACAAAAGTCCACATCCCAAACCAAATTTTCTATTTTTAATCTGTCTTTTGAAAGTAGGAAGAAGGTATGTACAGAATTACATGGTCATCACACAACATAAATGCATGTATATCAACAAATGTTCAAAAAATAAGATGCAAAAATGGCACAGCCTATCAGTATAACCATAGATCAGTTATCAATGCACACTATCCCAGCAGATATCCGACACACTTCAACCTTAATCAGTAGCGACAGGCAAAGGAAATAAGGAAGCTAAAGAAGCTATCAGAATAGTCATTATTATTCATAAAGATGATCACAAAAACGGGAAGAAAAAAATACAAGCCAACTCAAAAAAAGAGATGAGTTAAAAAAAATACAACAGGTGTATAAGAGAGGCTTTCAATCTAATATTAAACAGTACCCAATATTGACGGACTGTGTGATGATATCTTCTGCTATGGTCTGTTGAGACAGTGATATCAAAATCGAGACAGGAGGTCGAGATTTTGATATCACTGTCGAAACAGACCAATAGCAGAAGATATCATCACACAGTCAGTCAATGTTAGATATATTGCTAATTCTCTGGACATTTTGTATTTACTGTAAAGAAATTACAAAAGTATTTGTCTCAGTTTTGGCTGTTCCATATCCCTCCCTCTGATTATTATTTCTTTTTGTTCACTCTTTTCTTGTACTTTTCAGTATTTAAAAATGTCTTTTCTTTCAAAAAGTCTTTAGTCACTTGCTCAACTAAATTTTGGGATCATTACATTTTCATATATATTTGTTTGTTTTTAAATTCAGGTGTTTTTGTTTTTGAAGTGGGGAAGCAATAAAGAGGTCGTCGATATCAAAACTGATATCGACGGAAATGTCGTCGATATCACTTTTACAATGAGCTCAGTTTTGCCCAATTGACCAATGGAAATCCACGTAACATATGAAATAGCAATATAGATAAATATTTACACATTTGTTTCAAACGAATCTTCACATACAAGTACACATATAATGTTAAAGACAATTACTTAAGCTAAGGCCAAAAAAAAAAAAAAAATAGTCTGTTTACGGTAACCCGACCGACCCTATTTTTTTTTGCGCGACCCTAGACTTTTTTGGGGCATTTGGAAAAAAAAAAAAAAAAAAAAATCTTAAAATAACATAAAAATATGGTTTTTTGGGAAAAAAAAAAAAAAATCCCGACCTACCGACCCTATTTTTTTGGCCTATGTTACCGTAAACAGACCTATTTTTGTTTTGGCCTAACTAGGCAAACAATAGCATAATGTAGTCTCTATCACAAGCTTGCAATTGCCTGGGCTGGTTGGGAACAGTTCACTGATGCTGTTGGGGTCTATGTCGCCCAAAAGAATGGGATTCACTGTAGGTCGAGTTCCTGTAGGTGGATTCTCTGTATACCTATGACTTTAAAATTGGCAATCTTGTATACAGGGAATACCACAGGGTGTAGTTCCTGTAGCGTTTTGCTAATATCAATGAAAGTCACGTGATGCTTAGCGACATCGTTAGAATTTGATGTTTTTCGATCTTTTTTTGATATTTCTTAGAAATTCGAGTATGGTTTGCAAGTTTTATTGAAAAACTGCACCCTGTGGGATTCCCTGTATACTAGATTGCCAATTTTAAAGTCTTAGGTATACAGGGAATCCACCTACAGGAACTCGACCTACAGAGAATCCCACTCTTTTGGTCGACATAGACCCCATCAGCGTCAACACACAAACACATGCGCGCGCGCGCACACACACACACACACACACACACACACACACACACACACTGTGCACTTACTAGGTGTCAAAACTTCCTTCTTTCCTCCTTCAACCTCTCCCTTTTTTTTCCCCTTTTCGCTTCTTTTTATTTGTATTTGCTTCAATACATTGTTGATAAGATGTCAAACTAGCTCTTCTTGATGGCCTCGTAAAATAAGCAGGAATCTTTTTCTCACTTAGCAAAACAAAAAAGAAGACAGAATTCTGCCTGTTTCACACAATAAACAGAATAAGACGCTTGGTCGATGTATGTATTGTAAAGCGCTAAGAGTAGACATTTTTCTAGAATAGCGCTATAAAAGTTTGCATTATTATTATTATTATTAATAATATATAAAGTACTCGTTTTGCTAAACAATCTCCCAAAATAAGCATAAAATATCTTTCTTTCTTTATCTATTTGGTGTTTAACGTCGTTTTCAACCACGAAGGTTATATCGCGACGGGGAAAGGAGGGAGATGGGATAGAGCCACTTGTCAATTGTTTCTTGTTCACAAAAGCACTAATCAAAAATTTCCTCCAGGGGCCTGGAACGTAGTACAATATATTACCCTACTGGGAGAATGCAAGTTTCCAGTACAAAGGACCCAACATTTCTTACATACTGCTTGACCAAAATCTTTACAAAAACTGACCATATTCTATACAAGAAACACTTAACAAGGGTAAAAGGAGAAACAGAATCCGTTAGTCGCCTCTTACGACATGCTGGGGAGCATCGGGTAAATTCTTCCCCTAACCCGCGGGGGGTAGCATAAAATATGACCCTAAGTTCATTTACAAAGAGAACTCAACTTTCTCAAGAGGAAAATCAGCGTTGTGCGTAACTTTTACCTATCTTCAGTCTCTCGTATACAGAAAATACACAAGGTCAAGTTTTGTTTTTCAATAACATTAACAACAAACATTAAAATATTCATAAAAACATGCCAACATTTAAATGTGAAACAAATGTTCTTATAAAGTGCACAAGATTTTGAATAGCTGCAGAAGCAGAGGTGAAAAATGTTCTTCAAAGTGTAACAGTTTTTCTTTTCAGCACAAATTATTGACATTAATGCCATGATGAAGTTCTAATGTCCACTTGTTAAACTAGTTTCCTCAGTTTAAAGGGACAGAACAAGCCAGTAACACTCTTAAACAAAACAAAAATAGCCACACAAGATCCCTTGTACCATACGTTTTTTTCATTATTATTCACCCTCAACAATAACATAAGGCCAAAAAAAAAAAATAGGTCTGTTTACGGTAACATAGGCCCAAAAAATAGGGTCGGTAGGTCGGGATTGTTTTTATTTTTATTTTTTTTTTTTTTTTCCAAAAAACCATATTTTTACGTTATTTTGCAAAAAAACCAAGATTTTTTTTTTTTTCCCAAATGCCAAAAAAAAGTCTAGGGTCGCGCGAAAAAACTAGGGTCGGTCGGGTTACCGTAAACAGACCTATTTTTTTTTTGGCCTAACAGCAAGGAAAAGAAGGTCAGAAAAAGGGAAGAAAAGATGGGCACAAATATTTACAGATCTTCAAATCTCACAAGAAATTGAAAAATGTGTCAAACCTTCAAACAGGTAGATTGGAAACTCTTCTTTCCTTCAACATGCGACATGTATGTGACAACATTTTTGTTTTCATCTCACCACTTTTGTGACAGTCATGTAATAGTTCTAAACATTTACATCATTAATTGAAAATTATTCCTTCGAGAGATTGGTACCTGCGACACCACGTCCTTTTGAAGAGAGAGCACCTCCCGTGAGAGGACACTTTCCCTTTGTAAACTGTACCAAAATACACCTGTCGTGAGAGGACACCTGCAATGAAGGGACACTGGCATGGTCCCAAGGGTGTCCTTTCATCACAGGCACCATTGTACCTTGTTCCCCGTGTATACACCGTCTTGTACATCGCCACAGCTCTGTCCAGGCGTTGACCCAAGACAAGAGCATCCTTCCACTGAGACATATAGCATGAGTCAACAGCCTGCTGCTTCCCGTGTAGTGTGGAAATCTTCTTGCTCCATTAATCTCATCACTTTCTTTCTTTCTTTATTTGGTGTTTAACGTCGTTTTCAACCGTTCAAGGTTATATCGCGACGGGAAAAGGGGGGAGATGGGATAGAGCCACTTGTCAATTGTTTCTTGTTCACAAAAGCACTAATCAAAAATTTGCTCCAGGGGCTTGCAACATAGTATAATACCTTACTGGGAGAATGCAAGTTTCCAGTACAAAGGACTTAACATTTCTTACATACTGCTTGACTAAAATCTTGACAAACATTGACTATATTCTATACAAGAAACACTTAAGGGTAAAAGAAGAAACAGAATCCGTTAGTCGCCTCTTACGACATGCTGGGGAGCATCGGGTAAATTCTTTCTCGTCCCAACCAATATGGGACTCCCCCTAACCCGCGGGGGGTGTCCAGGCGTTCAGCCAAGACAAGAGCATCCTTCCACTTTGACATATAGACATGTTGATTATTGGTTTGTGTCAAAGTGGAAGGGTGCTCTCATTCTGTGTGAGTCACATCTCTTGTAGCGTACATAACAGGTTACATGGGCAGGAAGGGGTCTCAACAGTATTCATTGTCAGTCAAAATCCTGGTCCACTGCAAGCTGATATCACATTTATCTTGCCCAGAGATATTCCAGCAATGCCCTTGCTCTGAACGGCTCTTGGGCGTCACTCGTTGACACATATTTCATCTTCTCAGGATAATTCTAGGTCAACAAATCACACATTACAAATAACTTTTTCACATCGGGGGGTGCAGATCGTGAACAAAATCGAGATTATGGACTGCTAAAAGCAGCAAGTCTGCAAATGTACATAATGTAACCGACTGTTTTCTCAAATGTACATAATGTAACCGACTGTTTTCTCAAATGTACATAATGTAACCGACCGTTTTCTCAAATGAGTGACAAGTTTCCTGTAAAACCGATCTCAATTGAGCTCTGCATTTTACACCTGGGGCCTTTACAGTCTTACACAGACATAAATAAACACAAGACAACTGACACCAATTATCGTTGTAATTCCAAGCCTCACTCTCTTCCCTGAGCTCTGAGCTATCCACACGTTTACCACCCACACTTTACCCCTCGACAAACATCAAAGTCAAAGTCCTTTTAGTTCCACCTTCCTTCTTCACCACACAAAAAGCAAAAAAAAATGGCACAATGTTTCACTGCCACAAACTTTGGAAAAAAAAATAAAAATTGTAAATCGTCTCTTTTCACTTTCGGAGCATCATCATGGAAACAACGATTGTCACAATCTCCTGAGCTACCATGTCCATCCTCTAAGTACAGAGCTGAGTCCACTGCAATATCACCATGGTTACAGTGTCTTTTCCACAGAAGCAATTCAACTTCCGCAAATCCAGTCTCTTCCCGAAAGTAGCAGTCCATTGTTTCTTCATCACAGCGATGACCTCATTTACCCTTCATCACGGCAACGACCCAATATTTTCACATCACCACGGCAACAACTCAACTTTCCTCGGCTACCACAGCAAGAACAACCCAATCTCCACACCAACACGACGGCCTCAAGCGTCCAGTCGCCACGGCAATAACCAGCATTCAACGCTGAACAAGTAGAAGAAGCCAGGGCAACGACGACGATCAGCCTTTAGCGCTGGGACTTGACCCTCCAGCGCAGGACGAGGTAGCAGCCGATGCGGAGGATGACGAAGAAGATGCAGAGGATGATGAAGTCGAGGTAGAACTCGGCGTGCTGCACGTCAAGCTCCTCCAGCACGTCGGAAGCCTGCGTGAAGATGCACTGCTTCTCACTGCACTCCAGCTCCCCGCGGTCACGGCCGTAGATGGCCTGGAGGACGCCCTCGAAGGAGTACCTGTTCAACGTCAAGTAGGGTTGGGTTTACCAGATTCATGTAACCCCAGGGTTTTTGAAATAAAAAGTTGCCTAAATGTTGTCCAGCATACACAGACACAGACACACACAAAAAGTGATATTCAGGGGAACAATGCATGTGAAACAAAGGTTAAGATTTGTTTACACTCTAAGCTTGAGTTACAGGATAGTTAGGGCTGGGGGGAAACGACTTTACACAAATAAAAATGCCTAAAACTGCCATAAAAGTGACACAGCTTAGAATTTCATTCATAATGGCGTCACACAGAAGAGGTACCTGAACTGTGCAACAACAAAAGCAATTCTTTTCCTGCCGTGAAAGTAAAACGATAGAGCATCTCACCTCTGCAGTGTGTTTACTTACTACTGTTCACATTCACGTAATTCCTAATCACAGTAATAGCGCATTTTTGTGAAATCAGCTCATTAGTGTTTTGATTATAGTACAGTGAACGTCCCTTAATCTCCTTCAGCTCAAACTAGCAAGAAAATGTTGCATAAAGCGTGCCAAGGGCATACAAGCTTCAGAGAACTCAAGTTCAGCATGTTGTGGAGGTCTCACCTGATGTAGGAGAGGTAGGACAGCCACTGCAGGTAGGGGGGAATGGTGCCGAAGGTGACGAAGAAACCGCTGAACAACAGGATGGGGATGGCCGTCACTGGTCCCAGGAACACCGCCACCTGTCAGGAACACATGTCAACGTAGAATAACACTTCCTTTCATGTCATTTTATTTTTTACATACAGGTAATGTAGAATAACCTTTCCCTCTTTTTTGTAATTTTTTTTACATACAGGTAAATGCAAAACAAAATAAATTCTTTTTCTTTTTCTTTATAATATGCTGTAAGCAGGTTTCACTAGAAGTCTAATGGCCCTAACCACTGAATGATTGTCAGTCACAGAATGCTGTAAGCAGGTTTCACTAGAAGTCTAATGGCCCTAACCACTGAATGATTGTCAGTCACAGAATGCTGTAAGCAGGTTTCACTAGAAGTCTAATGGCCCTAACCACTGAATGATTGTCAGTCACAGAATGCTGTAAGCAGGTTTGACTAGATGTCTAATGGACCTAACCACTGAATGATTGTCAGTCACAGAATGCTGTAAGCAGGTTTGACTAGATGTCTAATGGACCTAACCACTGAATGATTGTCGGTCACAGAATGCTGTAAGCAGGTTTCACTAGAAGTCTAATGGCCCTAACCACTGAATGATTGTCAGTCACAGAATGCTGTAAGCAGGTTTCACTAGAAGTCTAATGGCCCTAACCACTGAATGATTGTCAGTCACAGAATGCTGTAAGTAGGTTTGACTAGATGTCTAATGGCCTTAACCACTGAATGATTGTCAGTCACAGAATGCTGTAAGTAGGTTTGACTAGATGTCTAATGGACCTAACCACTGAATGATTGTCAGTCACAGAATGCTGTAAGCAGGTTTGACTAGATGTCTAATGGACCTAACCACTGAATGATTGTCAGTCACAGAATGCTGTAAGTAGGTTTGACTAGATGTCTAATGGACCTAACCACTGAATGATTCCTTTCTTTTCTTTATTTGATGTTTAACGTCATTTTCAACCACGAAGGTTTTTTCGCGACGGGGGAAGGGGGGGAGATGGGATAGAGCCATTTGTCAATTGTTTCTTGTTTACAAAAGCACTAATCAAAAATTTGCTCCAGGGGCTTGCAACGTAGTACAATATATGACCTTACTGGGAGAATGCAAGTTTCCAGTACAAAGGACTTAACATTTCTTACATACTGCTTGACTAAAATCTTTACAAAAATTGACTATATTCTATACAAGAAACACGTAACAAGGGTAAAAGGAGAAACAGAATCCGTTAGTCGCCTCTTATGTTAGTCAACCAATATGGGACTCCCCCTAACCCGCGAGGGGTCACTGAATGATTGTCAGTCACACAATTAGAACCTTCTTCCACTTGGACACACACCAACACTCAAACAGCCATCAGCCTGCCTGCTTCCTGTACAGCTTGCAATTTTTTGAGTCACTTGAGAAAAAGTGACTCTATGTAATCGGTCAGTGTTAGTCTGTCCGGCCGGCCGGCCGGCCGGCCGTCCGTAGACACCACCTTAACGTTGGACTTTTCTCGGAAACTATCAAAGCGATCCGGCTCATATTTTGTTTAGTCGTGACCTCCAATGACCTCTACACTTTAACGATGGTTTCGTTGACCTTTGACCTTTTTCAAGGTCACAGGTCAGCGTCAAAGGAAAAATTAGACATTTTATATCTTTGACAAAGTTCATCGGATGTGATTGAAACTTTGTAGGATTATTCTTTACATCAAAGTATTTACATCTGTAGCCTTTTACGAACGTTATCAGAAAAACAAGGGAGATAACTAGCCTTTTCTGTTCGGCAACACACAACTTAACGTTGGGCTTTTCTCGGAAACTATAAAAGTGACCGGGCTCAAATTTTATGTGAACGTGACTCCCAGTGACCTCTACCCTTTGACGTCGGCTTTGGTGACCTTTGACCTTTTTCAAGGTCACAGGTATGTCTTGAAGGAAAAAAATTGAAATATCATATCTCTGAAACTATTCATCGGATTTGATTCAAACTTTATAGGATTATTCTTTACATCAAATTATTTACATCTGTATTGTGTTGTGAATAGCAATTTCTTCCTGTCCATCTGATGCCTCATATAATATTCAGAACTGCGAAAGTGACTCGATCGAGCGTTTGCTCTTCTTGTTTAATTATTTTTTGGGGGGGGTGTGCAGAATTAATTATGCAGACTGACATGCGACAAAATAAATTCAGCAAGTAAAACCACTATTCACAGAAAGCAGCAAGGTGCGCCAGTGGAAGGACAGTCTTATCCTATATTCGTGTACACTACATTGGGGTGTGCACGTTAAAGATCCCACGATTGACAAAAGGGTCTTTCCTGGCAAAATTGTATAGGCATAGATAAAAAATGTCCACCAAAATACCCGTGTGACTTGGAATAATAGGCCGTGAAAAGTAGGATATGCGCCGAAATGGCTGCGATCTGCTGGTCGATGTGAATGCGTGATGTATTGTGTAAAAAATTCCATCTCACACGGCATAAATAGATCCCTGCACCTTGAGTCCGAGTCTGGAGATACGCGCGCGATATAAGACTTCATATAATAATATATATCTCTGTTAAGAAGTACAACTGTCTAACCTGAAGCGAGGTGGCGGCACCAATCAACAGTCCCAGACTCTGTGCAACCAGCGATGTCTGCGTGGCTAGGGTGAGGAACATGACGAATCGTAAAAAGTCTGTGGGCTGTGACGTCATCCAGTACACTATACTGCCGTACACCAGCGGGAATATAATCTGTTAAGAGACAAAACAATAGAATTAAGATAGCATGAATACAGTATTACTCAGGGCAAATAGAAATAAAAACCTTATCTTCCAAGATCATTGAATCTACCCTGCTGAGTAGCACTCCCAGCCTGACATATCTATCGCTCTGGTCCCTAGGAAACTGTTACGTTCTTAAAGTGCACAGTCACACAAAATATAACAACAGACTTTCAGTTAACATGCGTGATGTATTGGTTGCCATGCCAAAATGGAAGAGGAAGCAAGAGACGAATTATTTTCCTTATAGATACATGGCGTAATTATCAGACAGTAGTGACACAATAACAGAACAGAATCTAAAGGAACAATATGATATCAATAAGGCTTCGGTTCCCTTATTAGTTCAGACATGTCCTTCTTCCATTATATAGAACACCTCTAAGCAGGAAGCACCTTTGGGGAAAAAGTTAACCTTTCTGTAACAAATTCGGGGCTGAGGTTTCAAATTATGTACTAAGACATGGGACATTTTACAACCATGAAATGAATTTAATATAGTTCTTGTTGTAAAGCACGCAAGCTCAACTTCCTCTGGGCTGATTTTTTAAAGTACATACTAAGTAAGACATGGGACATTTTACAAGCACGGAATGAACTTATATTATATGTACACACTAAACTTCATCTTTCATCCAAACAAGTTGGGGTGGGTGGGGTTGTAGGATTTGAAAGAGGGTTTACGAAGACTGAAGTGTACCTGGAATGGCATGTCTGCCATGGTCTTGGCCATGTAGTAAGCCTTGAGACTGTACCAGTAGTTGAGATGTTCTCGTACAAACACCGCCATCTCCATGGGAACTGAAACACAGTGAGGCATAATTGTCAACACAGCATACATAAGCATGTTTGAGAACTGTGAATAATGATCCCAGACTATGCCTGAGTGAGACCGTGAGATGAGGCAGTGGTAGGAGCACAGTGCTGCTAGGGTGGTTGTTGGTTCCCTTACTTTAGTCATTGATACTTTTATTCTCTTTTTCTTCATTTCAATTTTAGGTGTCGATTGATTCTTTACCCCCTCCCCTTTCTATTGGGTTATTTTAGAAGACTGAACTCAAATAATACTATTCATCCATTATAAAATTCAACTGAACTGGTACAGTGGAAGGGAGACAATTTCAGCCAATGCCTAATTGCCTCCCTTGACTTGTCAGTCCAGAGCCAAATGGGTTTGATCTGTTGATATTTGTTTGTAAAATATTTTTGTTAGATGTTTTTCTATTTGTTGGTTAGTGTGTGTGTGTGTGTGTGTGTGTGTGTGTGTGTGTGTGTGTGTGTTTGTGTGTGTGTGTGTGTGTATGTGTGTGTTTGTGTGTGTGTGTGTGTGTGTGTGTGAGTGTGTGTGTGCGTGTGTGTATGTGTGTGATGGTGTGTGTTGGCATGTGTGGAGGGGTTCGTGTGTGTGTGTGTGTTGGTGTGTGTGGGGGGGGGGGGGGTCGTGTATGTGTGTGTGTTTGTGTGTGTGTGTGTGTGTGTGTGTGTGTGCGTGCGTATGTGTGTGTGTGCGTATGTGTGTGTGTTTATGTATGCATGCGTGCGTGTGTGTTCGAGCGGCCAACTCGGAAATATACTTTCCCTAAAAGCAAAACAGTTTGTAGAATTGAATTTTAGTCAAAGTAATCGCTCTTCGCTATGATTTTGCCCCAGATTTATTTCACTGCCACATTTCTCTCTGACTAACTTTTTTGAAAATTTGAAAATTTGAAGTCAAAATATTTGCAATAAGACCAATTTGATAGGTAAAAAGGTACTCATCACAGAATGTCGATATGCAACAATTTATTTTCAAATATCGACAAACAGCGGCAAGGAGAATATTTTTCTCGATTTCTCACCTCACCCTATAATGACTACAGTCCGCTCATCGAGTTGTTGCTGCCATCAAGTGATCAACATTTTGAACAAATTGCAGCTTTCAACCCACTGAGATATTACCTGATCTTAAAATATTAATCAGTAAGTTTCAAATGATCAATGGCAAATAACAGAAGTAAAAAAAATTATTTTTAAAAATTGATCACGCTGACTTCCCGCCACAATTCGGAAAATCGACAAATAATTAGTCAAGGGAAATAACTCTGGCTTCTACGAAAATGTCGCTCTTACTTCATGTTCGTAAAAACCGAGAATTAATCAGCTAAGGGAAGTCACTCTCACCTTGTACGAAAACACCCGAATCAGGGCATTCCTCATACGTCATCTTCGGGAAAAACGAGAATGAATTAGCAAAGGGTGATAACTCTTTTCTGTCCGAAAATAGCCGAACAATACGTCATCAATCATTCCGGAAAAGGCCAAACATTTTGAATGGGAAACAACTCTTACAGTGTTACTAGATTTCGGAATTACGCGAGTTGTTTCTCTTAGACCGAAAATCAACTCTAAGGCCCAGTGCTCTCCTATGTAGAAGTACTTTTCTGTCCCAAAGTTGCCTGTGGCCGACATACAAAGTGCCTTGCTCGCGTACACCAGAGATAGTGTAGCTGCGTACAGACACGGGCAGGAGAAATTTTCACATTCGCCAACGACCAAATTATGCGGTATCGATTAGAGTTCAACATTACCGGGCGGGCGTTAGTTGTCCCACAGTAAGTTGCTAAGTAAGACAGAAAGGGGATGAAAGAAAATCATGAAACTCGAGCCACAACTGGAGGGCTATTTCTAGAGGGGGGCGATGCTTTACCACCGGGAATGGGCTTTTCGGACGTAACGTGCATGGGAATGGGGAAATTCTCGTAGCGTGCAGCGTGCACAGAGGTCCGGCGTGCACGGACACCACCCCCCCCCCCCCCCCCCCCCTGGTGACCCTCTTTCTAGGAGGGCTGTTTACTGCTGCAGTTCATCCTGCCCAACACACAAAATAAAAGCTGGTCACGGCACAGGCGGAAGGTATCGTTCACTGGACCACTACTTTCATAGACTAGTCTTTATATGAAAGTAGATCTAGTGGTCCGGTGAACGATACCTTCCGCCTGTAGGGAAAGATCGACCGACAGGGGCAAGCACTACGTAACAAATTTTCACTCTTTGCAGTCTTATATTGCAGATTTTTTTTAATGTGGTCAGCTATTTTTGTTTTGTTTGTTTGCTTAACGCCCAGCCGACCACGAAGGGCCATATCAGGGCGGTGCTGCTTTGACATATAACGTGCGCCACACACAAGACAGAAGTCGCAGCACAGGCTTCATGTCTCACACAGTCACATTATTCTGACACCGGACCAACCAGTCCTAGCACTAACCCCATAATGCCAGACGCCAGGCGGAGCAGCCACTAGATTGCCAATTTTAAAGTCTTAGGTATGACCCAGCCGGGGTTCGAACTGTGGTCAGCTATGTTTCTCACGTTGCCTGAAAAGTTTAAAAATGCCTGAAGACTTTTTGTGTTTTTTTGTCCCTTATGTTTTCACATGCAAGACTTTCATAGTAAAACTGAGTAACTGTGTGGCGAATGAAATTGTTTCTGAAAAGCTTGTCACCCCAAACCAAACTTTTATGAAACGTTACCTGGCGAATTGGACCTGACAAGTGTGTGGGACATTCACGATTCACTACACCCTGGTGGAGACGCACCTGCAGTGAAATTTTTCAAACAATGCTCAATTGATAGTCTAACTGATTAAGTAGAAGTGCAATACTGCTTACCCCCATCCCAGCGAAGGACTAATCGGCTCTCTCGTGGTAGATCTATACCTTTCAGCTTTGTTGAGATAAAATGAATGTTAACAATGGCACCAGACCGGAATCTTTATCCTCACAATGTTCCAGAGCTGTCAGGGGCGCAAACGTCTAGCACAGGAAACCCGTTGGATTTTTATGAAAATTAAATCTAGAATGTAGTTAATGCTAAAAAGTGATTGACTGCTAACAGAGAATAGGAAGTAGAAAAGGAAGAACGTGTGGTGCAGCTAGAATCGCTGTCTGTGAACACTACCCGGGCGTAACTTGGAATGGCTTTTAAAGGCACAGTCCTTCCTATGCTAATAAATCAGTTCACCATCTCAGATCTATTTTTGTTGTTACATAGCCTGGTACATTCATTTGGACACATACCAAAAATCAACAGGCTCTCTGTGCAGACTGGCAGTGTTTTGATTCATTCATTTATCAAACGCCACTAAACCACACTACCCTACAACGTTGAAGGCAATGCGTAGTGCAGTTTCTGAAATATGGTGTTCATCTTTACATGACCCGCTGAAAACGGCATCAAAACATGTCTTCTTCTACTCTTGAACGGAATAACACCTACACCTTTCATGATGCAACAACATCATCGCGAGGCGGGATAGCTGAACAAAATTTACTGTTTTGCTCACACGTACACACACACACAAACACACACACACTGATACATAGCCCAACATACACACAAAAGTCCACATCCCAAACCAAATTTTCTATTTTTAATCTGTCTTTTGAAAGTAGGAAGAAGGTATGTACAGAATTACATGGTCATCACACAACATAAATGCATGTATATCAACAAATGTTCAAAAAATAAGATGCAAAAATGGCACAGCCTATCAGTATAACCATAGATCAGTTATCAATGCACACTATCCCAGCAGATATCCGACACACTTCAACCTTAATCAGTAGCGACAGACAAAGGAAATAAGGAAGCTAAAGAAGCTATCAGAATAGTCATTATTATTCATAATGATGATCACAAAAACGGGAAGAAAAAAATACAAGCCAACTCAAAAAAAGAGATGAGTTAAAAAAAATACAACAGGTGTATAAGAGAGGCTTTCAATCTAATATTAAACAGTACCCAATATTGACGGACTGTGTGATGATATCTTCTGCTATGGTCTGTTGAGACAGTGATATCAAAATCGAGACAGGAGGTCGAGATTTTGATATCACTGTCGAAACAGACCAATAGCAGAAGATATCATCACACAGTCAGTCAATGTTAGATATATTGCTAATTCTCTGGACATTTTGTATTTACTGTAAAGAAATTACAAAAGTATTTGTCTCAGTTTTGGCTGTTCCATATCCCTCCCTCTGATTATTATTTCTTTTTGTTCACTCTTTTCTTGTACTTTTCAGTATTTAAAAATGTCTTTTCTTTCAAAAAGTCTTTAGTCACTTGCTCAACTAAATTTTGGGATCATTACATTTTCATATATATTTGTTTGTTTTTAAATTCAGGTGTTTTTGTTTTTGAAGTGGGGAAGCAATAAAGAGGTCGTCGATATCAAAACTGATATCGACGGAAATGTCGTCGATATCACTTTTACAATGAGCTCAGTTTTGCCCAATTGACCAATGGAAATCCACGTAACATATGAAATAGCAATATAGATAAATATTTACACATTTGTTTCAAACGAATCTTCACATACAAGTACACATATGTTAAAGACAATTACTTAAGCTAAGGCCAAAAAAAAAAAAAAATAGTCTGTTTACGGTAACCCGACCGACCCTATTTTTTTTTGCGCGACCCTAGACTTTTTTGGGGCATTTGGAAAAAAAAAAAAAAAAAAAAATCTTAAAATAACATAAAAATATGGTTTTTTGGGAAAAAAAAAAAAAAAATCCCGACCTACCGACCCTATTTTTTTTGCCTATGTTACCGTAAACAGACCTATTTTTGTTTTGGCCTAACTAGGCAAACAATAGCAAAATGTAGTCTCTATCACAAGCTTGCAATTGCCTGGGCTGGTTGGGAACAGTTCACTATTGCTGTTGGGGTCTATGTCGACCAAAAGAATGGGATTCACTGTAGGTCGAGTTCCTGTAGGTGGATTCTCTGTATACCTAAGACTTTAAAATTGGCAATCTTGTATACAGGGAATACCACAGGGTGTAGTTCCTGTAGCGTTTTGCTAATATCAATGAAAGTCACGTGATGCTTAGCGACATCGTTAGAATTTGATGTTTTTCGATCTTTTTTTGATATTTCTTAGAAATTCGAGTATGGTTTGCAAGTTTTATTGAAAAACTGCACCCTGTGGGATTCCCTGTATACTAGATTGCCAATTTTAAAGTCTTAGGTATACAGGGAATCCACCTACAGGAACTCGACCTACAGAGAATCCCACTCTTTTGGTCGACATAGACCCCATCAGCGTCAACACACACACACATGCGCGCGCGCGCACACACACACACACACACACACACACATACACACATACACTGTGCACTTACTAGGTGTCAAAACTTCCTTCTTTCCTCCTTCGACCTCTCCCTTTTTTTTCCCCTTTTCGCTTCTTTTTATTTGTATTTGCTTCAATACATTGTTGATAAGATGTCAAACTAGCTCTTCTTGATGGCCTCGTAAAATAAGCAGGAATCTTTTTCTCACTTAGCAAAACAAAAAAGAAGACAGAATTCTGCCTGTTTCACACAATAAACAGAATAAGACGCTTGGTCGATGTATGTATTGTAAAGCGCTAAGAGTAGACATTTTTCTAGAATAGCGCTATAAAAGTTTGCATTATTATTATTATTATTAATAATATATAAAGTACTCGTTTTGCTAAACAATCTCCCAAAATAAGCATAAAATATCTTTCTTTCTTTATCTATTTGGTGTTTAACGTCGTTTTCAACCACGAAGGTTATATCGCGACGGGGAAAGGAGGGAGATGGGATAGAGCCACTTGTCAAATGTTTCTTGTTCACAAAAGCACTAATCAAACATTTGCTCCAGGGGCCTGGAACGTAGTACAATATATTACCCTACTGGGAGAATGCAAGTTTCCAGTACAAAGGACCCAACATTTCTTACATACTGCTTGACCAAAATCTTTACAAAAACTGACCATATTCTATACAAGAAACACTTAACAAGGGTAAAAGGAGAAACAGAATCCGTTAGTCGCCTCTTACGACATGCTGGGGAGCATCGGGTAAATTCTTCCCCCTAACCCGCGGGGGGTAGCATAAAATATGACCCTAAGTTCATTTACAAAGAGAACTCAACTTTCTCAAGAGGAAAATCAGCGTTGTGCGTAACTTTTACCTATCTTCAGTCTCTCGTATACAGAAAATACACAAGGTCAAGTTTTGTTTTTCAATAACATTAACAACAAACATTAAAATATTCATAAAAACATGCCAACATTTAAATGTGAAACAAATGTTCTTATAAAGTGCACAAGATTTTTAATAGCTGCAGAAGCAGAGGTGAAAAATGTTCTTCAAAGTGTAACAGTTTTTTCTTTTCAACACAAACTATTGACATTAATGCCATGATGAAGTTCTAATGTCCACTTTTTAAACTAGTTTCCTCAGTTTAAAGGGACAGAACAAGCCAGTAACACTCTTAAACAAAACAAAAATAGCCACACAAGATCCCTTGTACCATACGTTTTTTTTCATTATTATTCACCCTCAACAATAACATAAGGCCAAAAAAAAAAAATAGGTCTGTTTACGGTAACATAGGCCCAAAAAATAGGGTCGGTAGGTCGGGATTGTTTTTTTTTTTTTTTTTTTTTTTTTTCCAAAAAAACCATATTTTTACGTTATTTTGCAAAAAAACCAATATTTTTTTTTTTTTTTCCCAAATGCCAAAAAAAAGTCTAGGGTCGCGCGAAAAAACTAGGGTCGGTCGGGTTACCGTAAACAGACCTATTTTTTTTTTTGGCCTAACAGCAAGGAAAAGAAGGTTGGAAAAAGGGAAGAAAAGATGGGCACAAATATTTACAGATCTTCAAATCTCACAAGAAATCTAAAAATGTGTCAAACCTTCAAACAGGTAGATTGGAAACTCTTCTTTCCTTCAACATGCGACATGTATGTGACAACATTTTTGTTTTCATCTCACCACTTTTGTGACAGTCATGTAATAGTTCTAAACATTTACATCATTAATTGAAAATTATTCCTTCGAGAGATTGGTACCTGCGACACCACGTCCTTTTGAAGAGAGAGCACCTCCCGTGAGAGGACACTTTCCCTTTGTAAACTGTACCAAAATACACCTGTCGTGAGAGGACACCTGCAATGAAGGGACACTGGCATGGTCCCAAGGGTGTCCTTTCATCACAGGCACCATTGTACCTTGTTCCCCGTGTATACACCGTCTTGTACATCGCCACAGCTCTGTCCAGGCGTTGACCCAAGACAAGAGCATCCTTCCACTGAGACATATAGCATGAGTCAACAGCCTGCTGCTTCCCGTGTAGTGTGGAAATCTTCTTGCTCCATTAATCTCATCACTTTCTTTCTTTCTTTCTTTCTTTGGTGTTTAACATCGTTTTCAACCGTTCAAGGTTATATCGCGACGGGGAAAGGGGGGAGATGGGATAGAGCCACTTGTCAATTGTTTCTTGTTCACAAAAGCACTAATCAAAAATTTGCTCCAGGGGCTTGCAACGTAGTACAATATATTACCTTACTGGGAGAATGCAAGTTTCCAGTACAAAGGACTTAACATTTCTTACATACTGCTTGACTAAAATCTTTACAAACATTGACTATATTCTATACAAGAAACACTTAAGGGTAAAAGGAGAAACAGAATCCGTTAGTCGCCTCTTACGACATGCTGGGGAGCATCGGGTAAATTCTTTCTCGTCCCAACCAATATGGGACTCCCCCTAACCCGCGGGGGGTGTCCAGGCGTTCAGCCAAGACAAGAGCATCCTTCCACTTTGACATATAGACATGTTGATTATTGGTTTGTGTCAAAGTGGAAGGGTGCTCTCATTCTGTGTGAGTCACATCTCTTGTAGCGTACATAACAGGTTACATGGGCAGGAAGGGGTCTCAACAGTATTCATTGTCAGTCAAAATCCTGGTCCACTGCAAGCTGATATCACATTTGTCTTGCCCAGAGATATTCCAGCAATGCCCTTGCTCTGAACGGCTCTTGGGCGTCACTCGTTGACACATATTTCATCTTCTCAGGATAATTCTAGGTCAACAAATCACACATTACAAAAAACTTTTTCACATCGGGGGGTGCAGATCGTGAACAAAATCGAGATTATGGACTGCTAAAAGCAGCAAGTCTGCAAATGTACATAATGTAACCGACTGTTTTCTCAAATGTACATAATGTAACCGACTGTTTTCTCAAATGTACATAATGTAACCGACCGTTTTCTCAAATGAGTGACAAGTTTCCTGTAAAACCGATCTCAATTGAGCTCTGCATTTTACACCTGGGGCCTTTACAGTCTTACACAGACATAAATAAACACAAGACAACTGACACCAATTATCGTTGTAATTCCAAGCCTCACTCTCTTCCCTGAGCTCTGAGCTATCCACACGTTTACCACCCACACTTTACCCCTCGACAAACATCAAAGTCAAAGTCCTTTTAGTTCCACCTTCCTTCTTCACCACACAAAAAGCAAACAACAATGGCACAATGTTTCACTGCCACAAACTTTGGAAAAAAAAAAAAAAATTGTAAATTGTCTCTTTTCACTTTCGGAGCATCATCATGGAAACAACGATTGTCACAATCTCCTGAGCTACCATGTCCATCCTCTAAGTACAGAGCTGAGTCCACTGCAATATCACCATGGTTACAGTGTCTTTTCCACAGAAGCAATTCAACTTCCGCAAATCCAGTCTCTTCCCGAAAGTAGCAGTCCATTGTTTCTTCATCACAGCGATGACCTCATTTACCCTTCATCACGGCAACGACCCAATATTTTCACATCACCACGGCAACAACTCAACTTTCCTCGGCTACCACAGCAAGAACAACCCAATCTCCACACCAACACGACGGCCTCAAGCGTCCAGTCGCCACGGCAATAACCAGCATCCAACGCTGAACAAGTAGAAGAAGAAGAAGCCAGGGCAACGACGACGATCAGCCTTTAGCGCTGGGACTTGACCCTCCAGCGCAGGACGAGGTAGCAGCCGATGCGGAGGATGACGAAGAAGATGCAGAGGATGATGAAGTCGAGGTAGAACTCGGCGTGCTGCACGTCAAGCTCCTCCAGCACGTCGGAAGCCTGCGTGAAGATGCACTGCTTCTCACTGCACTCCAGCTCCCCGCGGTCACGGCCGTAGATGGCCTGGAGGACGCCCTCGAAGGAGTACCTGTTCAACGTCAAGTAGGGTTGGGTTTACCAGATTCATGTAACCCCAGGGTTTTTGAAATAAAAAGTTGCCTAAATGTTGTCCAGCATACACAGACACAGACACACACAAAAAGTGATATTCAGGGGAACAATGCATGTGAAACAAAGGTTAAGATTTGTTTACACTCTAAGCTTGAGTTCCAGGATAGTTAGGGCTGGGGGGAAACGACTTTACACAAATAAAAATGCCTAAAACTGCCATAAAAGTGACACAGCTCAGAATTTCATTCATAATGGCGTCACACAGAAGAGGTACCTGAACTGTGCAACAACAAAAGCAATTCTTTTCCTGCCGTGAAAGTAAAACGATAGAGCATCTCACCTCTGCAGTGTGTTTACTTACTACTGTTCACATTCACGTAATTCCTAATCACAGTAATAGCGCATTTTTGTGAAATCACCTCATTAGTGTTTTAATTATAGTACACTGAACGTCCCTTAATCTCCTTCAGCTCAAACTAGCAAGAAAATGTTGCATAAAGCGTGCCAAGGGCATACAAGCTTCAGAGAACTCAAGTTCAGCATGTTGTGGAGGTCTCACCTGATGTAGGAGAGGTAGGACAGCCACTGCAGGTAGGGGGGAATGGTGCCGAAGGTGACGAAGAAACCGCTGAACAACAGGATGGGGATGGCCGTCACTGGTCCCAGGAACACCGCCACCTGTCAGGAACACATGTCAACGTAGAATAACACTTCCTTTCATGTCATTTTATTTTTTACATACAGGTAATGTAGAATAACCTTTCCCTCTTTTTTGTAATTTTTTTTACATACAGGTAAATGCAAAACAAAATAAATTCTTTTTCTTTTTCTTTATAATATGCTGTAAGCAGGTTTCACTAGAAGTCTAATGGCCCTAACCACTGAATGATTGTCAGTCACAGAATGCTGTAAGCAGGTTTGACTAGATGTCTAATGGACCTAACCACTGAATGATTGTCAGTCACAGAATGCTGTAAGCAGGTTTGACTAGATGTCTAATGGACCTAACCACTGAATGCTTGTCAGTCACAGAATGCTGTAAGCAGGTTTGACTAGATGTCTAATGGACCTAACCACTGAATGATTGTCAGTCACAGAATGCTGTAAGCAGGTTTGACTAGATGTCTAATGGACCTAACCACTGAATGATTGTCGGTCACAGAATGCTGTAAGCAGGTTTGACTAGAAGTCTAATGGCCCTAACCACTGAATGATTGTCAGTCACAGAATGCTGTAAGCAGGTTTCACTAGAAGTCTAATGGCCCTAACCACTGAATGATTGTCAGTCACAGAATGCTGTAAGTAGGTTTGACTAGATGTCTAATGGCCTTAACCACTGAATGATTGTCAGTCACAGAATGCTGTAAGCAGGTTTGACTAGATGTCTAATGGACCTAACCACTGAATGATTGTCAGTCACAGAATGCTGTAAGCAGGTTTGACTAGATGTCTAATGGACCTAACCACTGAATGATTGTCAGTCACAGAATGCTGTAAGTAGGTTTGACTAGATGTCTAATGGACCTAACCACTGAATGATTCCTTTCTTTTCTTTATTTGATGTTTAACGTCATTTTCAACCACGAAGGTTTTTTCGCGACGGGGGAAGGGGGGGAGATGGGATAGAGCCACTTGTCAATTGTTTCTTGTTTACAAAAGCACTAATCAAAAATTTGCTCCAGGGGCTTGCAACGTAGTACAATATATGACCTTACTGGGAGAATGCAAGTTTCCAGTACAAAGGACTTAACATTTCTTACATACTGCTTGACTAAAATCTTTACAAAAATTGACTATATTCTATACAAGAAACACGTAACAAGGGTAAAAGGAGAAACAGAATCCGTTAGTCGCCTCTTATGTTAGTCAACCAATATGGGACTCCCCCTAACCCGCGAGGGGTCACTGAATGATTGTCAGTCACACAATTAGAACCTTCTTCCACTTGGACACACACCAACACTCAAACAGCCATCAGCCTGCCTGCTTCCTGTACAGCTTGCAATTTTTTGAGTCACTTGAGAAAAAGTGACTCTATGTAATCGGTCAGTGTTAGTCTGTCCGGCCGGCCGGCCGGCCGGCCGTCCGTAGACACCACCTTAACGTTGGACTTTTCTCGGAAACTATCAAAGCGATCCGGCTCATATTTTGTTTAGTCGTGACCTCCAATGACCTCTACACTTTAACGATGGTTTCGTTGACCTTTGACCTTTTTCAAGGTCACAGGTCAGCGTCAAAGGAAAAATTAGACATTTTATATCTTTGACAAAGTTCATCGGATGTGATTGAAACTTTGTAGGATTATTCTTTACATCAAAGTATTTACATCTGTAGCCTTTTACGAACGTTATCAGAAAAACAAGGGAGATAACTAGCCTTTTCTGTTCGGCAACACACAACTTAACGTTGGGCTTTTCTCGGAAACTATAAAAGTGACCGGGCTCAAATTTTATGTGATCGTGACTCCCAGTGACCTCTACACTTTGACGTCGGCTTTGGTGACCTTTGACCTTTTTCAAGGTCACAGGTATGTCTTGAAGGAAAAAAATTGAAATATCATATCTCTGAAACTATTCATCGGATTTGATTCAAACTTTATAGGATTATTCTTTACATCAAATTATTTACATCTGTATTGTGTTGTGAATAGCAATTTCTTCCTGTCCATCTGATGCCTCATATAATATTCAGAACTGCGAAAGTGACTCGATCGAGCGTTTGCTCTTCTTGTTTAATTATTTTTTGGGGGGGTGTGTGCAGAATTAATTATGCAGACTGACATGCGACAAAATAAATTCAGCAAGTAAAACCACTATTCACAGAAAGCAGCAAGGCTGTTCATTTGTGTAGGTGCGCCAGTGGAAGGACAGTCTTATCCTATATTCGTGTACACTACATTGGGGTGTGCACGTTAAAGATTCCACGATTGACAAAAGGGTCTTTCCTGGCAAAATTGTATAGGCATAGATAAAAAATGTCCACCAAAATACCCGTGTGACTTGGAATAATAGGCCGTGAAAAGTAGGATATGCGCCGAAATGGCTGCGATCTGCTGGTCGATGTGAATGCGTGATGTATTGTGTAAAAAATTCCATCTCACACGGCATAAATAGATCCCTGCACCTTGAGTCCGAGTCTGGAGATACGCGCGCGATATAAGACTTCATATAATAATATATATCTCTGTTAAGAAGTACAACTGTCTAACCTGAAGCGAGGTGGCGGCACCAATCAACAGTCCCAGACTCTGTGCAACCAGCGATGTCTGCGTGGCTAGGGTGAGGAACATGACGAATCGTAAAAAGTCTGTCGGCTGTGACGTCATCCAGTACACTATACTGCCGTACACCAGCGGGAATATAATCTGTTACGAGACAAAACAAAAGAATTAAGATAGCATTAATACAGTATTACTCAGGGCAAAGAGAAATAAAAACCTTATCTTCCAAGATCATTGAATCTACCATGCTGAGTAGCACTCCCAGCCTGACATATCTATCGCTCTGGTCCCTAGGAAACTGTTACGTTCTTAAAGTGCACAGTCACACAAAATATAACAACAGACTTTCAGTTAACATGCGTGATGTATTGGTTGCCATGCCAAAATGGAAGAGGAAGCAAGAGACGAATTATTTTCCTTATAGATACATGGCGTAATTATCAGACAGTAGTGACACAATAACAGAACAGAATCTAAAGGAACAATATGATATCAATAAGGCTTCGGTTCCCTTATTAGTTCAGACATGTCCTTCTTCCATTATATAGAACACCTCTAAGCAGGAAGCACCTTTGGGAAAAAAGTTAGCCTTTCTGTAACAAATTCAGGGCTGAGGTTTCAAATTATGTACTAAGACATGGGACATTTTACAACCATGAAATGAATTTAATATAGTTCTTGTTGTAAAGCATGCAAGCTCAACTTCCTCTGGGCTGATTTTTTTAAAGTACATACTAAGTAAGACATGGGACATTTTACAAGCACGGAATGAACTTATATTATATGTACACACTAAATTTCATCTTTCATCCAAACAAGTTGGGGTGGGTGGGGTTGTAGGATTTTAAAGAGGGTTTACGAAGACTGAAGTGTACCTGGAATGGCATGTCTGCCATGGTCTTGGCCATGTAGTAAGCCTTGAGACTGTACCAGTAGTTGAGATGTTCTCGTACAAACACCGCCATCTCCATGGGAACTGAAACACAGTGAGGCATAATTGTCAACACAGCATACATAAGCATGTTTGAGAACTGTGAATAATGATCCCAGACTATGCCTGAGTGAGACCGTGAGATGAGGCAGTGGTAGTAGCACAGTGCTGCTGGGGTGCTTGTTGATTCCCTTATTTTAGTCATTGATACTTTTATTCTCTTTTTCTTCATTTCAATTTTAGGTGTCGATTGATTCTTTACCCCCTCCCCTTTCTATTGGGTTATTTTAGAAGACTGAACTCAAATAATACTATTCATCCATTATAAAATTCAACTGAACTGGTACAGTGGAAGGGAGACAATTTCAGCCAATGCCTAATTGCCTCCCTTGACTTGTCAGTCCAGAGCCAAATGGGTTTGATCTGATGATATTAAATTTTTGTTTGTAAAATATTTTTGTTAGATGTTTTTCTATTTGTTGGTTAGTGTGTGTGTGTGTGTGTGTGTGTGTGTAGGTGTGTGTGTGTAGGTGTGTGTGTGTGTGTGTGTGTGTGTATGTGTGTGTTTGTGTGTGTGTGTGTGTGTGTGTGTGCGTGTGTGTGTGCGTGTGTGTATGTGTGTGATGGTGTGTGTTGGCATGTGTGGAGGGGTTCGTGTGTGTGTGTGTGTGTTGGTGTGTGTGGGGGGGGGGGTCGTGTATGTGTGTGTGTTTGTGTGTGTGTGTGTGTGTGTGTGTGTGTGCGTGCGTATGTGTGTGTGTGCGTATGTGTGTGTGTTTATGTATGCATGCGTGCGTGTGTGTTCGAGCGGCCAACTCGGAAATATATTTTCCCTAAAAGCAAAACAGTTTGTAAAAGAATTGAATTTTAGTCAAAGTAATCGCACTTCGCTATGATTTTTCCCCAGATTTATTTCACTGACACATTTCTCTCTGACTAACTTTTTTGAAAATTTGAAAATTTGAAGTCAAAATATTTGCAATAAGACCAATTTGATAGGTAAAAAGGTACTCATCACAGAATGTCGATATGCAACAATTTATTTTCAAATATCGACAAACAGCGGCAAGGAGAATATTTTTCTCGATTTCTCACCTCACCCTATAATGACTACAGTCCGCTCATCGAGTTGTTGCTGCCATCAAGTGATCAACATTTTGAACAAATTGCAGCTTTCAACCCACTGAGATATTACCTGATCTTAAAATATTAATCAGTAAGTTTCAAATGATCAATGGCAAATAACAGAAGTAAAAAAAATTATTTTTAAAAATTGATCACGCTGACTTCCCGCCACAATTCGGAAAATCGACAAATAATTAGTCAAGGGAAATAACTCTGGCTTCTACGAAAATGTCGCTCTTACTTCATGTTCGTAAAAACCGAGAATTAATCAGCTAAGGGAAGTCACTCTCACCTTGTACGAAAACACCCGAATCAGGGCATTCCTCATACGTCATCTTCGGGAAAAACGAGAATGAATTAGCAAAGGGTGATAACTCTTTTCTGTCCGAAAATAGCCGAACAATACGTCATCAATCATTCCGGAAAAGGCCAAACATTTTGAATGGGAAACAACTCTTACAGTGTTACTAGATTTCGGAATTACGCGAGTTGTTTCTCTTAGACCGAAAATCAACTCTAAGGCCCAGTGCTCTCCTATGTAGAAGTACTTTTCTGTCCCAAAGTTGCCTGTGGCCGACATACAAAGTGCCTTGCTCGCGTACACCAGAGATAGTGTAGCTGCGTACAGACACGGGCAGGAGAAATTTTCACATTCGCCAACGACCAAATTATGCGGTATCGATTAGAGTTCAACATTACCGGGCGGGCGTTAGTTGTCCCACAGTAAGTTGCTAAGTAAGACAGAAAGGGGATGAAAGAAAATCATGAAACTCGAGCCACAACTGGAGGGCTATTTCTAGAGGGGGGCGATGCTTTACCACCGGGAATGGGCTTTTCGGACGTAACGTGCATGGGAATGGGGAAATTCTCGTAGCGTGCAGCGTGCACAGAGGTCCGGCGTGCACGGACACCACCCCCCCCCCCCCCCCCCCCTGGTGACCCTCTTTCTAGGAGGGCTGTTTACTGCTGCAGTTCATCCTGCCCAACACACAAAATAAAAGCTGGTCACGGCACAGGCGGAAGGTATCGTTCACTGGACCACTACTTTCATAGACTAGTCTTTATATGAAAGTAGATCTAGTGGTCCGGTGAACGATACCTTCCGCCTGTAGGGAAAGATCGACCGACAGGGGCAAGCACTACGTAACAAATTTTCACTCTTTGCAGTCTTATATTGCAGATTTTTTTTAATGTGGTCAGCATTTTTGTTTTGTTTGTTTGCTTAACGCCCAGCCGACCACGAAGGGCCATATCAGGGCGGTGCTGCTTTGACATATAACGTGCGCCACACACAAGACAGAAGTCGCAGCACAGGCTTCATGTCTCACACAGTCACATTATTCTGACACCGGACCAACCAGTCCTAGCACTAACCCCATAATGCCAGACGCCAGGCGGAGCAGCCACTAGATTGCCAATTTTAAAGTCTTAGGTATGACCCGGCCGGGGTTCGAACTGTGGTCAGCTATGTTTCTCACGTTGCCTGAAAAGTTTAAAAATGCCTGAAGACTTTTTGTGTTTTTTTGTCCCTTATGTTTTCACATGCAAGACTTTCATAGTAAAACTGAGTAACTGTGTGGCGAATGAAATTGTTTCTGAAAAGCTTGTCACCCCAAACCAAACTTTTATGAAACGTTACCTGGCGAATTGGACCTAGAGACGCACCTACAGTGATTTTTTGAAACAATGCTCAATGGATAGTTAAAAGATAGTCTAACTATGATAAATAATTAAGTAGAAGTGCAATACTAGGCACTGACTACCCCCAGCGAAGAAGAAATCGCCTCTCTCGTGTGATACCTTTCAGCTTTGTTGAGATAAAATGAATGTTAACAATGGCACCAGACCGGAATCTTTATCCTCACAATGTTCCAGAGCTGTCAGGGGCGCAAACGTCTAGCACAGGAAACCCGTTGGATTTTTATGAAAATTAAATCTAGAATGTAGTTAATGCTAAAAAGTGATTGACTGCTAACAGAGAATAGGAAGTAGAAAAGGAAGAACGTGTGGTGCAGCTAGAATCGCTGTCTGTGAACACTACCCGGGCGTAACTTGGAATGGCTTTTAAAGGCACAGTCCTTCCTATGCTAATAAATCAGTTCACCATCTCAGATCTATTTTTGTTGTTACATAGCCTGGTACATTCATTTGGACACATACCAAAAATCAACAGGCTCTCTGTGCAGACTGGCAGTGTTTTGATTCATTCATTTATCAAACGCCACTAAACCACACTACCCTACAACGTTGAAGGCAATGCGTAGTGCAGTTTCTGAAATATGGTGTTCATCTTTACATGACCCGCTGAAAACGGCATCAAAACATGTCTTCTTCTACTCTTGAACGGAATAACACCTACACCTTTCATGATGCAACAACATCATCGCGAGGCGGGATAGCTGAACAAAATTTACTGTTTTGCTCACACGTACACACACACACAAACACACACACACTGATACATAGCCCAACATACACACAAAAGTCCACATCCCAAACCAAATTTTCTATTTTTAATCTGTCTTTTGAAAGTAGGAAGAAGGTATGTACAGAATTACATGGTCATCACACAACATAAATGCATGTATATCAACAAATGTTCAAAAAATAAGATGCAAAAATGGCACAGCCTATCAGTATAACCATAGATCAGTTATCAATGCACACTATCCCAGCAGATATCCGACACACTTCAACCTTAATCAGTAGCGACAGGCAAAGGAAATAAGGAAGCTAAAGAAGCTATCAGAATAGTCATTATTATTCATAATGATGATCACAAAAACGGGAAGAAAAAAATACAAGCCAACTCAAAAAAAGAGATGAGTTAAAAAAAATACAACAGGTGTATAAGAGAGGCTTTCAATCTAATATTAAACAGTACCCAATATTGACGGACTGTGTGATGATATCTTCTGCTATGGTCTGTTGAGACAGTGATATCAAAATCGAGACAGGAGGTCGAGATTTTGATATCACTGTCGAAACAGACCAATAGCAGAAGATATCATCACACAGTCAGTCAATGTTAGATATATTGCTAATTCTCTGGACATTTTGTATTTACTGTAAAGAAATTACAAAAGTATTTGTCTCAGTTTTGGCTGTTCCATATCCCTCCCTCTGATTATTATTTCTTTTTGTTCACTCTTTTCTTGTACTTTTCAGTATTTAAAAATGTCTTTTCTTTCAAAAAGTCTTTAGTCACTTGCTCAACTAAATTTTGGGATCATTACATTTTCATATATATTTGTTTGTTTTTAAATTCAGGTGTTTTTGTTTTTGAAGTGGGGAAGCAATAAAGAGGTCGTCGATATCAAAACTGATATCGACGGAAATGTCGTCGATATCACTTTTACAATGAGCTCAGTTTTGCCCAATTGACCAATGGAAATCCACGTAACATATGAAATAGCAATATAGATAAATATTTACACATTTGTTTCAAACGAATCTTCACATACAAGTACACATATGTTAAAGACAATTACTTAAGCTAAGGCCAAAAAAAAAAAAAAATAGTCTGTTTACGGTAACCCGACCGACCCTATTTTTTTTGCGCGACCCTAGACTTTTTTGGGGCATTTGGAAAAAAAAAAAAAAAAAAAATCTTAAAATAACATAAAAATATGGTTTTTTGGGAAAAAAAAAAAAAAATCACGACCTACCGACCCTATTTTTTTGGCCTATGTTACCGTAAACAGACCTATTTTTGTTTTGGCCTAACTAGGCAAACAATAGCAAAATGTAGTCTCTATCACAAGCTTGCAATTGCCTGGGCTGGTTGGGAACAGTTCACTATTGCTGTTGGGGTCTATGTCGACCAAAAGAATGGAATTCACTGTAGGTCGAGTTCCTGTAGGTGGATTCTCTGTATACCTAAGACTTTAAAATTGGCAATCTTGTATACAGGGAATACCACAGGGTGTAGTTCCTGTAGCGTTTTGCTAATATCAATGAAAGTCACGTGATGCTTAGCGACATCGTTAGAATTTGATGTTTTTCGATCTTTTTTTGATATTTCTTAGAAATTCGAGTATGGTTTGCAAGTTTTATTGAAAAACTGCACCCTGTGGGATTCCCTGTATACTAGATTGCCAATTTTAAAGTCTTAGGTATACAGGGAATCCACCTACAGGAACTCGACCTACAGAGAATCCCACTCTTTTGGTCGACATAGACCCCATCAGCGTCAACACACAAACACATGCGCGCACACACACACACACATACACACATACACTGTGCACTTACTAGGTGTCAAAACTTCCTTCTTTCCTCCTTCGACCTCTCCCTTTTTTTTCCCCTTTTCGCTTCTTTTTATTTGGGGGGGGGGGGGGGGGGGGCAGGGGCAGGAGCAGGATATCTTTGGCCACTAAACACAAAACTCATACAACAAACATGTGCAATTTACATTTCTGAAGAAAAATATATAAGGTCAACACCAACACAGAGTACATCCAATGGAAGAGTGAACTGTTTGTGGGACTTTGGCTGCATCAGAATGGAGAAAAACATAGGAGCAAAAACCTTGATTTCCTGGAGTTACGCTCCTGACTCACAAGTCTTTCTCCTATTCTAAATTACACAAAACTCAAAAATGTATGAAATCCAAAATCATCATCAAATATCAGTGAATGTAACGCTTGTTTTGTCATAAAATAAACTTTGTTTTGTCATATTAAACTTTGTTTTGTCATAAATTAAACTTTGTTTTATCATACAGCAGACATTCCAACAACATACATGTACCTTTCTTGTTTTTGTATTGAAAATGGTATGATTTATTATTAGTTTCTAACATGATGCAAATATTTGTCTGTGTTGTTTCTCGTTTTCTTTGTTTTTTCTCAATCTTTGCGAGGCCAAGGCCTGCTAAAAAAGTGTCCTGGGTGGTTGTTTTTTCTCAGTTTTTTTCTTCTTCTTTTTTTCTGGATCATAAGTTTTTGTGACTAAGTGAACCGTGTCCTAACCAACTATAAGTTCTGTGCCATTTATTCAGACAAAAATTGAGTGATTTTCCAGGCAGATAAATGCAATCTCTCTTTCTCTCTCTCCAAACGGTCACATGCTGAGTAAACCATAATATCAAGTGAAGTATTCATAAATATACAAGGACTTGAACAGTGAAAATCCATCAAAACAAGAATCCAGCTATCCTTCAATACATTGTTGATAAGATGTCAAACTAGCTTTTCTTGTTGGCCTCGTAAAATAAGCAGGAATCTTTTTCTCACTTAGCAAAACAAAAAAGAAGACAGAATTCTGCCTGTTTCACACAATAAACAGAATAAGACGCTTGGTCGATGTATGTATTGTAAAGCGCTAAGAGTAGACATTTTTCTAGAATAGCGCTATAAAAGTTTGCATTATTATTATTATTATTAATAATATATAAAGTACTCGTTTTGCTAAACAATCTCCCAAAATAAGCATAAAATATCTTTCTTTCTTTCTTTATTTGGTGTTTAACATCGTTTTCAACCACGAAGGTTATATCGCGACGGAGAAAAGGGGGAGATGGGATAGAGCCACTTGTCAATTGTTTCTTGTTCACAAAAGCACTAATCAAAAATTTCCTCCAGGGGCCTGGAACGTAGTACAATATATTACCCTACTGGGAGAATGCAAGTTTCCAGTACAAAGGACCCAACATTTCTTACATACTGCTTGACCAAAATCTTTACAAAAACTGACCATATTCTATACAAGAAACACTTAACAAGGGTAAAAGGAGAAACAGAATCCGTTAGTCGCCTCTTACGACATGCTGGGGAGCATCGGGTAAATTCTTCCCCCTAACCCGCGGGGGGTAGCATAAAATATGACCCTAAGTTCATTTACAAAGAGAACTCAACTTTCTCAAGAGGAAAATCAGCGTTGTGCGTAACTTTTACCTATCTTCAGTCTCTCGTATACAGAAAATACACAAGGTCAAGTTTTGTTTTTCAATAACATTAACAACAAACATTAAAATATTCATAAAAACATGCGAACATTTAAATGTGAAACAAATGTTCTTATAAAGTGCACAAGATTTTGAATAGCTGCAGAAGCAGAGGTGAAAAATGTTTCTTTCTTTCGTGTTTAACGTCGTTTTCAACCATTCAAGGTTATATCGCGACGGGGAAAGGGGGGAGATGGGATAGGGGAAAGGGGGGAGATGGGATAGAGCGAGGTGAAAAATGTTCTTCAAAGTGTAACAGTTTTTTCTTTTCAACACAAACTATTGACATTAATGCCATGATGAAGTTCTAATGTCCACTTTTTAAACTAGTTTCCTCAGTTTAAATGGACAGAACAAGCCAGTAACACTCTTAAACAAAACAAAAATAGCGACACAAGATCCCTTGTACCATATGTTTTGTCATTATTATTCACCCTCAACAATAACATAAGGCCAAAAAAAAAATAGGTCTGTTTACGGTAACATAGGCCCAAAAAATAGGGTCGGTAGGTCGGGATTGTTTTTTTTTTTTTTTTTTTTTTTTTTTCCAAAAAACCATATTTTTACGTTATTTTGCAAAAAAAACAAGATTTTTTGTTTTTTTTCCCAAATGCCAAAAAAAAGTCTAGGGTCGCGCGAAAAAACTAGGGTCGGTCGGGTTACCGTAAACAGACCTATTTTTTTTTGGGGCCTAACAGCAAGGAAAAGAAGGTTGGAAAAAGGGAAGAAAAGATGGGCACAAATATTTACAGATCTTCAAATCTCACAAGAAATCTAAAAATGTGTCAAACCTTCAAACAGGTAGATTGGAAACTCTTCTTTCCTTCAACATGCGACATGTATGTGACAACATTTTTGTTTTCATCTCACCACTTTTGTGACAGTCATGTAATAGTTCTAAACATTTACATCATTAATTGAAAATTATTCCTTCGAGAGATTGGTACCTGCGACACCACGTCCTTTTGAAGAGAGAGCACCTCCCGTGAGAGGACACTTTCCCTTTGTAAACTGTACCAAAATACACCTGTCGTGAGAGGACACCTGCAATGAAGGGACACTTTGGCCTGGTCCCAAGGGTGTCCTTTCATCACAGGCACCACTGTACCTTGTTTCCCGTGTATAGACCGTCTTGTACATCACCACAGCTCTGTCCAGGCGTTGACCCAAGACAAGAGCATCCTTCCACTGAGACATATAGCATGAGTCAACAGCCTGCTGCTTCCCGTGTAGTGTGGAAATCTTCTTGCTCCATTAATCTCATCACTTTCTTTCTTTCTTTCTTTATTTGGTGTTTAACGTCGTTTTCAACCGTTCAAGGTTATATCGCGACGGGGAAAGGGGGGAGATGGGATAGAGCCACTTGTCAATTGTTTCTTGTTCACAAAAGCACTAATCAAAAATTTGCTCCAGGGGCTTGCAACGTAGTACAATATATTACCTTACTGGGAGAATGCAAGTTTCCAGTACAAAGGACTTAACATTTCTTACATACTGCTTGACTAAAATCTTTACAAACATTGACTATATTCTATACAAGAAACACTTAACAAGGGTAAAAGGAGAAACAGAATCCGTTAGTCGCCTCTTACGACATGCTGGGGAGCATCGGGTAAATTCTTCCCCTTAACCCACGGGGGGAGCTCTCATTCTGTGTGAGTCACATCTCTTGTAGCGTACATAACAGGTTACATGGGCAGGAAGGGGTCTCAACAGTATTCATTGTCAGTCAAAATCCTGGTCCACTGCAAGCTGATATCACATTTATCTTGCCCAGAGATATTCCAGCAATGCCCTTGCTCTGAACGGCTCTTGGGCGTCACTCGTTGACACATATTTCATCTTCTCAGGATAATTCTAGGTCAACAAATCACACATTACAAATAACTTTTTCACATCGGGGGGGGGGGGGGGGGGGGGGGTGTTGCAGATTGTGAACAAAATCGAGATTATGGACTGCAAAAAAGAGCAGGTCTGCAAATGTACATAATGTAACCGACTGTTTTCTCAAATGAGTGACAAGTTTCCTGTAAAACCGATCTCAATTGAGCTCTGCATTTTACACCTGGGGCCTTTACAGTCTTACACAGACATAAATAAACACAAGACAACTGACACCAATTATCGTTGTAATTCCAAGCCTCACTCTCTTCCCTGAGCTCTGAGCTATCCACACGTTTACCACCCACACTTTACCCCTCGACAAACATCAAACTCAAAGTCCTTTCAGTTCCACCTTCCTTCTTCACCACACAAAAAGCAAAAAAAAATGGCACAATGTTTCACTGCCACAAACTTTGGAAAAAAAAATAAAAATTGTAAATCGTCTCTTTTCACTTTCGGAGCATCATCATGGAAACAACGATTGTCACAATCTCCTGAGCTACCATGTCCATCCTCTAAGTACAGAGCTGAGTCCACTGCAATATCACCATGGTTACAGTGTCTTTTCCACAGAAGCGCAATTCAACTTCCGCAAATCCAGTCTCTTCCCCAAAGTAGCAGTCCATTGTTTCTTCATCACAGCGATGACCTGATTTACCCTTCATCACGGCAACGACCCAATATTTTCACATCACCACGGCAACAACTCAACTTTCCTCGGCTACCACAGCAAGAACAACCCAATCTCCACACCAACACGACGGCCTCAAGCGTCCAGTCGCCACGGCAATAACCAGCATTCAACGCTGAACAAGTAGAAGAAGCCAGGGCAACGACGACGATCAGCCTTTAGCGCTGGGACTTGACCCTCCAGCGCAGGACGAGGTAGCAGCCGATGCGGAGGATGACGAAGAAGATGCAGAGGATGATGAAGTCGAGGTAGAACTCGGCGTGCTGCACGTCAAGCTCCTCCAGCACGTCGGAAGCCTGCGTGAAGATGCACTGCTTCTCACTGCACTCCAGCTCCCCGCGGTCACGGCCGTAGATGGCCTGGAGGACGCCCTCGAAGGAGTACCTGTTCAACGTCAAGTAGGGTTGGGTTTACCAGATTCATGTAACCCCAGGGTTTTTGAAATAAAAAGTTGCCTAAATGTTGTCCAGCATACACAGACACAGACACACACAAAAAGTGATATTCAGGGGAACAATGCATGTGAAACAAAGGTTAAGATTTGTTTACACTCTAAGCTTGAGTTCCAGGATAGTTAGGGCTGGAGGGAAAAGACTTTACACAAATAAAAATGCCTAAAACTGCCATAAAAGTGACACAGCTCAGAATTTCATTCAGAATAATGGCGTCACACAGAAGAGGTACCTTAACTGTGCAACAACAAAAGCAATTCTTTTCCTGCCGTGAAAGTAAAACGATAGAGCATCTCACCTCTGCAGTGTGTTTACTTACTACTGTTCACATTCACGTAATTCCTAATCACAGTAATAGCGCATTTTTGTGAAATCAGCTCATTAGTGTTTTGATTATAGTACAGTGAACGTCCCTTAATCTCCTTCAGCTCAAACTAGCAAGAAAATGTTGCATAAAGCGTGCCAAGGGCATACAAGCTTCAGAGAACTCAAGTTCAGCATGTTGTGGAGGTCTCACCTGATGTAGGAGAGGTAGGACAGCCACTGCAGGTAGGGGGGAATGGTGCCGAAGGTGACGAAGAAACCGCTGAACAACAGGATGGGGATGGCCGTCACTGGTCCCAGGAACACCGCCACCTGTCAGGTACACATGTCAACGTAGAATAACACTTCCTTTTATGTCATTTTACTTTTTACATACAGGTAAATGTAGAATAACCTTTCCCTCTTTTTTGTAATTTTTTTTACATACAGGTAAGTGCAAAACAAAATAAATTCTTTTTCTTTTTCTTTATAATATGCTGTAAGCAGGTTTCACTAGAAGTCTAATGGCCCTAACCACTGAATAATTGTCAGTCACAGAATGCTGTGAGCAGGTTTCACTAGAAGTCTAATGGCCCTAACCACTGAATGATTGTCAGTCACAGAATGCTGTAAGCAGGTTTCACTAGAAGTCTAATGGCCCTAACCACTGAATGATTGTCAGTCACAGAATGCTGTAAGCAGGTTTCACTAGAAGTCTAATGGCCCTAACCACTGAATGATTGTCAGTCACAGAATGCTGTAAGCAGGTTTCACTAGAAGTCTAATGGCCCTAACCACTGAATGATTGTCAGTCACAGATAGAATGCTGTAAGCAGGTTTCACTAGAAGTCTAATGGCCCTAACCACTGAATGATTGTCAGTCACAGAATGCTGTAAGCAGGTTTCACTAGAAGTCTAATGGCCCTAACCACTGAATAATTGTCAGTCACAGAATGCTGTAAGCAGGTTTCACTAGAAGTCTAATGGCCCTAACCACTGAATGATTGTCAGTCACAGAATGCTGTAAGCAGGTTTCACTAGAAGTCTAATGGCCCTAACCACTGAATGATTGTCAGTCACAGAATGCTGTAAGCAGGTTTCACTAGAAGTCTAATGGCCCTAACCACTGAATGATTGTCAGTCACAGAATGCTGTAAGCAGGTTTCACTAGAAGTCTAATGGCCCTAACCACTGAATGATTGTCAGTCACAGAATGCTGTAAGCAGGTTTCACTAGAAGTCTAATGGCCCTAACCACTGAATAATTGTCAGTCACAGAATGCTGTAAGCAGGTTTCACTAGAAGTCTAATGGCCCTAACCACTGAATGATTGTCAGTCACAGAATGCTGTAAGCAGGTTTGACTAGATGTCTAATGGACCTAACCACTGAATGATTGTCAGTCACAGAATGCTGTAAGCAGGTTTCACTAGAAGTCTAATGGCCCTAACCACTGAATGATTGTCAGTCACAGAATGCTGTAAGTAGGTTTGACTAGATGTCTAATGGACCTAACCACTGAATGATTCCTTTCTTTTCTTTATTTGATGTTTAACGTCGTTTTCAACCACGAAGGTTATATCGCGATGGGGGAAGGGGGGAGATGGGATAGAGCCACTTGTCAATTGTTTCTTGTTTACAAAAGCACTAATCAAAAATTTGCTCCAGGGGCTTGCAACGTAGTACAATATATGACCTTACTGGGAGAATGCAAGTTTCCAGTACAAAGGACTTAACATTTCTTACATACTGCTTGACTAAAATCTTTACAAAAATTGACTATATTCTATACAAGAAACACGTAACAAGGGTAAAAGGAGAAACAGAATCCGTTAGTCGCCTCTTACGACAAGCTGGGGAGCATCGGGTAAATTCTTTCTCGTCCCAACCAATATGGGACTCCTCCTAACCAGCGGGGGGTCACTGAATGATTGTCAGTCACACAATTAGAACCTTCTTCCACTTGGACACACACCAACACTCAAACAGCCATCAGCCTGCCTGCTTCCTGTACAGCTTGCAATTTTTTTAATTATTTTTTTGGGGAGTGTGTGCAGAATTAATTATGCAGACTGACATGCGACAAAATAAATTCAGCAAGTAAAACCACTATTCACAGAAAGCAGCAAGGCTGTTCATTTGTGTAGGTGCGCCAGTGGAAGGACAGTCTTATCCTATATTCGTGTACACTACATTGGGGTGTGCACGTTAAAGATTCCACGATTGACAAAAGGGTCTTTCCTGGCAAAATTGTATAGGCATAGATAAAAAATGTCCACCAAAATACCCGTGTGACTTGGAATAATAGGCCGTGAAAAGTAGGATATGCGCCGAAATGGCTGCGATCTGCTGGTCGATGTGAATGCGTGATGTATTGTGTAAAAAATTCCATCTCACACGGCATAAATAGATCCCTGCACCTTGAGTCCGAGTCTGGAGATACGCGCGCGATATAAGACTTCATATAATAATATATATCTCTGTTAAGAAGTACAACTGTCTAACCTGAAGCGAGGTGGCGGCACCGATCAACAGTCCCAGACTCTGTGCAACCAGCGATGTCTGCGTGGCTAGGGTGAGGAACATGACGAATCGTAAAAAGTCTGTCGGCTGTGACGTCATCCAGTACACTATACTGCCGTACACCAGCGGGAATATAATCTGTTAAGAGACAAAACAATAGAATTAAGATAGCATGAATACAGTATTACTCAGGGCAAAGAGAAATAAAAACCTTATCTTCCAAGATCATTGAATCTACCATGCTGAGTAGCACTCCCAGCCTGACATATCTATCGCTCTGGTCCCTAGGAAACTGTTACGCAGAGATGAGATTCCCTAAAAGTGTTTTGGGAGGAAATTATTTGGGGTCCAGGGGCAACGCCCCCTGAAGCTGAAGATTTTTTGACACTTTCACCATAAAAAAAGACTTGGAAATGAGTCCGAGCAGTAGAAGCATACAACATTTTGTCAGTCATATGTGCAAAATTTAAGTAACTTTAGCTCAGGAATTTTCACAAATTTTAGAGACAGCACAATTTACTTCCACAATGACCAATGGTGCTTGTAAGGTATTGATAAAAGAACTGGACCTAAATAAATTGCTTGAGTGCCATATGTTAGCTGAAGAAGTACTAATAGTTTAGAGGGAAGTAAACTGCGGCCACAATTGCAGCTCTGAAGACAAAAGCCAGTACACTATAATTAATTCATGCACATCTCTCAAATTTAAAATCGTACAATTACAAGTACAACTTCACATACACGTGTGTAGAAACAAATGACAACAAGTGACAAAGTGACAAAATTACACCACGTGCATCTAGCCTTTCCCGGAACAGTCAACTTTTTAATAGAATCTCCAAGTCGGAGCGACAGTTTTATCCCGCGTAGTTCAGACGTGACGATTTCTTCCTGCCATTTCGAAACCCACTTATTTTTCACACCCTGGTCGATCTCCGACGCCAAAACATGTTCGCTTTCCGTCAATGTTCTCAACGACGCCATCCTTTATGTTAAGCAGGCTAAAGCCGACAGCTGAATCAGCCCGTTTATGAATTTTCGGAATGAAGACACTCGGTGAAAGGGAAACTTAGTCCCAAACGGAAAGTTCATATTCGGGTCGAAGTGCTGAAGGTCCACTTCCTTCGACACGGAGGTTATGTTGTCATTATTTTATCGGAGATTTGATCTGGAAAAGCGACTTTAGGGTTGCAGGTAGGACTTTACAGATCAAATCCAATGGAACCACAACAACTACTCTACCCCCCCCCCCCCCCCCCATTTTTTCTCAACGGATTTAGAAAAATGGTCCTGGGAACGAACTTTTGGGCGGAATTCCGCCAATTGGCGGAAGAATCTCATCCCTGGTTACGTTCTTAAAGTGCACAGTCACACAAAATATAACAACAGACTTTCAGTTAACTTGCGTGATGTATTGGTTGCCATGCCAAAATGGAAGAGGAAGCAAGAGACGAATTATTTTCCTTATAGATACATGGCGTAATTATCAGACAGTAGTGACACAATAACAGAACAGAATCTAAAGGAACAATATGATATCAATAAGGCTTCGGTTCCCTTATTAGTTCAGACATGTCCTTCTTCCATTATATAGAACACCTCTAAGCAAGAAGCACCTTTGGGAAAAAAGTTAGCCTTTCTGTAACAAATTCAGGGCTGAGGTTTCAAATTATGTACTAAGACATGGGACATTTTACAACCATGAAATGAATTTAATATAGTTCTTGTTGTAAAGCATGCAAGCTCAACTTCCTCTGGGCTGATTTTTTTAAAGTACATACTAAGTAAGACATGGGACATTTTACAAGCACGGAATGAACTTGAATATACACACTAAACTTCATCTTTCATCCAAACAAGTTGGGGTGGGTGGGGTTGTAGGATTTTAAAGAGGGTTTACGAAGACTGAAGTGTACCTGGAATGGCATGTCTGCCATGGTCTTGGCCATGTAGTAAGCCTTGAGACTGTACCAGTAGTTGAGATGTTCTCGTACAAACACCGCCATCTCCATGGGAACTGAAACACAGTGAGGCATAATTGTCAACACAGCATACATAAGCATGTTTGAGAACTGTGAATAATGATCCCAGACTATGCCTGAGTGAGACCGTGAGATGAGGCAGTGGTAGGAGCACAGTGCTGCTAGGGTGGTTGTTGGTTCCCTTACTTTAGTCATTGATACTTTTATTCTCTTTTTCTTCATTTCAATTTTAGGTGTCGATTGATTCTTTACCCCCTCCCCTTTCTATTGGGTTATTTTAGAAGACTGAACTCAAATAATACTATTCATCCATTATAAAATTCAACTGAACTGGTACAGTGGAAGGGAGACAATTTCAGCCAATGCCTAATTGCCTCCCTTGACTTGTCAGTCCAGAGCCAAATGGGTTTGTTTTGTTGATATTTGTAAAATATTTGTGTTAGATGTTTTTCTATTTGTTGGTTAGTGTGTGTGTTAGTGTGTGTGTGTGTGTGTGTGTGTGTGTGTGTGTGTGTGTGTGTGTGTGTGTGTGTGTGTGTGTGTGTGTGTAGGTGTGTGTATTCATATGTTTGTTTCCCAAGAGAATGAACCAATGGCAGGAATGCACACATCATCTTTCTTTATTTGGTGTTTAACGTCGTTTTCAACCACGAAGGTAATATCGCGACGGGGAAAGGGGGGGAGATGGGAGAGAGCCACTTGTTAATTGTTTCTTGTTCACAAAAGCACTAATCAAAAAATTGCTCCAGGGGCTTGCAACGTAGTACAATATATTACCTTACTGGGAGAATGCAAGTTTCCAGTACAAAGGACTTAACATTTCTTACATACTGCTTGACTAAAATCTTTACAAACATTGACTATATTCTATACAAGAAACACTTAACAAGGGTAAAAGGAGAAACAGAATCCGTTAGTCGCCTCTTACGACATGCTGGGGAGCATCTGGTCAATTCTTCCCCCTAACCCGCGGGGGGTATGCACACATCAGCAACAGGACCAGCCAGCAAGACTCACAGGTGAGCACGGTGGGCATCATGGCGGTGAACATGAGGAAGAGCATGCAGAAGAAGAGACAGCCGGCGTTGTTGAAGGCCTTGGACGCCTCGTTGCCGATGCCCAGGTAGAGCAGGCCGATCAGGATGCCCACCGTCAGGTGGGAGATCAGACGCAGGCGGGTCAGAGTCTGGACAACAAATATATATCTACTTACAACGCTGTCTTTATTGTGCAGTTTTTAAGCTGCATGGACCTGTGGAGACTATATATAAGATAAGCAGCTTTATATCCAGAGCTGGACTCTTGAGTGTACAGGCGATCGACATGAAGAAGACAATGCTGTTTTTAGTGTGTGTCTGTTAACAATCTACTCAGTTTCCCAAATATTCCAAAACACAATGCTGATTAGCTTGTCTTCAACTAATTATTTACTTTATACAATTTGAGAGAAATGTTCAACGAGAGGCAAGAGATCAATTGTGTCAAAGTCTGAAAACATACTCAGGCTGCCATGATATTTTCTTTGTCTACATATAAAGTATACAAAGACTCGAAACGGTATTCACACCACAAAACTACTTTTCAGGTCTTCATCTATCCATCAATTTTTAACAGCCAGTTTAAAAATCAAACAGCAAAGACTCACAGCGTCGCGCATGATGGACATGAAGGTGCGTTTGAAGAGGATGCGGAACTGCGTGAAGCAGCTGGTGTTGAACGAGTGACACTCCTGGTCCTCGGGCAGGTTCTGAAACACAACGCATACCTCTCATCTCTCGGCCTCAAATCTCCCAACAGCAAGCATTCACTTCCACCTCCACTACAGCTGACCAACAATGTGCAATAACAGAATCAGCAATGAGATCATGAATTTGTTACAACGCCAGAAAATTGTTAAAACGACATTCAAACCCCCTCACCCCTCCTCCCCTAACCTTGCACGACCTGAGGATATCAAGAATGATCAATGGAGCTAGAAAAATGCCTGAAAATCCACCTACTGGGGAAAAATATCATGCCTGAAAATAGATACAATGGAACCTCCTTGTTAATACCTCCACACACAAAATTCAAGTCTTACAAGGGAGGAAGTCTTAATGGGGTAAATTTACAGAGGTTATGACCCAAACAATCTGAGAAAACAGGGTCTTCAAAAGAGAAGGAGTGTTAAATTGGGGGGGGTGGGGGGGGGGGGGCGGGGGCGGGGGCGGGGGGCCTTAAAAGCGGGTTCTACTGTATTTGCCAATTCTATTGGTAAGGCTATCACTGCCATAACACAACCACAGAACACATACCCTTCACCTCTCAAATGAATTGTCACCTCAGAATCTTTTAGTCAAAATTTTCAGTTACCTCTTGACATCAGTTTTTTCTCCAGAGAAACTTTCCTAATGATTCCTTCCTTCCTCTCCACCTCTCATCATACCCCCCCTTTCCACCAACCTCCACCTCCCCCACTCTCACAAGATCTTAAAAAGGATCTGTTGCGGATTAAGTCTTTTTCAGTTTTCAGTTTTGCTTCTTTTATGTTGTTCTCCTCTTCTGTTTTGTGTTGAACTCATTGTATATTTTTCCTTTATCCTACATACGTGAGAGAGACACGAGAGACACTCGTGAGATAATAATCGTTCAAATCACACGTGTGTATATCATGTAAATGAGGTCATGTCAAGCAAGTCTGGCAGGGACCTGTTTTTCCACTGCTTATGATGCCAAAGTCACCGAGACAAACATCATTATAGATAACAAAAATTGGGCTCGCTAATTACCCTCGATGAAATTTTAGAACACGTCAACCCACACTTTCAGAGTGACGTTTCTTTGCTTTGACGTAATAGATTGCACGAGGCTTTAGAAGAGTTTGTTTGTTTGTTTGTTTATTTGTTGCTTAACGTCCAGCCGACTACGCAGAGCCATATCAGGACGAGGAAGGGGGGGATGAAGGGGGCCACTTGTCAAGCGATTCCTGTTTACAAATGCACTAACCCATTACTTGTGTCCCAGCAGGCTTTAGTAAAACTAAATTAATACCTACTGGAAGATTACCAGTTTCCAGTATGTTAAAATAGGCTTAACCTATCTACTGCTGGACTTACATCAGAACACTAACAGATTAAACTATACATGAATCGCGAGACAAGCGGCAAGAGAAGAGATTTTTGGAAAAAATACAGGTGAATGAGCAAGAAGGCAGAAAAAAGAAAAGAATTCATGAAGAAAAAGAGAGCATGACAGGAAAGAGGAACCAAAAATCTACCTAACAGCAAACTAAAAAGCTCCTGCAGTTCCAAAAACAGGAGGGGCCTTTAATTTCATAACCGCAGTGCCCCACTGCGGGACTTTAGAAGAGATCGAGGTTCCAAAAACAAGCGTCTTCAATTTAGCTGCCTCGACTGCAGGACATTTTCAGTAAAATACACGTAAAGTACAGTATGTAGGATAAACAGAATACTACATGCCTTGCTGTGTCGTACCAGATTTACACAAGTTGCTTTTTCAAATAGTGAACAGCTCGCTTACGCTCGCAGTTCAATATTTAAAAAAAAAACTGGTGTAAATCTGGTACGACACAGCAAGCCATGTAGTATTCTCTATTTACATTCACAAAAACAACAGCCCTTCTCATAACAAAACAAACAAGAAGGGCAAAGCCCATACGACTCACATGCTTTACACATTTTTCCTACCAAAATACATGTGACCTTGACCCAAGGTCAAGGTCATCCAAGGTCATGCAACACAAAGCTGTTAATTCAAGACATAGGAAGTACAATGGTGCTTATTGGCTCTTTCTACCATGAGATATGGTCACTTTTAGTGGTTCACTACCTTATTTTGGTCACATTTCATAAGGGTCAAAGTGACCTTGACCTTGATCATATGTGACCAAATGTGTCTCATGATGAAAGCATAACATGTGCCCCACATAATTTTTAAGTTTGAAACAGTTATCTTCCATAGTTCAGGGTCAAGGTCACTTCAAAATATGTATACAATCCAACTTTGAAGAGCTCCTGTGACCTTGACCTTGAAGCAAGGTAAACCAAACTGGTATCAAAAGATGGGGCTTACTTTGCCCTATATATCATATATAGGTGAGGTATTGAATCTCAAAAACTTCAGAGAAAATGGGGAAAATGTGAACAATAGCTGTTTTTTTAGGCAACATTTATGGCCCCTGCGACCTTGACCTTGAAGCAAGGTCAAGATGCTATGTATGTTTTTTGGGGCCTTGTCATCATACACCATCTTGCCAAATTTGGTACTGATAGACTGAATAGTGTCCAAGAAATATCCAACGTTAAAGTTTTCCGGACGGACGGACGGACGTCCGGACGGACGTCCGGACGGACGGACGGACGGACGACTCGGGTGAGTACATAGACTCACTTTTGCTTCGCATGTGAGTCAAAAACAGAAACAAAATAAAGTACAACACACATTTCAAACAACCATCCGGTATGGACTGGGTGGCCGAGTGGTAACGCACTTGCGCTCTTTAGCGAGAGGTTGCGTGTTCAGGCCTGGGTCAGGCCGCAATTTTCTCCCCCCTTTCCTAACCTAGGTGGTGGGTTCAAGTGCTAGTCTTTCGGATGAGACGAAAACCGAGGTCCCTTCGTGTACACTACATTGGGGTGTGCACGTTAAAGATCCCACGATTGACAAAAGGGTCTTTCCTGGCAAAATTGTACAGGCATAGATAAAAATGTCCACCAAATACCCGTGTGACTTGGAATAAAGTGTAAAAAAATTCCATCTCACACGGCATTAAGTCTCAGGGCTTGGAAACATGAATACACGCATGCAGGAGAAAAAAAAGAAAAAAAAATGGGTAGCGCCGTATACTGTAATCATCAACAGCACCCAAAACATAAAACTCCCTCAGTGAAATCAGACACTTTCTTTTCTTTCTTTATTTGGTGTTTAACGTCGTTTTCAACCACGAAGGTTATATCGCAACGGGGAAAGGGGAGGAGATGGGATAGAGCCACTTGTCAATTGTTTCTTGTTCACAAAAGCACTAATCAAAAAATTGCTCCAGGGGCTTGCAACGTAGTACAATATATTACCTTACTGGGAGAATGCAAGTTTCCAGTACAAACGACTTAACATTTCTTACATACTGCTTGACTAAAATCTTTACAAACATTGACTATATTCTATAGAAGAAACACTTAACAAGGGTAAAAGGAGAAACAGAATCCGTTAGTCGCCTCTTACGACATGCTGGGGAGCATCGGGTAAATTCTTCCCCCTAACCCGCGGGGGGAATTAAACTTCTGCTGGGATGGAATGCTAAAAGTATATGTGCATGCATCATGACGAAGAATCGAAAATTTCAAAACTAAATTTTCATTTAATTAATATACTTACTCAACTCACATAAATGGCATTAACTTCAGTTCATTGCTAAGATATTGAAGTAGTACTCGACCCTGGTAAGGGGGGAAGTAACTCCCTAAGAAAAACAATCCGTAGTCAAGGACGGGAGTCACCTCCCCTACCGGTAACCCGCACATGCGCGGTCCTGCTACCGGCCGTCATTCCCCCACGGAAACACACACCTGTAACACATATAATGTTAGCGGGGATGGATGGGAGGGTATAAACGATGTGAGTTGAGTAAGTATATTAATTAAATGAAAATTTAGTTTTGAAATTTTCGATTCAATCACATATTCTTACCTCAACTCACATAAATGGCAGATTGCACATAAAGGCGGTGGGATACTCGCATTAATCTCTTGGAAGTATCTGGCCTGCGGCAACCATAGCTGGGAGGCAGTTGGTACCGTCCGGATGAGTGCTGGCAATGCCCCGGAGGTAGTAGCTGAGGAAGACATCATGAGTCGTCCAGTATGCAGCTTTGAGGACGTCTGACATCCTTCCAGACTTGAGGACAGCTAAGGAAGTTGCCCACGCTCAAGCCTCGTGCGTACGAGGTGATCGAGGAGGAAGGGCTGACTGCCCCCCCCCCTTTTTGTGTCTGCCACCACTGATAAGCATGCCTTATAAGTGTGGAAGACCATCTGAAGCGTGGTTTTGCAAAGTCTTTATTTCGGGCTGAAATGATCGAAATAAACAACAACTTCGGAGCTGATGCTCAAAACGGAGCGGTGCGCGACAAGTAAGCCTTAAGCGCGCGTACCGGACAGTTAGAAAGATCCGGATCGCCGGGGGCTAAAAATGTCCCGGAGAGGCCGAATGGAAATGATCGGTGAAAGTGGACCAGGTTTTTGATTCTTGGCGAGAAAATCGGGACGGACACGCAGTGAAACCGAGCCGTCTCTCCCGAAAGTGATATCCCGGTCTAGGCCTGAGAGGCCGTGGATCTCACTGCCCCTCCGCGCGGAAGCGAGCAGTATGAGTATGAGAGTTTTGCGCGTAAGGTCAGAGAGACTAGCGTCTTGTAAAGGTTCAAAAGCACTAGAACGGAGAAATTCGAGTACTAGAAGAACGTCCCAAGCCGGGACAGAAGTTCTCTCCGTTGCAGAACTGAGGGCCGCGCCCTTTAGCACACTCGCGATAACTCCCCCGAGGGAGATGGAGCGTCCAAGTTGCTTAAAAGTAACAGAGATGGCTGAGCGGCGAGCGCGCAAAGCGGACGCGGCGCGTCCCCGAGCGGAGAGCCATGCCAGATGGTTTGCGACCTGCATTGATCGCAGGGCGACCGGGACAACATTGTTAGCCGCAAACCATCGAGTCCAAGCCAGCCAGTGTGACTAGTAGACAGAGGAGGTGGCCTGTGAGCCTTCTGGCCTAAGTCCAAAAGCGAAAACGGAGGCGCCTGAGCACCCCAGTGATCTCCGAACCCTCTCCAGGCGTGAGGATCCAGGCCCTCGGGACGATTGTGCAGAGTCCCCGTTCTGGGCTGGAAAAGCTCCCCTCGCCGGCGGCCGAGCGGGATTGGCGGGCCGCTGGTGAGCCGCATGGGGTCTGGGAACTAATGCTGACTGGGCCAGCGCGGTGCCACGAGAAGGAGATGAAGCCGCTCCAAGTCGGCTTTAGGCTGAACCCTTCCGATGAGTGGAGTGGGAGGGAAGGCGTAAGCCTCTAGCCCTGCCCAGCTGATCGTCATCGCGTCGATCTGCCAAGCTTCCGGGCCCGGAAACAGACACAACGATCGGGAGGCGACGTGAAAATCTCGTGGCGAAAAGGACGACCATCGGACGCTCTACCTGCGCCCAAAGAAGGAGGAGCGCCTGATGGGTGATGGTCCACTCCGTGTGGAGGATCTGGGAGGAACGGCTGATGACGTCGGCAAGGACGTTCAGGCAGCCGGGCAGATAGCGAGCCGAGATCAGGATCTAAGAAAGAGTCCCGCATGCTCGGCTGGACCACAGCCAAGATCGGGACCCGCCCTGTTTGTTGGAATAAGCAGAGACCGCCGTGTTGTCGTAAAGAAACAACAAATGGGTGCCCTGGAAAGCCAAGGAGTGTTCATCCACTGAGGCGTGGTCTGCTGCAACCAGACCCCGAAACGGAACTGAGACGTCCCAGCCGTGTGACGTCGGATTCCAGACTGAACTGAGCGCCGCCTGAAAAGGGCGCGCCTGCAGTTTGTATAAACGACGTTGAGTGGGACGGACTGCCCACTCCCGTGAATCGAACACCATGCCTTGGTGCAACACCCCGGGGACAACCAAAATTCTGTCGTAAAGTCCCAAGAAGGGGTGGCCGAGAAACTCCTCTATAGCCTGCTTCCGCAGAAAGAGAAGGATTTCCGCCTGTAAAGTCTCCTGAGCGTCTGGGCTGACCGGAAACCGGAAGTTGGCCGGCGCCCTGGACGAAGGGGCTTTGCCTTCCTGCCAAGGAAGGCGGAACCCCGATCGAATCACCCCCATGCTCCATAGGCTGCTTGTCCGAGACAGCCAAGCTGGAAGGACCCGGAGGAGGCCGCCTGCTACCAAAAGGGTAGAGGCTGGGGGGGTGACTGGATCGGGGGTGGCTCATTGGGGGTTGGGCTTGCGCCCAGACCCCCGCTTCCCGAAGGAAGGTTTACGCTGGTAAGGACGGGACCGTGACCCACCCCTACCTGCGCGAGACGACTGCTGCCCAGAAGAGCTGTCTGGCGCTGACGCAGAACTCCGTGGTTTGTTGCTGTGCTGCTTAAGAGCGAGTTCCGTCAGTTGCACCACATGTTGGTCACGAGTTTCCTCAGTTTGCTGCCGAAGGGCATCCAAAGAGCGTGACCCCAGCAACGCACCCTCTGAAAAGGGAGAGACTCTCAAAGAGTCTATGGTGGCCTTATCCGTCAGGCGAGAGCCGTTAAGAAAAGCCTCGCGCCTCCAGAACACCACCTGAGAGTAGAGCCGAGCAGCAAGCGTCATCTGACTGTCAGTGACCTTCGCAAGCGCCGCCAGGAGCATGGCAGCATCAGCCTCAATAGCATCGTCACGAAACCTAAAAGGCTCGATGGACGAAGCGATGGCTCTCGTGAGAGACCGGATGAGCGTTTCCGCTAAAGAGGTCAGTTCAAGGGAAGAACGCCCGCTTTCCTCCAGCCCGAGTAGACTCTGTTCCGTACAAACGGAAGTCCTATCTCGGCTATAACCATCCTGCCGCAAGCGAGCCAGTTCCGGAGTCACCGGAAGTGGAGCTGTGGGCAGCGAAAAAGAGGAGAGCAGAGAATGTGGCCTGCTAGGCAGCCGCGATCTTCTTGAGTTGGCTGGGAGGCCGCCGCCTGCCTGAGCCGAGGTTAACCAAGGCTGGGCAGAAGGGGGGGCTTCCCCATGAGCAGCCAAAAGAGGGTAGGGTGTGTTAGCGTCCGCCAACACCTGAGCCATCACAAACGGGACGGAAGGAGATTCCATGAAACGGAACTTCGCCCTCGTGTCCCCCGCGCCCGCAAAGTCTGCCAAAGCAGAAGGAGGGGGTGCGACAACAGTAGAGTCGGCGGAGACACCCTCAGGGAAGTACCGTGAGGTTATCTCCGCAGCCAACTCCAGAGTAGGGCCCAGCTTATTGGGAATCCGTAAGGGGGTAACGGATTCGGAACGATCCTCATCCCCTTCCTGTTCCTCTCCAAAACCTTCCTGATCTCCATCAGAAGGAGGGTCCGGTAAGCCGGAAACCCACCCGTCCACGGAAGTGGCTAGAGTCGGTTGAACAATAGACGGAAGCGCCGCAAACTGTCCACCAACAGCACCGCCGACAACCGGAACCGCCGCGGCGGAACCGGAAGTCGGGGCCGGAAGTCGATGCGTAACCAGGGACGGGATAGCAGGGACACTGCCACCGGAACCACTAGCCCGCTGTCCTCCACCGGAAGTGCCTGCCACAGCACAACCGGAAGTCGAGGACGACAATCCGCGGGCAGGCCCGACCGGAAGCCCCGAGGGGCAACCAGAGGAGCCTACCCCCTGCGAACTCCAACCAGGAACGGCGGCAGCCGAACCAAGAGCTACAGGTCGATGACCGCCGACAGAATCTTGTAGGCCAGAGCTGGGCAAACAAGACGCTGCTGCCTGCCCCCCAGAGGCCGGGACAGCCGAAACTGATCCCAGGGGGGCAGGCTGGCGCGCTACGCCGCTCCCTAGCGCACCCGCCACGTGATGGACGGTGTACTGCCGGGGAGGAGCCGTCTGCGAACCCGGCGACGCAAGAGCGTAACCCGGGCCCGCAGGCAAGTGTGAGCCCCCAAAAAGATGGGGACTCCCACAAACGCCGCCCAACGCCGAAGCGCTGGAACCGGGCGGCGCTAAGGCCGCGAACCCCCCTGAAAAGGCAGGGGAATCCGCAACCAAACCAGAAAAATCCGGCCCGAGATCAGCCGACGTGATCGTCGCGGACGGCCGCAGCCTAGAAAGAGAAGCCACCCCCCCCACGCCAGGCGGGAGGGGAGCGACAGGCCTTTCTGCCGAATGTAAGGCAACTAGGTCATGTTTCAGAGTTGCAAACATAGCCAGAATTTCTTCCCGCGACACGGACTCGCTAGACCGTGGCGTCTGCGAGCGCGAGAGAGGAGAAGAAGAACGTTCCCGCGTAGGGAAAACCGGTGACGGTGACGTAGAGTCGAGCGAAACCCGTTCTGTCTTCTTAGTCACCGGGTCGGTAACCAGAATTAAAGAAGTAGGCTGTGAAGAAGACACAGAGGCACGCGTCTTTGATTTAGACTTAGACTTGTCTTTATCCTTCTCTTTTCCCGGTGAAGAGAGTAGGGAAACAAGTTTGCCCTTGCTTTTTGAGTTTTTGTCCGCCATTTGCAATATCGAACACGCGCACGTGGAGATGAATTACAACAGCGAAAATACTCAAACGAACGAAAATACTCGAACGAACGCAGCGAAGAGATAGTGAAACGATCTTACCTAAAGATAGCAACGCAAAGACCAGGGTCAAATGGCCTTCCACAAAAGGCCAAGGCAAAAAATATGCCGGAGTACAACAACACGTCTGTGCAGTAGTGTTGAAGTGGGTGGAATGACGGCCGGTAGCAGGACCGCGCATGTGCGGGTTACCGGTAGGGGAGGTGACTCCCGTCCTTGACTACGGATTGTTTTTCTTAGGGAGTTACTTCCCCCCTTACCAGGGTCGAGTACTACTTCAATATCTTAGCAATGAACTGAAGTTAATGCCATTTATGTGAGTTGAGGTAAGAATATGTGATTGAATGTAAGGTTATGACCCAATGTTTATGAACATCAAAAATAACTAACTAAATCAAATCCTTCCACGGAAACCACGTTACTAACTTGCCTATAGTCAGATGATTCATTCTTCAACCTATGCCCCTCCCATCTCCCTCCCTTCACAGAAAGGTAACAATTAAAAAAGTAAACTCATTACACTATAACTGTCCACAAAACCCACTTTCTCATTGGCTAAGTTATTAACAACAAAGGAAAAAAAACAATTTTATAAGTAAACCACACTCCCAACAAACAAACAAAACACAAAAACACATGCAGATTGTACACTACCACAAGCAGCCAGTTGAATGTTCCTCCTTGCTGACAGCCTTTATAATAATAGCGGAAATCATAAGTTGAAAACAGCCTCAATATCCTGAACCACATCACATAAAACTACAAGCAAAATCAAAACCCAAATCTACAGGATGTCAAATGTCTACATATTCCACATGAAATAACTAAAACGTTTTACAAAATAAGCCTACGTAAAAGCTGCTGTTCTGTTGGAAGATGCAAGCAAAGCCAAACGCACCAGATAAAGAACCCAAAACAACTCGGCTACATTGCGTACACACGATGCTTTTCATCTTTTGCGGAGTCTGGAAATAACTTGACAGTGGATCTATTCAAAGGCAACACACGCAGTTACTCGCATTCATGAAATTAGTAAAGAAACAGAAAAATCCAGGCCGACTCCAAGACCCAGTAATGTGTGAGAAAATGCCATGGCTCTAGATATCTTTGAAGAAAAACGAACTCCTTTATCTCAGCGGTACACACTTATTCTGTCATAACCGTAGCCAACAGTATGGCTCATGCTCCAGATGCAGGAGCAATAATTCAGGAATTTCTCAAAATGGCAGAGAACGGCAGTGCCACAAAAGATGATGGATTGAGAAATACAAGAAGAGGAAATTTCTGTGTTCCTGAGATGAACTAGTGGACTCCATTATTTCATAAATGCAAGAAGGAATAAAAACGAATAGTTAGTTCAACCAGAAAGGTTAGAACAAGACAGATTTTTCTTCTTCATGTTACATCCAAAAATATAAATACTGAACCTCTAACCATTCAGCTCTTCAAGAGTTGTCTACTGTTGACTTCAGAAAACAGAGTGAAAGTAAACAAGCACACCTAGTCCCAGCAGAAAGGTTAACTTATTTGTCGTTCACTTCAAACCCCGACAGGACTTATATACCAAGACACAAAACACCAAAGTGAAGACAAACAAAATGCACTACATGTAAAATTCCCCTGATGCAAAAAAAAAAATAAAAAAAATAAAATACAAATTAAAAAAAATTACAAAATGAAGCAAATACATGTACACAAAATTTAAAAAAAAATAGCCAATAAAAAAAATCTACACAGCAGAAACTGCATGACAAGCCAGTGCTCGAGCGAGTCCACTGCATAGTCTGTCCAAGTCAAAATGAGGAAGGCAATGCAACTCAATGTTCATGCGATGAGGGGAAAACGATAAACTAAACAGACCTCTGCTGAGTCAGACTGCTGAAAAGGGAAGTCATATGAAAAATAAGTATAAGATAAGATGGAGGAAAAAGACACACACAAATATGCACGGAATGTATGATCAAAGACTGTTTCTAACTTGATGAGATAAAAAGTAAACGGGTGAAGCCTACAAAGAATTGCGAATGTCACACAATACCCAGTAATCAGGTACAATTTTATTCCATCGCTCAATACATAAGCATGCATGTGCACACACACACGTTACATTATGTGACACACTTTTTCCTCACTCACACACACACACACACACACACACACACACACACACACACACACACACACACACACACACACACACACACACACACACATTTTCCCCTCCTTCATATTCAATGACAAATTTATTTGCATGATATGAATGTCCGGTGCTCAAATAAAGTTCGATCAGAACAGAAAGACTTTATTTGAATTCGTTATCCAAGATTTGTCCTTAGCTTCCAATCCATACGATTCAATATGCTTGCCCCAAGCATCCATCTTACCACAAACTATTTGACTCTTGTTTCTCTGTGTGAATGTTTCCCTTGTTCATTTATTTTTATCACAAGGAAGAGATGATGGTAAAAAACCAAAACCAATTGAAGTATAGAGACAACTCTTCTTATTAAAAATAACAAGTCGCGTAAGGCGAAAACACAACATTTAGTCAAGTAGCTGTCGAACACACAGAATGAAACTGAACGCAATGCCATTTTTCAGCAAGACCGTATACTCGTAGCATCGTCAGTCCACCGCTCATGGCAAAGGCAGTGAAATTGACAAGAAGAGCGGGGTAGTAGTTGCGCTAAGAAGGATAGCACGCTTTTCTGTACCTCTCTTTGTTTTAACTTTCTGAGCGTGTTTTTAATCCAAACATATCATATCTATATGTTTTTGGAATCAGAAACCGACAAGGAATATGATGAAAGTGTTTTTAAATTGATTTCGACAATTTAATTTTGATAATAATTTTTATATATTTAATTTTCAGAGCTTGTTTTTAATCCAAATATAACATATTTATATGTTTTTGGAATCAGAAAATGATGGAGAATAAGATGAACGTAAATTTGGATCGTTTTATAAATTTTTATTTTTTTTTGCAATTTTCAGATTTTTAATGACCAAAGTCATTAATTAATTTTTAAGCTACCAAGCTGAAATGCAATACCGAAGTCCGGGCTTCGTCGAAGATTACTTGACCAAAATTTCAACCAATTTGGTTGAAAAATGAGGGCGTGACAGTGCCGCCTCAACTTTCACGAAAAGCCGGATATGACGTCATCAAAGACATTTATCAAAAAAATGAAAAAAACGTTTGGGGATTTCATACCCAGGAACTCTCATGTCAAATTTCATAAAGATCGGTCCAGTAGTTTAGTCTGAATCGCTCTACACACACACACACACACACACACACACACACACACACACACACACACACAGACACGCACATACACCACGACCCTCGTCTCGATTCCCCCCTCTACGTTAAAACATTTAGTCAAAACTTGACTAAATATAAAAAGAGTACTTTTACAGGAACAGAAAAGGAAGAATGAAGATGTATACCAGGAGAGGTTAAAAAAAACAACGCACAGAGAAAGACAGAAAAAGAGTGAATTTTTTTTATCAAACAAAAAGTAAATTTACGGTATCTGAAAATTAAAAAAGATAATTATCACTTGACACTTAAATAGTGAGAAAATGTAAAGTGAGAAAGAAATACACACACAAGAAAGAGGTCAAGGCAGGGGGGGGGGGGGGGGGGGGGCGCAGAAATTAAAGAGAATCATTTTGCAGGGAAAACCTCCAGTAACTAAACGAAAATTACCAGCATAATGTTGATTCAAATCCCTCCACAAGTTAACTTTTACTGAACGTGTGTCCATATATATCCATATATATTAAAAAAGCCCTAGTTATGCCATCAAATGTAAATGTCCTGTAGCACTGTAACCTTGATCAACATGAAGCAGACCCAACTTCCTACACCCCCTTATTTCCTTTTCATTGTCATTTTAACTCAAACAGTAATAATACTTAAATTTGAGGAAAAAAAGTCAGCTATCCTTCAAATAATTCTGCCGTGACAGAGAAACAGAAGCCTAATGCTCAATTATGTTTAAAATCTACTAGTCTTTAAAATACTGCCAGCTACTTTCTAGTTCTACAGGTAGAACACAGATTTTCCTATTACGTGTATCAACAACAAAAACAGTGCCTATAACGACCTCCCCTACCTAACAGTAACACACCAAATGCACTAACAAGTTGGTACCACTCAAATGGAGGAACACAGTCGGAATACGTCTAGTGAACCAAAAAAAGAGACAAGAGGTTCACACAATATTCTGCCTGGTGGAGTTCACAACATCAAACACCTGGTCTTACCGGCATCTGTTTGTTTTGGGCAACAAAAACAAGCTACTTCAATTCAACCTATAACATTGTCTCCATTTACACTGTCATTTTTTCTGTAAGCGCTTTTTTTCTTCTTCTTTTTTTGCAGTGTCACTGACAGAGTGAACTATATTTCCTTGAAAAAAATGCACACTTTCTTGCAATTTCATATCAAAAGTTGTTTCCCCTGCACTTGGAAGTCACTCTTTGCAAAAACAAAATGTATTTTTTACAAGTAAAATGACTATTTCTAAGAATACTCACCTCAATTTAACTAATAGGAGTTACCTTACTTACGAGTGCTAGACTGAGAAGCGTCCTATGTTACCAGTACTAGACTGTAAACAAGGTCGCTAACTCTAGATTTCCGTCGGTATACCATTTAGGGGAGTAGTCTCCCTTTGTCGGTAGTACCTCTCTGCGCATGTGCCAATGCCCATAATCCCCAGTTTCAATTCGAAGCTATTAAGTCAATAGCGGGGTTGGTGGGAGGGTCTCTGGTTAAATTGAGGTGAGTATTCTTAGAAATAGTCATTTTACTTGTAAAAAATACATATTTCTTTCGAATACATCACCTCAATTTAACTAATAGGAGAATAGATAACAGGCTGGAGGGTTGACTTTCGATCGGTAATCTAGTGTCACCTCACCCGACTCAGCCCATTTGTCCGGAATCCCCCCTGTAAAATCGGGGGAAGAAAAGGATAGATCATCGGACTGAGAAGCAAGAAATCCTGAGTCGGGCGAGTGGCAAGTTGCATTGTTGCCACTGTGTCAACTTGCTCCAGAAAGGGACAATCGAAAGAAAGTCCCACCTGTCAAAGTAGAGCTGGTTTCTACTCGATGGTCGTTACTATTCCTCTGATCACTTGTCTTTATCAATGTTGGGTTATGGTTATGACTTGCCATTATGCGCCTTGAGCGACCCAACTCCCCAGCAACGTAAAGTTCTGCAGGCGGATCAGGTGAACGACCTAAAAGATGAGGAATGGTCAGAGATAACAATTCCTCTAATACCTTGAACTTATCACCAAGGTGCATCTCTGCGACTGATCCTCCATTTAAGGGAGATTGACAGAGATTTCCAGAGATCCTGTAGAATTCTGGTCTGAGGCACCACTTTCCATGGCAAACAATTGTGCCAGTCGCATGAATGAATATATATATCCTCTCTGAATTTACCTCTCTAATGAGGATGGTAGGCACAGATACCAGTGTAAATTCAGGCTGACTTAGCTGTTCCTCCTGCGTGACAGGAAGTAAGCGCAAGTGCGCTCAGCAGTACGGTCACTGTCTGCACCTTACCTGTGCCTGTCTCAACGCATGTGGGGGCTATAAGCCTACCCTTAATGGTTATAGGTACCATTTGTCCTAGAATAGCCAGTGAAAGACAGCCAGCTGTATTGCCTTTACCCAAGGGGAAAACCTGCTTCTTACTTTGAAATTCCACACTTATAGCGTGAGGGGGTCCCCAGTGACCATGGGCATCTCTGAGCCCTTATTGGCTGAATGACCGCTCTTGTCTTACTCAAGAGGGTGCCATGCCTGGCATGCAACTCACTGAGAGGTCCCATTTGTGATTTCAGCAGGACCGTTTTCTGGCTTGATCAGCCAGGTCCTTGATCTAGGTTTTCTGTAAACATGGTTGTAGGTGGCATCTGCTGGGTTGTCTGCCCAGCATAGGTTTTGTGGGTTCTGGGACACTCCAGATTTCTGTAGAGCTCACAAGTTCTTAGATGACTATGCAGTGATGTTCTCCGGCCTATGGCCGAAGGTGCACTATCTTGGGCTGATGCAAAGTTCTGCCCCCTGGTAGTTGAACTCACAAAGATGTCTTATGTTGTGATCTCAGTAGTACTTCTGCCTAGATCACCCAAGTCCATATCTGGATTTTCAGTAGGCGTGGCTGTGGGCGGCAAGTGTTGCATTGTCTGACCAGCATAGCTTTGTGAGCTCTGGGGCACTTCAGCTGTTTGTGGAGCTGAGCTCTAGGGTGACTATGCAGAGTTGTTTTCAGGCCCCTGCCTGAGGCAGGAGGTGTACTCTCTTGGTCTGATGCATAGTTCTGACTTGACAAAGGTCTTAGTCAGCACCCGAGTTGCCACGTTTCTCGCCCAAAACGACGCGTAGCCGTAGACTGGGAGTGAGTGAGATAGGCTGGTGTGGTATTCCTGGCTCCAGCTAGGATCTCACTGTGTCTCTACCTCAGGCTCTTCGAGCGAGGGAGAAAAGGCTGGTGTGGTATTCCTGGCTCCAGCTAGGATCTCACTGTGTCTCTACCTCAAGCTCTTAGAGTGACACAACTTATACTCACCCAATAACCTTGTGTCACCGTAGACTGGGAGCGAGGGAGATAGCCTTGTGTGATATTCCTAGCTCCTGCTAGGATCTCACTGTGTCTCTTTCCTCCAGCTCCTTTAGCTTTAGAGTCCAGGCATCTGAGAGTCTATGGATGGGATGGACACATTCACCCACTGTCAAAGGTATTGCCGCACTCATTATGCCTTTCGGGGGAGGAATACCTCTAGGTCTTATCTCTGTGGTCCAGGGATCTTAGAGCGCCAGTTGTAAGAGGCAAACGAAGCTTGTCCAATTCAAGGTTCGGTTGGAAGGGGTGGCTGAGCCTTCCCAAATCCAAGTGTGTCTGTGGCCGTACCCAATACCCCTAAAGGTAGAGGAAGCTCTTCTTGTTCCAGGAAAATTTGACTCAATGATGGAGGGACGTATGGTTTACCCAGTCCAAGATGTCTGGCAGCACTAAACAATCCGCATGGGCTGAGAGGTCCTCCTTGATCTATGAAATCTGGCCCATGGATCTCATAGTGCGGATGGCTGGCCAGACCTCAGACTATCTCTGTGTCCTTCCTGGAAAGTCCATGGAAAAACGGGCGGGGTCACCTCGGGAGACATTCCCTCTTTAGTCAAGTCTGTCCGTCTCTGAAGCATGACGTAGGTTGAGTGCTGTCCCTGTTGAAGGGTTTTGCCTTGACTTGGTTTGTTTGTTTGCTTAACGCCCAGCCGACCACGAAGCGCCATATCAGGGCGGTTCTTGACTTGGTCCAAGGATGATAACCATGAGGTTTTGTAGCCTAAGGACTGCCTGACCCTGGGGTAGGTTGTCTTCCAAAAGCTGCTGATCATCTCAGGGGCACCTGCCCAGTGATCTTAAACGGCCCATCCCTTCTCTAGGACGTCTACTGTCGTCTCTCCTGTTGATGCTTCTGCCAGAGTTGTTACCATTATCAGTCGAGATGTGACCTGTTACAGGTGTCGGACATCCTCTGTTGAGTGTCGACTGTACAATCTGACATTTCTATCATCATCCCCTGGCTGATGCGGGTGTCAGACGACATTCAGGAAGAAGGGGCAACTCTTACAAGTTGTTACGCTGAGTCCGTCCACAGGTCATGAAAGCATTCTGTACTTGACGATCTCAGAGCACTTCTTCCCCCGTCTCTGCGTTATGTCCAACAGCTCCCCGCCTTGTGATGTAGCCTGAACATGCTCACCCGTGTTGCCCGACGCTTGTATGGCAAGATTCTTGGGCCTGTTACCCTGTTGAACAAGCTCCACTCCAAGTGTGAGTGATCTTCAGAGTCGTTTCCTCAGGCAAATGTCTTGAGACACTTTGATTCCTCTTATCTTGGTACGCAGTGTCTGTCTTGTAGCTGTGTATCCGAAGGAGACATCTAGAGACCTCAAGAGCTTGCAGTATGCATGGAAACTGATGTGACTACTATACCCTGTTCAGTTGTCCACCGCTGTTTGACTGGTGATCTGTATGCAGATTGCAGGTGCCATCTTGTTACTGGTAGGGCGGCTCCCCGGTGTGAAGGTTGTAGCCTCTAACCATTAGCTCTCCATTCCAGGTGATGAAGATAACTAGGAGGCTCTAGGCATTCTCCTCACACTCCCAGACTTCTGTGTAGCCGGGCACTGCTGAATATGGTCAGGCGTGAAGTGTTGGTCTAGTTCCAAGAGCGTTAAACATTAGGTCTTCCTCAGTCCGTCAGGAGGTGGTAGACAGGCAAAGGGGGGCGGGAGCTGTCCTTCCGGTGCTGAAGCATCGCTACAGGCAGTTTGCAGCACTGAATACTGGTAGTCAAAATGCATGAAGCCACCATCATGATGGGGAACCCTGGCAAAGATAGTGGTGGGAGGGGCCCAGTCCTGTCAACAGCCGTGTTTCGGGGTCACCTCAAGGGAGAGGTTGCAGACGAGGCTGTAGCTACCTCAGGGAGATTCTACTCATGTTACGCCCAGTGGACGTCTTGCCTGACAGCTGGAGGGTCTGTCATAAGCTGTCGCAACGATCCTGGGAGTTATCAGGGCGAAAAGGAAGCCTGTCTCTTCCTGTGCTTACTGGAGGTATTCCCCCAGAGCGCCCGACATTGTCTGTTTGGTAATGTCTACGTATATATAAATACATGTCAACATGACTTAATTCCCCCTCGTACTGATAACGGCATGGATGTGCCAAGAGTTTATCCAGTACCTTTCTCATGAGAGTAGCCGCTCTGTCTAGGAGGCATAGTTAATTGTGTGTTGTAACAACATCCGTTTAGCAAATATGTTATATTTTCCATAATATGAAATGATAAACATTGTATCCCTTGTATGAACCTGACTAGAGCCAGTGTTACTTAAGGGCAGCCTCTTATTGTTAGGTCCTGTTGTCTACTTCTGAGAACCTAGTCGTAGGATTAGGTGACAACAGTAGAGATGTGGCCTTGTTAAAGGTCAAAGGCTTAGGTTTTGCCTACGAACCAGGAATAAGTAGAGGCATGACAACATTATAGGAAGCTCCCCTGTGAGTATTATTCAGAGCCTTGCTCGATCTTGCATGTTGTGAAAACTCAGCTGAGTGTAATACTCATGTGTTAACAACCAAGTTTATTCATGCCCCTAAGGCATGGTTTCAACTGTATATTATTCATAACATGTCATTCAAGTGTAATGTACATCAATTGTGCACTGGAACAGAACATAAGTATATATGTGTGCCTGTTCTAATTGAATTTGAAGAGCTGTCTCCTGGCACTGTGGTATCAACAGATTTTAGCTGAGTGTAAATCTCAAAGTGTAAACACTTGAGTTTATCCATAAGTTAAATCTTTTACCACTCAGATAGCTGATTTAAACACTCCATGAAAATGGAATTTGTAACATCAACTGACTTCTTTGATACCCTTTGCCAAGAAAAAAGGATTATATCCCAATAAAGATGTCCCATCTGTGTTTGCATACACTTTAATTCTTCCTTGTCAATTTAAAAAATTTTTTTTTAAAATTTTTAATATATATTTATATATATATAATGTGTATGTATGCACGCATACAAGTTTACAAGTTAATCAAGTTAAGTTGGCAAGGAAAGTATTCTTTATCCAATTTGAAGAAGTACCACCACGTGGTCTCTGTGAGTCCACCATGATCATCTGATAAAAATACCAAAACCATAATCTGCCAACCGCAGAAAACATCGTTTCCCAGAAACATAGGAGAGAGAATTACTTGCCTTTCTCTGAGAGTAAAGGAAGTTCCCTCCGTAATATTCCCGGAGGCGCATATCTCAATCTCAGTGTTTGGTTTTCTTTCCAAGCGGGCGAGGTTTGTTATTGTTATTCTTCGATACAACCCGCTTTCAGTTCTATCAGCGTTCAAGCGTACTGCGGTCCGTATCTACGCTGCCCGCAAAAGTCATCGCAGTTTGTAATGACCGAAGTATTCATACGCCATATGTAACATTCGCGGGCGCTCTGTGCCTTCAGTTCAATCAGCGTTCAAGCGTACTGCGTTCCGTATCTACGCTGCCCGCAAGAGTCATCGCAGTTTGTAATGACAGAAGTATTCATACGCCGTATGTAACCTTCGCGGGCGCTCGGTACTTTGTACGCCTAAAAATTCGGATCAGAAATGCGCTTCCGGTCGGGATAACGCGCATGGTAAACCTCGCTGTAGTCGATAAAAAGCTGTTAAAACGCAAAAAACTTCCGGGTAATTTCGAAGTTGAAGGTCTTGTTCGTATTCCTACATTGATGTGTAGGGTGACCTGCCGTTGCTTTCCATTGAAAGCGGCAAGGTAAGTTATCGTTCGCGGAGTTCTATTGCGCCAATGAAACCGGTCCAACCGCTGTAAATATCTGTTCGACATTCGTAACGACTGAGTAAAGAATAGTTGTCGTTCAAATGCATGTTCACTAGTTAAAAAAGACAAGTAACGGAGCCTGTTAGGCTCTGTGTGTCAACAAGGTATCATTGATGATTGAAGTACCTTCTACTTATGACCAAGTAACTTTGTTACATTTTTAAGCCGTTTCACTTTCATTTTCACGGTTCGTTACGTTGTTCAACGTGATGAATCATTGAATGTATACGGGCGTAGTAATCGCCCTTAAAAAGGAAAGCCCAAACCGTGATAGAAGGTGAATATTGTAGTTCCTGTGAAGGAAGTCTTCTTAGACGGGAAAGGTCTAAATACACGTCTAGCTCCCCGTAGCAAGAAATTGAAACTGGGGATTATGGGCATTGGCACATGCGCAGAGAGGTACTACCGACAAAGGGAGACTACTCCCCTAAATGGTATACCGACGGAAATCTAGAGTTAGCGACCTTGTTTACAGTCTAGTACTGGTAACATAGGACGCTTCTCAGTCTAGCACTCGTAAGTAAGGTAACTCCTATTAGTTAAATTGAGGTGATGTATTCGAAAGAAATATAGATTTCACACAGACTTTTCTACGATATGAATCTTATCCTAAATAACAACGAAACACAAACAAGTACTCAAGGAAATCACAAGAAAACCCTTCAGACTTACCTCTGAACCGAGGCAGGCGCCGTTCTTCAGCGTTTCTTTGTTGCAGTCGCCATTACAGATACCATTCACAGCGGCCGATAGATCTTTCTTCTCCATGCACGAGTCGTCTCCATCATCTTCACCCACGCATGACGAGTGGTCGCTGGGCGTGGCAGAGCCAGAGGAGTGCGCGCGTTCAAACTCCTCTTGGAACGGTTCGCAGTGACCTTTCGCTACGGCTGACTTGAGTAGCTTGACCTTGTCTTCGCCGTATTCCCCAGACGCCACCTCCATCACTGAAAGACAATGACAACAACCTTTTGCTAACGGGAGTTGGTTGGTTGGTTGGTTGGTTGTTATAGTTCATCGTCTCATCCGCATTTTAAAGCTATTCAAGACCGATGCAAGTGTGTTTCCTTTTTCAGTTCACATGGTAACTTCAATGCTTAAAACTATTTACAATCACGTTTATCACTGTAGTGAGTAAAGGAATCTAACACTGCTGATTGTCATGAAAGGCTGATTCAAGTTATAATGGTTTTTACCACTGAAGTGACATAACTCACTGACTGAAATACATCATTTTTTAAAAGGACCCCATCGGCAGCTGAACATGTGAAAACCATGAACACTTAGAAATAAAAGTTTAGAATAGAAAGTTAACTACAAATTTCAGTAATCTAGCAGAGGTAATTAAGTATCGTTTTACAAAAGGTTTTTTGACTCAAATTTAATGATCCAATCTCAACAAAGTCTGTGCCTCAACACGTACCATAGTCGGCAGGGTTGTGGTACTTGGGGCAGTGCAGGTTGTGAGCCTGGAAGTAGGGCAGCAGGGCCTTGACTGTGCCGCGGTACACACACTGTCCTTCCACCAGCATGTACAGCTGGAACACAAAGCAAACCACATCAACATTACACTCTCCATGCAATGAAGGCAAACCTAATACAACGGGGAAAATATTGCACTGGTATCTTACAGTCTCAGATTCAACCTCTGTAAGGCCAAACAAAAATATATGTTGGTTTTGGGTAAAAATTTTCCCGCCGACCTACAACTTTTTTTCATTTCTCAAAACAACAAATACTTTCGCCACATTTTGCAAACCATACCGAGACTAAGGGAAGCAACCTCCTTTAAATTCAACTAATTGTTTGTTTTTTTAATAAAAAATTAAAAAAATTAAAAAACGACCTACCGACCCTATCTTTTTTGGTCACGTCACCCTCAACCAACCTATATTTTTGTTTGGCCTAATATGCGCTACTGCTGGAGTTGCAATCCTCTGCTCATTGTGCAAGGTGGTGTCAGTGAATCGGCCTCAGGTGCACTGCACTGCTGTCCTTTGTCCGAGACATGCACGCACTGTACCGTTACTTTTCTTGTGACTGGTGCCTGTGTTCCCTATAGCTGGCACCTTCTAACAAAACACTAGTTCTCAGTTTGAACAGAGGGCGGGGATGTAGCTCAGTCGGTAGCGCGCTGGATTTGTATCCAGTTGGCCGCTGTCAGCGTCAGTTCGTCCCCACGTTCGGCGAGAGATTTATTTCTCAGAGTCAACTTTGTGTGCAGACTCTCCTCGGTGTCCGAACACCCCCGTGTGTACACACAAGCACAAGACCAAGTGCGCACGAAAAAGATCCTGTAATCCATGTCAGAGTTCGGTGGGTTATAGAAACACGAAAATACCCAGCATGCTTCCTCCGAAAACGGCGTATGGCTGCCTAAATGGCGGGTTAAAAAACCGGTCATACACGTAAAATTCCACTCATGCAAAAAACATGAGTGTACGTGGGAGTTTCAGCCCACGAACGCAGAAGAAGAAGAAGATGTTTAACAGAAGCTGTTATTTATCACAGATATTTATAAAACTGAAACTTCCAGAAGACCTATTATCATTACCTTTTGTTAGATCCTGTTTTATGACAAACGGCAGACGTAATTTTTATATTCCACACAACCATTACAGCAAAACTGACCCCAACGTCAACCTTCAAACTCTTCCAGCGTCACACTTATTCAGCCCTTCCCAACACACACACTGACTGCTTACATGATCGAACATCTCAAAGAGCTTGGCGGAGGGCTGGTGGATTGTACAGATGATGGTGCGTCCCCCCGAGGCCAGTTTCTTCAGCAGCGACACGCACTGGAAGCACGACGAGCTGTCCAGACCACTGTAACACACACATCAGTCTTTTATTCTGCAGGACATGCACTGGAAGCACGACGAGCTGTCCAGACCACTGTAACACACACATCAGTCTTATATTCAGCAGTGACACGCACTGGAAGCACGACGAGCTGTCCAGACCACTGTAACACACACATCAGTCTTATATTCTGCAGGACATGCCTTTGTACAGCACACTTTCAGTCACTAGCTTTTTCGCAAGCGTGATGCCTCTCAAAATATGTGGAAGAAAAGGTGACATAACCTTAGCAAAACAGATGCAATCCCTTGCTTTGCTGCCAAAACTGTGCAAGCTCTTTGGAGAAACAAAATCTGAATAATACTTTATCACAATAATATGAAAACAGAACTTTTTTGTTAGTGATAAGCACTTCTGACGGCAAGTTGACGCCCCACCCAGGGAGAGAGGCACCTTACTTTAGCACCCACCGCACTTTCTTCACTCCCACATTCCCCCACACACCCATTCACCTCTGCCATCTCAGAGTCCTCCATTCAAACACACACATGCGCACAAACACACACTCATCGTCTTCTCTCTCTCTCCCCGCTTCCCCCTCTCAACATGGTCAACAAACACACACTCATCATCTTCTCTCTCTCTCCCCGCTTCCCCCTCTCAACATGGTCAACAAACACACACTCATCATCTTCTCTCTCTCTCCCCGCTTCCCCCTCTCTCCCCGCTTCCCCCTCTCTCTCTCTCTCCCCACTTCCCCCTCTCAACATGGTCAACAAACACACACTCATCATCTTCTCTCTCTCCCCGCTTCCCCCTCTCTCTCCCCGCTTCTCTCTCTCTCCCCGCTTCCCTCTCTCTCTCTCTCCCCGCTTCCCCCCCTCTCTCTCTCTCCCCGCTTCCCCCCCTCTCTCTCTCTACCCCCGCTTCCCCCTCTCTCTCTCTCTCCCCGCTTCCCCCTCTCTCTCTCTCTCCCCGCTTCCCCCTCTCTCTCTCTCTCCCCGCTTCCCCCTCTCAACATGGTCAACAAACACACACTCATCGTCTTCTCTCTCTCTCCCCGCTTCCCCCTCTCTCTCTCTCTCCCCGCTTCCCCCCCTCTCTCTCTCCCTGCTTCCCCCTCTCTCTCTCTCTCCCCGCTTCCCCCTCTCTCTCTCTCTCCCCGCTTCCCCCTCTCAACACGGTCAACAAATAAGACAAAAGTAGGCACCTTGTGGGCTCATCAAAGAACATGATGGGCGGGTTGTTGACCAGCTCCAGAGCGATGGAGAGACGTTTACGCTGGCCGCCCGACAGGTTGCCCGCCCTTGTCTTCTTGGCCTCGTTCAGACCAAGGATGTCCAGAATCTCGTCCACCTGGCACAAAACAAGCGTGAAGTAAGTGATGTGTAAACTCATGATTCTTGTTTAGATATGTGCAATCACACTCTGTTATCGACAGCCCAGGATGCATTTGGTGTACTACAACGAGAGTAGGCAACCAAGAAATAGAGAGAGAGAGGGGGGAGAGAGGAGAGAGGAGAGAGGGAGAGAGAGAGGGAGGGAGGGAGATAGAGAGAGAGAGAGAGAGAGAGGGGGGGGGGAGAGAGAGAGAGAGAGGGGGGAGAGAGAGAGAGAGGGAGAGAGAGAGGGAGAGAGAGGGAGAGAGAGGGAGAGACAGAGGGAGACAGAGAGAGGGGGAGAGAGAGGGAGAGAGGGAGGGGGAGAGAGAGGGAGAGGAAGAGAGAGAATGAGATGCACAGTCACATCTTCCAATTTAACCCAAATTAACTTTTCTTTCTTCTCTCCAAGTGGCAGGTGTTCGTCCAGCTTGAGGTTAACCTACACATACACACACAGAGCACCACAACCACCCCCGCCTCATTATCCTCCACCCCCTGATAGTCATACCATTTCTCTCTTTTCCCTGGACGACAGCTGTTCGTCAAGCTTCAGGTTAGCGGAACACATCATGGCCTCCTCCACAGACAGGTGAGGCAGCAGGTGGTCGTCCTGCATGATGTAACACGAGATCTTGCGGAACGAACGCAGGTCTCGCTCCTTCTTGCCAACCATGATTGTGCCGATCACGTTCTTTGTCCTGGACAAGCAGGAAAATGCAAAGCTTTAGCTAAATGTCAATGAAGAAAATTATTGTACGAGTTCTTCACTCTCTGTGGTGATTTAAACTTCAGCGTTTCTTCACAATAACCGTTAATTTAAACTTCAGTATGGTTGGCATAAAGAGAACAGGAGGGAGAAAACTCCATAAAGAGAGCATAACTGCTACTAGTGCCAGGATTAACACACACTGTCTTTGTTGACATTCGCCCTCACACACAGGCTAAAACATTCTATTCTAACTTTGTACTTGCTGAGGTGCTTGAACTTGTCCAAGCATTAACTTCAGAAACAGTTATCAGAAGCCAAACATAAAAGCTAGCACTGCTGGTGGACTACCATGACAGCAACACCGACTTCAATAAATATAACCCGTCCACTTAAAGATAAACCACACAAAAAACAAACCTCGAAAACTTTAATTCCACAAAGTTTTTATCTGCTTCCCCCCTCAATACACCCACCCCCCTTTTTTATTCATTTTTCTAACAAAATGAATTTGTGATTAGCCTTCTCTGGCCTCCCTTTTTCAAAATGTCTGACTGAAATAACTACTAAATTAGGAAACTAGTATACAATCATCTAAACGAGCAGCACCTGTCATGAGTAATTGTCAGCGAAGAAGAAAGGGGTCAAGATATTTGACCCAAAGCCAGAGGTCAATGGTGTCAGTTCATCATACATCCTGTACAGCTAGCCAACAAATCATACAACAATTTTCTGTCTGCCCTTGCCAGCTCTTCACAATGAACAAAGACAGGAACAGTATAGAGACAATATGTCGCCCCACTGTCACATGGTCTTATGTCTGCATGTGATGCAGCCTATCAAACAATAACTGCTGAAAAGAACTGTGCAGTTCTGCTTCATTCTTAGGAGAAAAACCTGATATGTTCACAAAAGAGACACTCTTCTCAGAAAAATCCCATAGCAATTTCCTGTACTGGTGGAGCTATTTTGATTCTACTTTTTAGGTATGAAATTGGGTTGATTTTTGTTTTCTACTCACCATTGGCATTACGAATTAGAAGGGAAAAAAGACTGCTAAACAAACATCTTTTTTTTTGTGTATCACAAGTGGACCAACCAACAGATGCTTCTTGTTTGAAGTTATAAATATAAGTTTCTCTTATTTTCACTCTGAGTATGACCACACTCCCCCTAATATATACTAAAACGACACTAAGAAGAGTAGCAGACAATGCGCAACCAAGAAATACTGACTTGTATCCAGCCACGATGTCCATGAGAGTGGACTTGCCGGCCCCTGAAGGCCCCATGATGGCTGTCAGCTCACCACTCTTGAACGTCCCGGAGATAGTCTTGAGGATCTCCTTCTGACCTGTGAACAATGTGATAACAGACGAATTAAAAAAATAATGCCCCCTAGTGTGTGATGGATATTTGCAGCAGGACATCTCGAAACAAAAGAATCTCTCACATCTCAACATTGTTTTGGGCATCACTAGCACTTTTCAAAGAGTTTCTCAGTGGATGATCTGCACAAAGAGCACGTTCACCAGTGCACACAAAATCGCATAATTTCTCAATCGACGATGTTCGGAAATAACTCGGCTGGGTTTGACTGCTTTGTGAAAGAGTGAATACCCTTGCTTTTACTGGGACAAACATTGGAGAGGCCAATCACTAGCGAGGGGTGTGTCGGAAACACACAGACAGGAGCATGTGTGCATTATTTGTCCAAGAAAAAGCAAGGGTATTCACTCTTTCACAACCTATACAAACCTGACAGAGTTATTTCCCAACATCGTCTACTGATGAGGCATTGAGAAATTCTGCGATTTTGTGTCCACAGGTGAATATGCTCTTTGTGCAGATCATGCACCGAGAAACCCTGTAAAAAGTGATGCCTAAATAGTGTTGAGATATGAAAGATTCTTTTGTTGTAAGATATCCTGCTGCTAATATCCATCACACTTTAGGGGCAATAAGTGCTTTAAAAAGAGCAAAATACACATGTACAACTCCTCAAAAAGTTCTTCAGGGAGAAATATGTTGTGAATATGACTTCAGTTTTACACGTACAGTCAACAAAACACATGACAAAGAATCAGAGTGAAAGAGAAGCAACTGTGTCATCCTTCTGTAAAGACAAAACAGACATTCGAAGATAAGAGCGACTTAGATTGCTCATACTCCCCCCTCCCTCCCTCCCTCCCTCCCTCCCCCCCAAAAAAGAAGCATATAGTACTGACCTTTATTTCTGGAGCCTTCTTTGACAAAGTACTGCAGGTCCTTGAACGAAATGTCCACGGCCCTGCGCCGCTTGAGGTGAGTGTCGTTGCGAGCATCTTTGCTGGTGATGGAGCCCTTGCAGCTCCCCCCTCCACCCTCTGGTAGGGCCTCTTTGGACCTCGGCCTAGACAGCAGCTGACCTAGATGCTTTGGGATTTGAACCTGAAACATAATAACCGGATATAAAAATATTGAAAAACCTGAGGTACACAGATAGACAATGTTGGAAAAGAGAGAGAGAATCTTTACACAAAAGTATACTTAACAGGTCTCGAGGCAAGAGGCCAGAGGGGAAAACCTGTAAAATAAAAATTCTTTAAAAAGAGTGCAAGGTCACAAATCTGAGAAAGGCCTCGACGGTTATTTGTTAGTTTGTTTGCTTAACGCCCAGCCGACCACGAAGGGCCATATCAGGGCGGTGCTGCTTTGACATATAACGTGCGCCACACGCAAGACAGAAGTCGCAGCACAGGCTTCATGTCTTACCCAGTCACATTATTCTGACACCGGACCAACCAGTCCTAGCACTAACCCCATAATGCCAGACGCCAGGCGGAGCAGCCACTAGATTGCCAATTTTAAAGTCTTAGGTATGACCCGGCCGGGATTCAAACCCACGACCTCCCGATCACGGGGCGGACGCCTTACCACTAGGCCAACCGTGCCGGTCGGCCTCGACGGTAATGCCTGATGAAAGTTGGAGTTTCAAAACTCCAAAGCCTGACAAGATACCTTATACATGCCCTGAACTTTTTGCAAATGTTCAGCCTTACATTACAATAACAGCAAAATCTATCCAAACAAGAAGAGCAAACGCTCGATCGAGTCACTTTCGCAGTTCTGAATATTATATGAGGCATCAGATGGACAGGAAGAAATTGCTATTCACAACACAATGAGTCACGTTCACATAAAATTTGAGCCCAGTCACTTTTATAGTTTCCGAGAAAAGCCCAACGTTAAGTTGTGTGTTGCCGAACAGAAAAGGCTAGTTATCTCCCTTGTTTTTCTGATAACGTTCGTAAAAGGCTACAGATGTAAATACTTTGATGTAAAGAATAATCCTACAAAGTTTCAATCACATCCGATGAACTTTGTCAAAGATATAAAATGTCTAATTTTTCCTTTGACGCTGACCTGTGACCTTGAAAAAGGTCAAAGGTCAACGAAACCATCGTTAAAGTGTAGAGGTCATTGGAGGTCACGACTAAACAAAATATGAGCCCGATCGCTTTGATAGTTTCCGAGAAAAGATATAAAATGTCTAATTTTTCCTTTGACGCTGACCTGTGACCTTGAAAAAGGTCAAAGGTCAACGAAACCATCGTTAAAGTGTAGAGGTCATTGGAGGTCACGACTAAACAAAATATGAGCCCGATCGCTTTGATAGTTTCCGAGAAAAGTCCAACGTTAAGGTGGTGTCTACGGACGGCCGGCCGGCCGGCCGGACGGCCGGCCGGACAGACTAACACTGACCGATTACATAGAGTCACTTTTTCTCAAGTGACTCAAAAAGCATCCAAAACTTTACGTATTACTGACTCCAACCTTTGTTCAGCACTAGAACAGCTATTATTCCCAAACCAAATGTCCTCTGGTAATGTGCATACATGTATGCCCCCCACTTCATAGCATGTTTTGTGGTGATACTGATACTGATACTGATACTGATACTGATAGTGATACTGATAGTGATACTGATACTGATACTGATAGTGATACTGATAGTGATACTGATAGTGATAGTGATACTGAGAGTGATAGTGATAGTGATAGTGATACTGATACTGATACTGATAGTGGTTTTGGTGAGTGGACCTTTTAGTACTTGTTGTTGTTTGTTTGTTGTTTTTACAAACGTGTGCCTTATATTGGTTTAAACTGTTTTATTCAACGTTTGTGCATTATTTACAAAAAGACGCATATTGAGTAAACAACAACAAGCATAATGTTTATAGTGGTGTTTACAGTTTTCTAGAAAATTACATCGTGTGCCTTATATTGGATTTTCTTAATAAGGAAAACTTAAATGAGAGAAACAGATGGGGGAAAAGGTGGAAGTACATTTCCCGACATCCTTCACTTCAAATGTTGCTGCATCCTGCTAGACTGTCTGTGTTAAACTTGCCCGAAACAGAGCAGGACAATGCTTACGCACTTCAAAGGACTTTATTTTATAGCAATTCTTATTTACTGCTTACATCAGTCAAGGATCAACTTGGCACAACAATCCTCATCAACAGATCAGCCAACACAGCAATGACAGATACTCAGCAGCGTGATATGCTTCTTTACCACTCACATGGGTTCAAAGTTCAATTTGGCATAAGATCAATAACGAATCAGGAAGCAGTTACCAGGACACAAGCCCAACAGGAAATTGTGATGTAGTCATGTACTTTAAAAAGACTATCATGAATTATAATATACTTATTAGTTATCTACTACTTAGCTATATGTCAATAAGGGATCAACTTGAGTAAAATTATCCACTCATTAGCTAGCCGAGTAATGACAGACATTCGGAAGAAAGAAGCTCATGATGAGGCAAAGTGCGCAGAAGACAAAATCAATACACAGTGATGCTGGAGTTCTTTGTGCCTGCCTTGTGGCAACCTCCTGGCCCAACCAATATGGGTCATGCTGGTTACCCTGTAGCTTGCCTGATCTAGCACACAAACACTTCACACTCACAGTCACACTTAGCCAACTGATGAGGCGAACAAGTGAATTCCTACGTTATTGTTCAAGCTGTAATGTCTCAAAGGTCAACAGATTGGCACCGTTTGGCTGTAGCCCCAAAATAACACAGACAAAGCAAGCGTAGGTCTAAACAAGTCGCGTAAGGCGAAATTACAACATTTAGTCAAGCTGTCGAACGAACAGAATGAAACTGAACTCACTGCATTTTTACAGCAAGAGCGTATACTCGTAGCATCGTCAGTCCACCGCTCGATGCAATGGCAGTGAAATTGACAAGAAGAGCGGGGTAGTAGTTGCGCTGAGAAGGATAGCACGCTTTTCTTTATCTGTATTCTTTTTAACTTTCTGAGCGTGTTTTTAATCCAAACATATCACATCTATATGTTTTTGGAATTAGGAACCCACAAGGAATTAGATGACCTTGTTTTTAAATCGATTTCGGAAATTTTATTTTAATAATAATTTTTATTTTTAATTTTCAGAGCTTGTTTTTAATCCGAATATAACATATTTATATGTTTCTGGAATCAGAAAATGATGAAAAATAAGATGAACGTAAATTTGGATCGTTTTAAAAACAAATTATTTTTTTTACAATTTTCAGATTTTTAATGACCAAAGTCATTAATTAATTTTTAAGCCACCAAGCTGAAATGCAATACCGAAGTCCGGCCTTCGTCGAAGATTGCTTGGTCAAAATTTCAATCAATTTGATTGAAAAATGAGGGTGTGACAGTGCCGCCTCAACTTTTACAAAACGCCGGATATGACGTCATCAAAGGTAGTTATCAAAAAAAAAGAAAAAAACGTCCGGGGATATCATTCCCAGGAACTCTCATGTCAAATTTCATAAAGATCGGTCCAGTAGTTTGGTCTGAATCGCTATACACACACACACGCACAGACAGACAGACAGACAGACACACACACATACACCACGACCCTCGTCTCGATTCCCCCTCTATGTTAAAACATTTAGTCAAAACTTGACTAAATGTAAAAACTAGCATTATTCAGCAAACAATATGTACATGCAGACATGTTTACCCCCAACACTTGACAAGAGTAATGGTCAAGACAAAAAATAGTAATCTGATGACCAAAATAGTAACCCAGTGGTTACAAATGCCAACATTAGCAACACAAACCTAATTTGAAGCACATTTGAAAATCGTAGTCTGGACTCAAATAGAGTATTTTTCCCCCCAAAAGCCTAAAAAAATAGTAATAAATTACTCCAAAATAGTAAAGGTAAACAGGTCTGTACATGTACATGTACCACCAAAGAAAAAAATAATCCATGGTTAAGTCAAAGTATCAAGTAGTTGAGTCATGTGGAAGTCATACATTTTCTTTCTTGTCAATATGCCTCCTGTGCTCAATACATGTACCAGACTTAATTACTAATATGTATATATCTATGGTTGACCTGATTATAAACGAAACTTGACTACCCCTCATCATCACGCTAGACCCTTGTAATTAAGCGTGTTACATGACAATGAGAAATGAAGTCCACACACCTGTACAGACAGAAGCTCAGCCATGTTGAATCACGCACACAATGGCAGAGCCTGTCTTCTGTCAGGTGACAGTACTGGTGCACACAAACACCAAGTACACTTCACCAAATCCTCCAGGTAATTAGTGATTGTGATCACTGATCCAAGTCACTGCTCAGTCTGTAGACACAAGAAAAAGAATACAGAGTTAAGTACTGTATAGCTGCCTGCAAGAAAGAAGAAACGGAATCACACTTGATCGTGCTTTTTAACTGAGAAATTATGATCCTTTGAGCTGATTATCCATATCTTATGACCAAACCTGATAATAAAGTGTACATATCAAACAAAAACTCATCAAAATATCTTTAACCTACAATAAAGCTTTGATACTGTTGAGTAAACGTAGACACAAAGTTATAGAACCAGCCTTCAGCCCTAACCAATGATTTACAAGTAAGGGCATAAATGGCACAAAAAATAAGATTTGTTCCTTTGGAAAACTTTTCCCTTTTTATATTTAGTCAAGTTTTGACTAAATATTTTAACATCGAGGGGGGAATCGAGACGAGGGTCGTGGTGTATGTGTGTCTGTCTGTGCGTGTGTGTGTGTGTGTGTGTGTGTGTGTGTGTGTGTAGAGCGATTCAGACTAAACTACTGGACCGATCTTTATGAAATTTGACATGAGAGTTCCTGGGTATGAAATCCCCGAACGTTTTTTTCATTTTTTTGATAAATGTCTTTGATGACGTCATATCCGGCTTTTCGTAAAAGTTGAGGCGGCACTGTCACGCCCTCATTTTTCAACCAAATTGGTTGAAATTTTGGTCAAGTAATCTTCGACGAAGCGCGGACTTCGGTATTGCATTTCAGCTTGGTGGCTTAAAAATTAATTAATGACTTTGGTCATTAAAAATCTGAAAATTGTAAAAAAAAATAACAAGAAGGGCAAAGCCCATACGACTCACATGCTTGACCTCGACCTTTAGGGTAACTAAACCTAGCAATAACATCATACACTAAGAACTGCTTTACACATTTTTCCTACCAAAATACATGTGACCTTGACCCAAGGTCAAGGTCATCCAAGGTCATGCAACACAAAGCTGTTAATTCAAGACATAGGAAGTACAATGGTGCTTATTGGCTCTTTCTACCATGAGATATGGTCACTTTTAGTGGTTCACTACCTTATTTTGGTCACATTTCATAAGGGTCAAAGTGACCTTGACCTTGATCATATGTGACCAAATGTGTCTCATGATGAAAGCATAACATGTGCCCCACATAATTTTTAAGTTTGAAACGGTTATCTTCCATAGTTCAGGGTCAAGGTCACTTCAAAATATGTATACAATCCAACTTTGAAGAGCTCCTGTGACCTTGACCTTGAAGCAAGGTAAACCAAACTGGTATCAAAAGATGGGGCTTACTTTGCCCTATATATCATATGTAGGTGAGGTATTCAATCTCAAAAACTTCAGAGAAAATGGGAAAAATGTGAAAAATAGCCGTTTTTTAGGCAACATTTATGGCCCCTGCGACCTTGACCTTGAAGCAAGGTCAAGATGCTATGTATGTTTTTTGGGGCCTTGTCATCATACACCATCTTGCCAAATTTGGTACTGATAGACTGAATAGTGTCCAAGAAATATCCAACGTTAAAGTTTTCCGGACGTCCGGACGGACGGACGGACGACTCGGGTGAGTACATAGACTCACTTTTGCTTCGCATGTGAGTCAAAAATTTATAAAACGATCCAAATTTACGTTTATCTTATTCTCCATCATTTGCTGATTCCAAAAACATATAAATATGTTATATTCGGATTAAAAACAAGCTCTGAAAATTAAATATATACAAATTATTATCAAAATTAAATTGTCGAAATCAATTTAAAAACACTTTCATCTTATTCCTTGTCGGTTCCTGATTCCAAAAACATATAGATATGATATGTTTGGATTAAAAACACGCTCAGAAAGTTAAAACAAAGAGAGGTACAGAAAAGCGTGCTATCCTTCTTAGCGCAACTACTACCCCGCTCTTCTTGTCAATTTCACTGCCTATGCCGTGAGCGGTGGACTACGAGTATACGGTCTTGCTGCGTTGCATTGCGTTCAGTTTCATTCTGTGAGTTCGACAGCTACTTGACTAAATATTGTATTTTCGCCTTACGCGACTTGTTTTCTCTTCAAGATCCTTGGAAAAGTTGGTTAAAAGATCTTAGAAGTATTTTTTGTTTGAAAAAGTGATACTTGCATGATTTATAGGTCAGAGAGAGAGAGAGAGATAGTGTGTGTGTGTGTGTGTGTGTGTGTGTGTGTGTGTGTGTGCTGTGAGAGACTGCTTAGTATTTTTAGTGCAGCTCTAAATTCTTAGTAAATGTGATTCGGTTTAGTGAACTTGTTGGTTTTAAGTGCAATTCTTAATAAATGTGATGTTTTTTATGTTTGTAATCGCCTGACACTGCATGGCAATTTTCCTTGTTTTTATGAGGACAGTAACAACATTCTTTGAGTTTGAGTCTTGAGAATGCCCATTTTGTTGCTACTTTATTTGGTAAAACATTTAGAATACTGTGTAAAACAAATGTCTTCAAGAAAACCAAAAACAGGTGTTATTTCACTCTGAACAGGTCCCAGAATGCAGTAACAAAGCATTTTCTTCATATTTATTAACAGATTTTGTCCTGGTAGATCTACATCCTTTGCAAGTTTTGAAAAAATGGTATCTAAAGTCAAATGTTTAGAAATCATTTTGAAAATGATCACTTAATCTATTGCAAGAAAGTAGATGATGATAGTGACAACATTCTATCGCACAATGATTCTATGACGTTCAAAGTACAGGTCTATAAACGCTGAGAACCCAAAACACTTTTTGAACCAACATTTTATGCCACCTCTGGCCTTATCTAACATATAGCTTTGGCTCCAGATAAACGTTACAATGAACAATCAATTCCATTTCACACGCCTTGCACATGGTTGCAAAACTACACATCTGTCTCAAATCACAACCAAGCCTTGGAGCTAACACATAAACTAACATATGGTGACATGTGTGTTACTTTTAGTGTTATATTTAACTACATGTTTATCAATCAATCAATCAATATGAAGCTTATATCGCGCGTATTCCGTGGGTACAGTTCTAAGCGCAGGGATTTTTTTAAATTTTTTTTAAAATTTTTTTTATAAACATAACTCAGTGTTACACTACAGTTGCCAGGCTGACTCAAAATAACATCAATCATAATCTAGCACTGACGGCCTAATAAAAATAACAAAACACAAAAGTCACTGTCAGGCATCAATACATATATATGCAGAAAGTGAGTCATTCCACGTGTCATAAATTATCCAGTGACTAATTGGCTTACAGCTAACAAATTTATGGCAACATGTCTGACACTAATGTTTCATCAGATTTTGAAAGTAGAAAATTACTGGCCAGGCTGACTAAAAACAAAATCACCTGTACCACTGGCAACGTATGTAAAAAAATTAAAAACATTAACGAAACACAAATGGCAGGAATCATGATTCACACGTGAAAGAGTCAATTCCAAAAAGTATACAAAGAAATAATATACGGCAACACCTGTCGCTAAAATGTTTGATCAGATTTTGATGGTATATTTACACGCCAGGCTGACTAATAATAACTCTACTGCCAGCATCGCTGACTACCTAATAAATAACAGAATATAATGTAAGCCAGGAATCAATACATGGATTGCAAAAATAGAGCCATTTCCGCTAGTTTCACATTTACCTCTCCCCAGTCCTGCTCGCTTGTTTTTCTCTTGCTGCTGACGACATCATCCCTCACCACATGCACCGCCAAGCCATTGCAAATGACTGCAATTTGTGTCAGCAAGTCTACTTGGCTTTTTTGTTTATTTCATATGTGTGGGTTTTTTCCTTCTCGTTTATTTTTACACAAAAGAACACAAAGCACCCACTCGAACTACCGCACTGAGTCACGAAAAAGGGATAAACCGCTTCCAACTGATGTGCCTATACAGTATATGTCAGTATGTGTGACTGTGGACAGTTCAATGTGCAAGTGTTGGCTTTGCCAGGTTTCTTCCTGGAAGCTGGACTGACACGTTGTGTGCAAAACGACGTGTGCATACATATACATGTGCGTCCATTAAAGTCTATGTGGGTTAACTGCTTATTTCCCAGAGCTGAAAGTCCACAAAATGGGACACTGGCCTTTGGCTAGTATTTCTCATAATTTACTAGCCACAGAACAAATTTTACTTGCCAAACCAACCATTTGTTTTAGCAACTTTACTCGTGTTTGGCGAGTAGATTAACATTTCTACTTGCCATATTACACGATTCTATTTGCCATGGCGAGTAAAATACTCGCCACTTTCAGGCCTGTTTTCTTGAAGGTCTCACCATCAGATCTTTTTAAGTATGAACCTTTGTAAAGTATCAAATCAGCAGTGCTACAAGATCTGCATGCAAGCCACGACTAGTAAAATGTATTAAAACATAATTATATCAGCACTGTATTGCAGAAAGGGTGTTACATTTTTGTTTTAGCAAATAATACAAACAGTCCTTGCGTGGGTCTGATGAATCCTGCCAATTTCTGCCTGAACAAAATCTTCCATATTGTTTAAATTTGTCTTAAAGATAATCTCAAATGCTCACTGAGCTTTTATAATTAGGCACAAAAAAATAGGTGTGGTTAAGGTAACATAGCCAAATAAAATAGGGTAGGAAGGTAGGCAATCACTTTTTTTTAAACTTTTTTTTTTAATGTGTACAAATTAAACCTACTTGACAGGGAAATAAGTGTGCGACTCGAGCGCTTTCGCTTTCATTGCGTTTTCACACTGGTATCAACCAGTGTCATTCCTGCTCACTCAGAACCAAGTCCACACCCCAGCCCATATCTTCTCGCAGACTGGATGACAGGAAAAACAAAGCAACGCACAATGAGCTTCAAGTTGACTACCAATTGTGCGATTGGGTTCTTTCTTTCTTTATTTGGTGTTTAACGTCGTTTTCAACCACGAAGGTTATATCGCGACAGGGAAAGGGGGGAGATGGGATAGAGCCACTTGTCAATTGTTTCTTGTTCACAAAAGCACTAATCCAAAATTTGCTCCAGGGGTTTGCAACGTAGTACAATATATTACCTTACTGGGAGAATGCAAGTTTCCAGTACAAAGGACTTAACATTTCTTACATACTGCTTGACTAAAATCTTTACCAAAATTGAATAATTCTATACAAGAAACACTTAACAAGGGTAAAAGGAGAAACAGAATCCGTTAGTCGCCTCTTACGACATGCTGGGGAGCATCGGGTAAATTCTTTCTCGTCCCAACCAATATGGGACTCCCCCTAACCCACGGGGGGTTGCGATTGGGTTTCATATGATTTCATCCTAAGATCCATCAGAACACTGCCGGTCTGATCGATACAAAATAATGTCTCGATTGAACATTGGGTTTCCCTTCTTTGAGCCATGTGGTGTCAGACTCAGAGGCCGACAAAAATTCATATTTATGCTGCCAGCCGTGACTACAAAATAGTGCATGTTTGTGTGCGTTTAATCGTTAAAACTAAAAGGAATTCTAACCAGAATCGATCGATACATAAAATGTTATTTGCATTTTTGACCAAAATATAACATTTTACACAGATCTCGACAGTAATTGTTCACCTCGAAGAAACACTGACTGTCTCGATCTGCGTAAAATGTCATATTTTGGTCAAAAATACAAATAACGTATATGGTCTGACTGGCCTGGAGTGAAGTTCTTAGTAAATGTTTTCCTGGGCCCAATTGACTGGCGTGCATATCTTCCTTTCTTCTTTTTTTCACTTAAAAGACTGAACATCTTGTATTTCCGCATCAACTAGCTGTTTTTGAATAACCTTTTGGCCGTTCTCAATATATATAGACTATGAGCACAGCAGCCTAATAAAAGTACTGCACTCTGCTCAGCGAAGATGGCTGCACAAGGTTTGCTTTGAGCACTTGAATTCTGCTCCTCCCACAGGCTGGAGTGTATTACATTGACAGTGACATTATGACCACATCAAAAGTCTAATGAGTAATGACATGTTTCTTGAACTTGGTTTCTGATCTTGATCTCTTGCACTAATTTTGTGTCTTGTGTTGGTTTTTGTGCAAATTCATGACGGATTACGCAAAATGTAGCACATCAAGAACTATATATATTATTTCTTCTTGGAATTAAGAGAAATGCACGAGTTGCTGCTGTGGTTCCTTTAAGTTATATGGATGAATGCTACACACAACGCACTGGCGGTATATTAGGAAGTAAACAGACTTAATGTTTCCTGTGCACTGTGTCTAAATTATATCAAGAACAGGCTTTATAACTTATAAGCCCCACTTTAATATTCTCAATACTTGCATGTACCCCAGTGTAACAACCAGGTAGGCCACTATGCGTCTAATAAACAAAGAGAATATGAACTAGATCTACTGACCGTGCGCAGTCTTCCTTTCCCCTGTTTGTTTTCCTTTAATTAATTGTGTCAAGAAAGAGCTAACACTGCACTCCAGAACTCCTGGTATCATTCATCAAGTCTTGTATTTCTAACAAGGTTACAGTAACAAAGCAATATCTGGCCGTTTCATCAATACTTTGACATTCTCGACAGCTAAGCGGCTGCCTAACATTTGCGTTAGATCGAAAATGGTTTCTTTGTTTTGAAAAGTTGCAATGAAGCAGAACTTAATTCCAAAGGTCCCTGTCCGACCTTGACATGCAACGTGTTGACAAGGTGTTCATTCTGCCTCCTTAGTCCTTACCCGTTGAAAGTGTTGACGACATGATTGACAAATGTGTCAAAACCAGCAGGGCAAAGTCCACAAGAAAAATAACGCACCAACAGAATATCTTCGCAGTGGTCAAAGTATGCCACTCAATGTTTGGTTTATGGTTCTAATTTTAGACACGCTGACAGCATAAATTATGACACGACTGAAGCAGACGCCAAATTTCGCCCGTCCTGAGATTAAACTGACAACGTAACAGGATCTTAAGCACCATGTAACACAGAATACCTTTCTGGCTGTTAATCGGGTGATCCGTGTGGCCAGACATTCGCCTGGAAGACAAAGATAAGGAAAAGTGTAACTACGTACCCTTGGAGAAGAAAGCACACTGCACTCTGTTGGCACTGTCACGTGATCACAGGAAGCTGTTTGTCCAAGATAAGATTACTCTTATCTACTTCCACTTTCGATATTGACCACAGCTGGTTAACTGGTATAAGAACACAGTTATTGCTAAGAATACCACGCAGTCAAACCTCCATTACTGTATCTATATTCTTCGTCTTCTTTTTTACATTTAGTCAAGTTTTGACTAAATGTTTTAACATAGGGGAATCAAGATGAGGGTCGTGGTGTATGTGTGTCTGTGTGTGTCTGTGTGTGTCTAGTCTGTGTGTGTGTGTGTATGTGTGTAGAGCGATTCAGAGAAAACTACTCGACCGATCTTCATGAAACTTGACATGAGAGTTTCTGAGTACGGCATCCCCAGACTTTTTTATCATTTTTTTTATAAATGTCTTTGATGACGTCATATCCGTGTTTTTTTGGTAAAAGTTGAGGCGGCACTGTCACACTCTCAGTTTTCAACCAAATTGGTTGAAATTGTGGTCAAGTAATCTTCGACGAAGCCCGGACTTTGATATTGTATTTCAGCTTGGAGGCTTAAAAATTAATTAATGAGTTTGCTCATTAAAGTTGTCATTTAAATCGAATTTTCGCAAACAGATTTAAAGTTGATTGCATCGTATTCTTCATCACATTCTGAATCTAAAAATATATGCATATGTCATGTTTACTCTTAAAAAGTGATCACAATTAACAGAAATATATTAATTAGTACTACGATTAAAATTTAAGACATGGATCCAAAAATGATTTCGTCTTATTCTTTATAATTTCCTGATTCCATAAACATATAGATAAGATATGTTGTATTCAAAGCAAGCTCAGAAAGTTAACAAGAATACAGAAAAGCGCGCTTTCCTGCTAAGCGCAATATGCTACCGCGCTCTTCTGGCTTGTCAATTTCACTGCGTTTTGCATGTGGGAGGTGAGCGATTTCCTTCTTGCAGGGATTGATTAAGCTGTATTGTCTTGGATGAAAAAATGCAGTGCGTTCAGTTTCATTCCGCGAGTTCGACAGCTTGACTAAATGTAGTAATTTCGCCTTGGCGACTTATTTCTTTGTTAGCTGTCAAGTTGTAATGCAGTTGATTATGATTGTGAGATTTATCATGTGCAGAAAGAAACTCTGCTTACCAAGCACAGAAATGTGACTAGGAGTGAGAGTGAGTGGAGGGAAAGATGCAAGTGACATTTCAATCTGATGTGATGGCTCAGTTAAATTCTGTTGACTTATTGTGTCCTCATGATTGATTTCTTGTTTCTTCAGCAAGCACATACAGAGACACACACACACACAACACACACATACGTTTCTCTACATCAGCAACACAATAAACCTCAAAATAGATGATGAATTTTAATGCAGAAATAAACGATATTGCACAGAAGCTGTGTTGATAATACATTACAACTTTGCAAAATGCGTGTCTACAAAATGTTCACCAAAAACATATCAGTTGACCTATTTTATGTTTAAAATGTCAGTTCACTAAGTGGGTGTCATCTTTATGTCTAATATCAGTCATTGTACACTTCAGCACCTTTTAGATCATAACTTACAATATTATTCATATCCCCATGCTCTGAATGCATTCCTACAAATATAAGAGTATTAATGTCATTTTGAAATATCCAATTTCTACATGTTACAAATGCATACCTAATTCTGCAGAAAGAGTGTCATATCCTCTACAAGTACTACTTTTCAACTGATATTTCTTACAATTCCAGAATAAAGCACACTTTTTACAGGATTCATCTTCTCAAGTAAAACAATATATATCACTATCAAGCAAACCACTAATCTTAACTTCAGGTCATCAATACTCCTCCAGGTACATGCTGATTTCAAGCTACTCCATTTGACAGTAAGTAGCTAAATGCTTGAGTTTTGTTTAAAGGATTGCTGTGTTCCTCCCCTGCAACACCATTCCTCATAGTTTATCTCTTCTTCTTGACATGCACGTTTATTCACTGGAATATACAAGATCAGAAACTAAACTTTTGAAACAATTCTAGAATCACTCATTCTAAGGCCAAAAAAAAAATAGGTCTGTTTACGGTAACATAGGCCAAAAAAATAGGGTCGGTAGGTCGGGATTTTTTATTTTTTTCCCCAAAAAAACATATTTTTACGTTATTTTGCAAAAAAAAACAAAAGATTTCCCCCCCCCCCCCCCAAATGCCAAAAAAAAGTCTAGGGTCGCGCGAAAAAAATAGGGTCGGTCGGGTTACCGTAAACAGACCTTTTTTTTTTTTTTCCTAAATCAGCATGATCTAAACAAAAAAATCCAGAGTATTATCAGAAAGATGACAACAGTCTGTTTACAAAACCACCATAGTATAACTTCAAACCCTGTGTCCTACCAAATCAAAATCACTTTTATGTCCCTCCAGGATGTTTTAACCTTTTTCCTCCCGAGTGCATAAAATTGCCATTTATGCCGATCCCTGAAACATCTGGTATACACAATGCTACATGTACCTATGACGCATATCTGTTTCCATTTCACCTGGCTTCCTGCAAGGTTTCAGCATTCATATATTTGTAAAACTCACAGTACATTGTAGCTACTTTGCTACAATTTTTGTTTAAGTTTGAAAAATGACAGAATTACTTTTCATGCTATGGGACAAAAAAGGGTTAATAACACATGTCCTGGACTCATGTTGAAAAACAATAGCAAACACAAGAAAGGTTGGATTTTATTTCTCTTTTTTTGTTCCTTGGTGTGCGTTCTTTTAATACAAATACTAAATTGTTGCTTTTTCCCCTTACTCTTTCATTTATAATAATGATGAACTAAGAAATGTCTAGTTGGATTTTGAGATCCATTTAGAGTAAAACCTTACCTTTTATAGTATATCTGAGGTACAACAGCTGATCAATGAAAACATAGGAAAAAATCATGACTCAAATAATAATAAAGAACAAAATGATGAAAATGGCATACATAAGTGATACAATATTGCATGTAGGATTAATAGTAGCATTTACTAATATCACCACAGGTATGATGGGAATGAGACATAGTGTAGTACTTAAACCAAATTGTATGGTTTTAACTCCTCTTCATTTTTTACACTTAGTGCTGACATTTTAATTTACAAATTACATTCCATAGATGCTTCAATTCCAAAATAGCACAAAAATGTATATTTGTAAATTTAAGATTCCTGGTTTCTCAAACATAAATCAATAAACAGACATGAATAATGTATCAATAAACAAACATGAATAATAAATCAATAAACAGACATGAATAATAAATCAATACACTCTACCCATGTTGTTGATTGTTACATGTTTTAATTTTCTTTTGACAATTTCCCATTGAAATAAAAATACAATACAGTGGAACCCCCCTTTTAAGACCCCCTCCTTTTTAAGACCTTGTTTTCTCAGTCTTTCTGTTCATAACCTCTGTAAAATTACCCCCAGTTTAAGACTACCTCCTTTATAAGACCTTGTTTTCTCAGTCTTTCTGTTCATAACCTCTGTAAAATTACCCCCATTTTAAGACTCCCTCCTTTATAAGACCTTGTTTTCTCAGTCTTTCTGTTCATAACCTCTGTAAAATTACCCTCATTTTAAGACTCCCTCCTTTTTAAGACCTTGTTTTCTCAGTCTTTCTGTTCATAACCTCTGTACAATCACCCCCATTTTAAGACTCCCTCCTTTTTAAGACCTTGTTTTCTCAGTCTTTCTGTTCATAACCTCTGTAAAATTACCCCCAATTTAAGACTCCCTCCTTTTTAATAAGACCTTGTTTTCTCAGTCTTTCTGATCATAACCTCTGTAAAATTACCCCCAATTTAAGACTCCCTCCTTTTTAAGACCTTGTTTTCTCAGTCTTTCTGATCATAACCTCTGTAAAATTACCCCATTTTAAGACTCCCTCCTTTTTAAGACCTTGTTTTCTCAGTCTTTTTGTTCATAACCTCTGTAAAATTACCCCCATTTTAAGACTCCCTCCATTTAAGACCCGATTTTCTCAGACTTTTGGAGGTCTTAAAAGGTGGGTTCCACTGTAAACAGATACATTTCACAGCAAAAACATTTCTCTGTATAACGACACACAGTTTTAGAGAGCACAATGTAAGATGACCATGTCCACAATATAAAACCAAATTCAACATAAATGCACAATTATGTACAGTAGCAAAATTATAATTTACATTGTGTCTACATATGTTTTTATTTCTAAATGCAAGCCATACAGGACCCATGCACAATTCATCCAAATGAACTGCAGACATAAGCTTGTCCTAAGAAAAAGTAAATACTGTTCAAATCTAAAGTAATCGGATATAAGTGTATAACATTCTTTCAACAAATGCAGGATGGCTTTCTTCTTGAGTGAGAGGAGGCTGGGTCATATGATTAATTTCAGTAAACAGCTTTGAAATGACAATTAAGCACTCATAAACAAATTTACAAAATCAGCAAAGCATAAATGTGACAAATTACCTTAGAAAAAGCAACAAAAAGGCAAAAATATCAAAATGATTGAAATTGAAAGACAAAGCAAAAAACCGTATCACCTACATGATTGCTACTCCAGTAGCTAACTGTAAGTAGATTATAATAAAATGATGCAAATAATACATTGCAAGACACCATTTGTGTTAAATACAAATATAACTACATCGTCTTTTTTAAAGATGGATGTATCCCTTACAGAATATATTTTTTATAAACAAGCCTTTAACATTTCTATAAGCTAAACAAGCATGACTAGTACAGAAAATGTTAACAGGCCATCCATCTGTTTTATGCCTTCTGTGATTTCAGTCAAAAAAAGCATAACAGGTTGGCACAAAATCATGGCAAGAGAGAAAAGGAAGAAAAAAAAGCATAAAAAATAACCCCACTCCTAAATAGAAAAATAATCAGAAACAAATATCAAAATGTAGCATTTCTAGCAAAAATACCATCAAAGTGTACCTCCAAGTCACAGGAATGCTGACAATTTTTTAACAAAAATAGAAAATAAAATAAAAGCTGTGCCTAGGTAGAGACATGACAGGGAACTATAACTCACAACACAAAAGGAAGTGTTGAGAGTAAGTCAACCCTTTCAGCGTAACATTCACTTCAATCACATATTTTTCACAGAAAATACAAGAAATAGACGCCCACCACAAACACAGAACTACGTGTACAACCACATATTTTTCAACAGCTTTTATCCAGAGATTAGTTCACAAAAAACGACAAAAAATGACAAAAAACAAATACACAAACAAAGCCCAACCTACAACAACAAAAAATGTTAACTAAGATTTTGTCACTGAAACAGGTTAATTACTTTTCATTGTGCATGCCATCAAAAGCTCCAATCACTACTCAAATCAAAGCAAAAAAGAAAACTTATGAAATTATTTTTTTTTAAATGGCACAAGTTCAACATTTTAAGACCAAAGTGATACAAGTCAGCACATCCTCAAAACAGCATTGCTCTAGCAGTTCTCATGATTTCTTCAGAAGTTAATTTCAAAATAACGACATTCTACTAACATATTAAACCTGTCTTTGACTAGTGGAAATGATAGAGAATGGAATGTTCAGAAACCAGAACACTTGCTTATATTACTGTGTTGAATTCATGCAACCAAAACTGCCTCTTTTCCTTTCCAAATAAAATCTTATTCAACTACATAGCATCAAAAAGATAACATACTAATGTTCTTCTTCTTAACCCATGTACCACCTGAAAACAAGTGCACAATATCACTGTGAGCCTGAGTTACCAAAATAAATGAAGCCTTTCATGGTTGTAATGACTTGTACAAGCACGAAAACACCAACAGCAACCAAATTCATCATATTATGAATTAACACCACTGCTCTATGTTCCTTTTCTACATTATCGGATTCTTACAACATGTTAGAAAGAATGGCATAAAGTTTCTCAGAACAACACTTACGCAAAAAAAGTGTTATAAATGAATGCCTTCCCTTTGTTAACCCTTTTATCCACTGTGATCTTTTTTACCGCAACACGGTGGCCTAGTGGTAAGGCGTCCGCCTGGCGTCTGGCATTATGGGGTTAGTGCCTGTCAAATGGTTGTGTGATGTGTCTAGTGTGTTGGCGAAGTGTTTTGTGCTTGTCACCTCTCGCTTTCAGCCCTCACCGCTGTAGCACCGTCCTTTTCAGGACAACGCGAAAAGAGAGCAGCTTGCGTCAGCCTCTCCTGCCAGTACATAACCTCTCCACAGCAAGCCCTTTGTAGTGCCTCCATCGTGGCGACAGGCGTAAACTGGGTACCGAAAGGCCCCAGGCTGAACTACAAGGACTCGGAGGAGGTTGGCCCCTAGATGTGTGGCATGCAGGCCCACCGGCGTGTGGATACGCCCTGGTGCCCACGAACCAACCCCCAACTATGGGTTAAATAGCCGGGCAGGACAGGCTCGTCAACCCTGGAAGGCAGCTGTCCTAGGAGAAGATCACTCCAAAATTAAAACGAGGGCAGAGGAGGCTCCCTATCCCTGCAAGGAAACTCCTCTAGGAGAAGGACCACTCCAAATTTAAACCCACGTAGTCCCCCGAAGACGGAAGACATCGGCCATTAGGCGGGGAGCAGACCGGATGTCTACGCTTACTACGACAAATGATTGTGTCTAGGTTGAAAAATGGGGTTAGTGCTGGGACTGGTTGGTCCGGTGTCAGAATAATGTGACTGGGTGAGACATGAAGCCTGTGCTGCGACTTCTGTCTTGTGTGTGGCGCACGTTAAATGTCAAAGCAGCACCGCCCTGATATCACCCTTCGTGGTCGGCTGGGCGTTAAGCAAACAAACAAACAAACACAACTGTGATCTTTTTCAAGAAAATCACGCATATTAAAAAACAAGTAAAATTGCAGGGTTTGGAAAGCTTTGTTTTACCAGCAGTCCTAAATGCAACCATCCAAAGCTTGGCATTTTCTTTCATTACAATATATACAGTGCAACATTAGCAACGACAGTGGTAGAACAAGCAGGACCAAGCACAAACAAATGTTCTTATTTGCAATTGCATGTTTACGCTTCATTTTCACAGGAAAAAAAGATAAATGAATGCACAAAAACACAAAACAAAATCACACCCAACAAATGTTGACAATATTTTTTTACCTCCATTTGGGATTAACACGTCTTCAGTTACTTCATGGTGTAGAATGTTGTCAAATGAAGCCTGATTTAATTTCTTCAACAAAGAGAAGATGCAGGGAATAACACATTGAAGGTGTTGCATGGGGCAGTAGTACAGGTATCGGATTGCTGCCTTTTCATGTGCTTACAGAGGGACATGCACACTTCTTTGATGACTAGAGCAGTGAAAACAATTACTCCACTCTGTTGTTGTTATGTATGGCAGGCATTCTTGTACTATATCAATTACAATCTTATTCACCATGTTAGCAACAACTTTTAAAATGTCTGCAGTCTTTCTGGGTAAAAAGTTGATGCAATTACACATGATCCCCGTTCTTCATTGAGACAGCATGCAATTATTATTATTCTTCTTTCATAGGCTGAAACTCCCCCGTTCAGTCATGTTTTTGTACGAGTGTTTTTTTGTTTTTTTTTACGTGTATGACAGTGTTTACCCCGCCATTCAGACAGCCACTTTCGGAGGAACAATTATTCAATAAAACAGACTACCAGATTTGCTCCCACATTTTGAACCCTGAATAATGTTAAACTTTTGAGGGCAGTAACACTTAGTATCTGAGACAAACATGAATGGTACTTTTTTTCTCAGGAAAAATCATGCATTCATGTGCCTAGGATTTTTTCTGAACATCTCCATTCAGTATATTATCAGTAGATATCTTGAGACTTGCGTTTAACAACAGCTTGAGTAGATTCTCTTATGTTTCAAACTGAGTATTTCAGTAACAGAAAGAAAAAAAGGTCATATTTTCAAAGCATGTGCAAAGGTTCTTACACATTTAACACATTATCCACAGAAGACAAGAGTATTTTGACCTAGAATGCCTCAACAACAAAAATGCACAACTGGTGAAAGGTCATACAAATACAAGCATTGTAAAGCTTCTGCCAGACACTTATTACTGTAAATCAAAGTTGTTGTCACTTGTCAGAGGATGCTTTGTGAAAACAACTCAAAAAGTATTACAATTAACTTGAATTGATATCTTGGCTAAAATTCCAAATATCTTCAAATACCTTTTAATGTTACATATTTTCTATGATTTACTTTCATCATTTTTTAATATTCACTTTCATCAGTCAAATACAGTAATAGTCTCCTCGAAGTCTCCTTTGATGAAGTTAATTTATCATGATTATTATTCAAACAAAAACTGTACTGCTGCTTCTCCATGTCTTGTGTGGATATTCGCTGTCAAAAAGCTGGAGTAACAATTCATATCCATCTGTATATAGCGAGAATATTGTACCCCTGCTTCATTATTCTCATTATTATTCATTACTTCTTGTTTTTACTTCTTCTTTTCTTCTTTAAACTTTCTTCCAACTTTTCGCAGAATTGAGTTTTTCTGTGTGTTTGGGTTCAAACACACCAACGTTGGGGAGAAGAGCAATCAAGTTTAGCCTTTCAACCAAAATACAGCCTTCTCTTATCAGTCTTCTTTCTTTGCTAATTTTTAAGTGCACCTCAGTGAACTTATGCTTCTGGAACCAAAACCAAAGATTAGCAAAACGGTTTCAAGCATTAAAATGCGGACGATAAAGATCTACCTAAAGTTACACTCAAAAACATCAAGGCTGATCAGAAGCCAGTTCCCCAGCCATGGATGACGTTTCTGTCGACGTACTTTCCACTTTCACAAAATCCTTTAGCAACGACTGAATCTCTTCCAATAGTGGTTCACAAAGTTTCTGGTACCCAAGCTTTGTCAGATGAAGGTAGTCAAACATATCCTGCCGACCGATTTCTTCCGTGCCGGATTTATAAAAGATGGTGGGGTCCACTCCTAAAAATGTCGCCGTGGGAATTTCCGTTAGCTGCATTTCCAAAGACTTGTTGATTGTTGCAAATTTCTCACGAAGTGGGTTTGGTTTCTCTCCCCTGGGCAGCAAACTCTGTTGATAAACAAAAATTAAAATCAATTTTTGTTTTAAAGATAGCTGAATCACAAGAAAAATGCAGAGCAATACAGTAAAGAGCTACAGATACGGGAAAATGAAATGTTTAAATAACCATGTTTCTTCTATATGTACAGCCCTAAATATTAAAAGCTTTCCAGGTAGATTGTCCAACCGATTTAAAAAAAATTAAAAAATGCACACGAAATGGGCAACAACGAAAAGGAATGAGCACCGAGGCCTGCACAGTGTTGATCATCAAATATTCCCAGTACAACAAAAGGCTTTCAGTTTCTTTGCTGGGATTACATGTTTCATTTCACACTGTTTTTATCACACTACTGGGAAATTTGTGTCACTTTCTCCCAGTGGAAAACTAGCAGCAACAAAATGCACTACCCAGGTATAATCAGCAACTTGCACTTCTGGCAGAATGACTGTCGCTTATGTGCCATGGTGTTGGGACATGGATACCATCCCTTGATTTAAAACTGTGACCCGAGGATCACAAGTCCACTGCTCTACCAACTGAGCTACCAGGGCCCCCCTACGAACTGAGCTACCTGAACCCTTTTCTTACCTGTTTTCCGTCATACATATCCAATTGGCAAACTTGTATGCATTGCCAAGGAGACAATTCACTCTATCTTATCAATGTAAGAGAGACAACCCACGTGATAACTAAACCATATTTTCACATGTTTGTACACATATCATGCAATGAGGTCGGGTCAAACTACAGCTTGGTAGGAACCTCAAAAGTAATTTTTCACTGCAAATCAATAGACGAATTCCGAAAATAACTCTGTCGGATTTGTATGGGTTGTAAAAGAGTGAATACCCTTGATTTTTACTCGGACAAACATTGGAGTGGCCAATCAATAGCAATGGGTGTGTCAGAAATATGTGGTCAGGAGCGTGTCTGACTTTATTGTCAGACAAAAAGCAAGGGCATTCACTCTTTCAGTTTCACAACCCATACAAACCTGCTGGCAGAGTTATTTCCCAATAATGTCTATTGAAATGCCACTGCTTGTCGAAAGAAAACAGACGAGAGAAGACGAAAACATCAATATTCATATGTTCACAAACCATAACAACAAGCTGTGCCTGTGGGTGTTTGTTGGTGAGAACAGAGATGATTTCCATGATGCCCCCAGTCACTTGCTGTGCTGTGTGGCCATGGTTGTTGGTCCCCACCAGTAACACCAGTACCTGTGCACATCCACCAGTGCAACATTACAATGATGTATACAGGGATCAGGTCACAATCAATATCGAACATTTAATTTGACCAATGCACCCTGCAGTCAATGGGTCACTTATGGTTAAATAGTACATTCCATTCAGAATAAGCACCTCAGAAATTTCAAGGGTCACTTCAAAGAAATGCATTATCTTTAAGTTTAACACAAATTTATATGAGTCAGTGCACAGAGCATTTTCCATACGCCACTTTTGGGGGATCGGGTTAGGATTTGAACACACCACTTTCTGCTTGGGAGGCCGGCGTCTTAGCCACTAAGCCATAGAGCCCGTCCTTGTCCCGTATAGTTTTCCATCTATACCCAGTAAAATCAGCACTACTTTCAGTTTAAAATCTTCATCTAATTGATCAAATCTGGCAACTTAATTGTCTAAAAACAAAGCAAACCACATGACCAAAGTTATGATGAACTTGACAGAAATGTTTAACTGACCTTGGGCTGCACGGAATCCACCTCCCCATTCTGAATGCGCCACAGTAGATGCTGAGTCTGGTCTCCTCCAATGCTGAAGTTGAGACAGTGCATAGGCTCAAACATCTCATGCCAGATCTGTTGAATTGACAAAATGAAATCAGACAAACACACAAAGATCCCTCTATGCAATCACATGACCTGTATAGATAATAAATCTTCTTGGCATGACAAAATTATATCCTGCCTTTAAATTTTTGAGAAAAAAAGTTGAAGTACATGTACTCATTCGCACAAACAGGAAATATGACAAAGAATTACTTTCTTTCACATCCGAAGTACTATTAGTTTTTAACAGGCCTTGCATTCTTGCACAAAAATTTAAGAAAGGATTATGCTACCCCAGATCACCCATGCAGTCATTCTTGTTGGCAAAAGCTATACGCACTCTGAGTGTATACAGGATCGAGGGGGTCTGTATACACTCCGAGAATGAATAGCTGTTACAAATTTGCACCCAATCAAATGCCCCCCAACAAGTCGTTAGGAAGTAGCCAATGAAAAATCAGTCTGACGTATGGACTTCCGCTATCTCTTTTTCGGAGTGTCGAGGGTTGGCAAATAATGTACATTCTCACGGTATACAACCGTTTCTTGGTCGATACACACTCCAAGTGTGTTCCAAACTCCAACAATAAACTGCCGTGAAGCATCGGTTTTGTGTGTGTGTTTGTTTTTGTTCCCAGCGTACTTTGATACCATGAATCGAAAGTGAAGCGTTGCTTCGCAAAATGGTGTTGAATAACGCTCCGAGTGTTGATGCAGTTCAGTATCTGGTAATGTAATCTACGTTACAGCAAAGGCTGTGCAGCATCAGATTGTTTTCGTTTCTTTGTACTCTTATAATCAACTGCTCTACGTCCCTATCACAAAGTGGTGTGGAATGGCAAATTCGCTTCGCGACAGACAACTAACGCTGGAGTGTATACAAGACTCTGACCCCTGTATACACTCCGAGTGCGTATAGCCAGTACGTTTCTTGTTTCCGCCAAGTAAAACTTCTGTGTGATAACAACTGGTAGCAGAGCTGCTTCCAGCAACTTGTACTTTATATATCACACACACTTTTTCAAAGGCAATTGACAGTACCATTTCTCATATATGTTTAAATGCTTTTACCTCCGTTTGCTGTAGTTGCTGAAAAATAGAATCCCCCAGGAACACCACCTCAGGTTCACGTTCTTTCCCTTCCAGCATGTACGCATGGTGCTGAAAGAAAGAAAGAAATTATACCTCTTAAAAGCATGAACATTTTCTTCTCGTTCAAAGCGGGAATTGTACTACCCACTATTTGGCTTTCCAAATTAATTAAGTAACCTCGGGTGCATACATCATCTAGCCGCAACTAAACTATGAAATGATCTGCTATTCAAAATAACTTTGAATAATCTGAATAACAAAACGTTGCCGATACATAATCAGTGATGTCTTCATGCATTTATATTACGACTTGTCACCGCCAGGCAAAGGTCAAGCAACAACAACAATAAACACTTCAGATGTTGGACAACCCGAACCTTCAAAAATACCTGTGTGAGATACATTTCCGTCTTTAAAATCACAGACGGGTCAAACACTATACAATGTATTACTTTTGATTGGTGGACACATCGCCAAATCAAATAGATCAATGACAATGACAACAACAACAACAAAGTGTGATGAAAACATTGCTAATGCGTGACACGTCTCCTGTCACTGTGAACAGCGCGGACACATAAGCCCGCCCTTGAGCTTTCCTCAGCAAACAGCTAGTTACAAGAGAGATAAGAACTTTACCAGACTCATCCATCTTCCGTCTCCTTGAACATCTTCTACTGGTTGCGGGTCAGCAGCAGGGTTTGACATCCTCTTTTGCAAATGAGTAACTTCGCTTCGTCTGCAAACCTTTCCTTCTGCCACCGGAAATGTTAGTATGATAATAGCAGACTTTCTTTTCCGGTTCAACCTAAAACTAACTTTTTACCCAACATTACTGAAACAAAATTGCACCACAGGCGCCTGATCTTCGCAGTGAGAGAGAGAGTGTGTGTGTGTGTGTGTGTGTGTGTGTGTGTGTGTGTGTGTGTGTGTGTGTACGTGCGTGCGTGCGTGTGTGTGTGTGTATGTGGGTGGGTAGGTGGGTGGGTGTGTGATAGTTGAAGAGGGCCGGAGGGAAACACTGAAGGGCTCAGTGACGTGGAATGGATGTTACACTGAGTTTGTGCTATATATTGTTTGCAGGAATGCACTGTCTAAATTAATAAATGTTCAGGACTCTCATTGTAGTCGCCTAGACTAAGAATATGCTAAATATTTTTATTTTTCATACATTTAGACATTTGATATTTGTTGTCAAGTTGTTTGCTCTTTGTGTGTGAAGTTAAATTAATGTGTGTTTGTTCTTCTCACTCTCTCTCCGGCTTCATCTCTCCAGGGACTCTCTCTCTCTCTCTCTCTCTCTCTCTCTCTCTCTCTCTCTCTCTCTCTCTCTCTCTCTCTCTCTCTCGCCCTCTCTCGCCCTCTCTTTATTTTAATTTTTAATGGTCATTTTTTCATGCTATTTTTTTTTAAATTTCTTGTGTGTATGTTAGGGTTCTACTGATGCACCTCATTTACATGATATATACACATGTGGTTTGAACAATAGTGTTATCTAATGAGTTGTCTCTCTCACGTATGTAGGATAAATGTACGGATGTTTTCTACCTTTTATAATGGGGCTGCCAAGGCTGCAGGGTTTCACCTGCATTAGCAGTACAGGCTCATTAAGTGGGCAGCCTCTTCAAGCAGAAAATAAAGCACGCTTACAATGGGGACGTAGTTCATGCCTTAGGAAAACAGTTTCTTCCCAATTTCTCTCGTCCCGGATTTCTTTGCTTTAAAATATTTTGCCGGTCCCAAAATCGCCCCCGCGTCTCCGCTTGAAAAAATATTTGGAAAGTTCTCGCCTTTCAGACGGATTAAACCCAATGACCCTAAATCAGAGGGACTTGGTTGAAGAGCACGCACACACACCGCACCGCATAGCAGGTAACTTCGCTTCAGTGACCACAGTAGCGTAACCTCAACTGACAACGACACAGCTTTAGATTTTTAGTCAGTGTTTTTAGTGTACCGCCCCTGTAGGCGTGAGGGCAAAGTTCCACAATGCGGTCTGCATTTGCACAGAGCGACAGTTTATTTTCCTGATCGAGCAGAAGAAGGCCATCGTGACACAGTGACCACTTGTTGCGTTACGCTGGTCAGCCGAGCTGAGCAAGTTACCGCTGACCGTGGCTCGCGGCGCACCGAAATCTTCGACAATGATCGATAAGGTCGCCCGACCAGTCATGAACATGAATGAGTACTTTGGACAAGTCGTGCGCAACAATGAGAGAAGTATTACCCCCGTGTGACGGCCGAGTTTTGTTTTCGGAAAACTTTCCCCTTCATGCGGAAGTGGACACTTAGTCTCTTGCAGAGCTACAGCGAGCAACACAGACAATCACCGGTAATAGGTTTGATGGAGGGTCAGTGAAATGTCAGAGCTGTGATTTTCCCACAAGTGTGGAAGCGCCCGTGGCAAATAGTGATAAATTAGGGAATACCGTTAGACGTGGACTGTATGTGCGAAGAGGCTGGTGTACAAGCGTGAAGAGTCAACATGGAGAAAGCTGGCAGTCTGTTGCTCCTCTGTTTGCTCTGTGTGCTGTGGAAGGGTAAGTCAAACACTCTCTCTGCCTTTGATGGGTACAGGCAACAGAGAACCACTGTAGGGAATGTTTCACTTTTTTACATTTTTTTGTGGGGAGGGGGCGCATGTTTCCTGTTGACCTTTTGTAGCCTTTTACTTCTAAAAAACTTTTTCTGCTGCTGTTGTTGTTGTCTTCATTTAAAACCTTTATGTTTGTTTATTGTTGTTAAATATTTTGAACATTGAAAACAGTAGCCTAACCCTTCTCTTCTTCTTCTTCTTCTGCGTTCGTGGGCTGAAACTCCCACGTGCACTCGTGGTTTGCACGAGTGGAATTTTAGGTGTATGACCGTTTTTACCCCGCCATTTAGGCAGCCATACGCCGCTTTCGGAGGAAGCATGCTGGGTATTTTCGTGTTTCTATAACCCACCGAACTCTGACATGGATTACAGGATCTTTTTCGTGCACACTTGGTCTTGTGCTTGCGTGTACACACGGGGGTGTTCGGGCACCGAGGAGAGTCTGCACACAAAGTTGACTCTGAGAAATAAATCTCTCGCCGAACGTGGGGACGAACTCACGCTGACAGCGGCCAACTGGATACAAATCCAGCGCGCTACCGACTGAGCTACATCCCCGCCCCGTAGCCTAACCCAAACATGTATGCATACTATTACTAAGATTTGTCAATGTACTATGTATACTAGATGAATACCCGCTTCGCCGGGTACCGCTTCGCCGGGAAGAAGTCGAGCCAATTACCCGGCTGCGCCAGGCGGCGCACCGCACGAAGGAAGGGAGATAAACGCGCAAAACACTGGAGAAGAGTAAAAATAGTATAACGGGAATATGGATTGAGCATTGTCGACAGTGACCTTCTAAAAATAGAAACGGGAATATGGATTGACGCCACACGAAGGAAGGGAGATAAACGCTGAAAACACTGAAGAAGATAAGGAAGAGTTACTTGGAATGGATCCAGAGAAAAACCAAAATCGGTTCAGCGCTGCGCGCTGAGAGCACGTGTTGAAATATATCTCATCGAGCAGGTTGTGTCCGGAGTGTACCTGAATATGGCCACCAAATTTAAAACAGATCCATCGAGAACCTTGGGCGTGCATCTGACGCGGACACACACACACACACACACACACACACACACACACACACACACACACACACACACACACACACACACACACACACACACACACGCACACACACGCACACACACACACACACACACACAAGTCGTATATATATATACATGGACATGTATACAAAAACTTATGACTGAGTCACTTTATTTGTACGATAATTGATATTGAGTAAATATGACTGAGCATGTTAATATGATTAACCTGCAACAAATTTGATAATGAGATGGGACGGGAAAAAAAGCCGTGAGGCTTATGGATACCAATCCAGTCCCTAACCACTACTACTACTACTACATAGACAATAAAATCAGCGAATATTGTACACAGGTATGATATTACATCATGCATGCTCCTCTAAACATTTTGTAAATTTATAAGCTTGATCTAGAATTAAAAAACAACAATTGACATGCATTATAGCCTGATCCATAATACGTATTACTGACCTGGGAACCCATACGATTTCGCCGTATTCTGTACGCATGATTGTTGAGAATACGATCAGTACGGTCAGTGTGAAAAAAATACGACGAGAAAAATTCCTAGACTACTTTTATTCACAAGCCCATCTTGAAGCCGATCCAGTATTTTGACACATGATTACATTTACAGTTTTTGAAAAAAGGATTTGTTTTAAATGTACATGTATAGGTAAACTTAATTAACGATGTGGCGGACGCGTGTGAAGCATGTTTGAATCATGGATGTTCAAATGCTGTGTGGAGTACGCTCATTTTTCTGAAAATACACCAAGTTTGTTTGAGAATACATGTACTCTAAGTGCAAAACAGGGGTTCCCAGGTCTGGTATTAGATCATTTATCAGCTATCACATGTGTTGGGTAGCGCATGCTAGGAGTATGACAAAAGTGACAGCTGCAAGAACCTGACGAAGCATAACTTCATTCATTTCATGCATGACTATCATTGGCTTAAGGCCCAAAAAATAAAATAGTCTGTTTACGGTATCCCGACCGACCCTATTTTTTCGCGCGACCCTAGACTTTTTTTTGGCATTGGGGGGGGGGGGGGGAGTCTGTTTTTTGGCAAAATATTACTTAAAAATATGTTTTTTGGGAGAAAAAAAAATTTACCAACCTACCGACCCTATTTTTTTGTGCCTATGTTACCGTAAACAGAATTTTTTTTGTGTGGCCTAATCATCTTGTGCATTAGTTGTGTACCTTGATGAGGTGTTACTTGTATGATTTGATGGCATGGTATAACTCTAAGGCAGAAGCCTGAAGGGGTCTAATTCGATACAAAATCGGTGCAGTTTCTATAGGTGGACTTCTGGCAGTGTTTTCAGTAGCACCAGCAAATGCACCGGGTTCATTTTCTAGTGGGAAATAGATCATACTCAATCTCGTGCACTGCGCTACACAAGCTGCCCTAGTTCACTTTTTCATTTGACTGAAGTAATTCTACAACGATGCTATCAGAGAAATGCTTGACTTGACTTGACTAGCCGAGAAATGGCGTAATGTCTGTTACAGGGTCGTAGCACAGCTCCTAAAAGTGGTCCGGCCATAAAAAAAATAAAAAGGTACGGTCCCTGGCCATTATGTTCTCCTCAACTATTAGTGACAATTTCTCGCTTAACGCTGTCATTGTGCGATCTAAGTCACGACCCCTCCTTCCTCCTAACACAGCGCTGAAGCTTATGAAGACGATTTTTTTTTTTTTACAAAAAACTGGTCCGGCCATGGCCGGAGTGGCCGGTAGGGCTGCTACGGCCCTGCTGTTAGTACTGCATGTTTCTGTCCTGTCAAACAGCTAGCACAGCAACAGCAACGGGATACCATGGATTGTTGGTCAAGTAGTCAGAAAATTTAAAATTAAAAAAAAAAATTTAAAAAAAGTGGTCATGACATTTGTGCGTACTATGCTACGCCAACTTACGTTTCATTCAATGTTACCACAATTGAAATGTCATTCTCTTTTTACAGAGATTGAATAATTATGGTGAGTCATTTTAATCTGTCAGAAGTTGACTATGAAGGTCATTTTCTGTGGTGAGGTGAAGTGTCACGGAACCTATGAGATCTAAGAAACAAGATCGGCTCGTTACTCCTCCGGCTACCGGCACGGTTGGCCTAGTGGTAAGGCGTCCGCCCCGTGATCGGGAGGTCGTGGGTTCGAACCCCGGCCGGGTCATACCTAAGACTTTAAAATTGGCAATCTAGTGGCATTATGGGGTTAGTGCTAGGACTGGTTGGTCCGGTGTCAGAATAATGTGACTGGGTGAGACATGAAGCCTGTGCTGCGACTTCTGTCTTGTGTGTGGCGCACGTTATATATGTCAAAGCAGCACCGCCCTGATATGGCCCTTCGTGTTCGGCTGGGCGTTAAGCAAACAAACAAACAAACAAAAAAACTCCTCCGGCTCGTTACTCCCCCTTAGGGTTAGGGTTAGGGTTACATGTAGTAACAAGCCGGGGGAGTAACGATGCGGGGGAGTAACGAGATGCTCCCTAAGAAATAATCACACAAATGTACATGGCGCTATTCCTGGTACCTGGAGAAAACACCTCCAGAAAGTGCATCTATAGGAAATGCACCAACTCTGTGTCAAAATAATAGACCCCTTCTGTGTAACCCCTACAGTGACAAAAGGTCATGCTTACTGAAATTTGATCATTCAAAAAATATCCAAATCTAGATCTAGAAATGAATGTGAAAACTGACTTTAATTCTGTCTCAGTATTCTCTCTAGACACCAACCATACCATCATACTGATAATGATATCTAGATGCACAAATAGCTGTTCAATTAAATTTACATTGTGTGTGACTCACGCTTCAAGGACATAACACTGGAGGATAATCTTACCTCAGCAAAAAAATATGCATCAAGTTAACTTTTTTTCATTCTTACGTTCTACATATTTATATGACAAACAATTTTTAATCAAGTGCTTAGAATATCAGCACGAAAACAGATTCACTAGAAATATATAGAAGGTAAAATATATATATCATATGCTGATAATGTCATTTGTGACACATACCCACTGCTAAGCCCACTTTAACTTGAAGCTTATACTTATAGGTTTCCATGGAAAGATTAGTTTTATGTGTAGTCACACACACACACACACACACCTTCCATTCAAAAGTTATGTGCCTCATGCTATGTAGCCATGGTTTGCACATTGTATTCTTACTACTTAGCTACAAATATTGTTAATGAGGTGTTCCACATTGGATTTGATGACATGTAACCTGAATGCATCCCACTTGATTTATACTTAAATATGTGGAGTCGCACAATGGGCCCAGCTCAAAATATTGCTCCCCAGCATGTCGTAAGAGGTGACTAACGGATTCTGTTTCTCCTTTTACCCTTGTATAGAATATAGTCAATGTTTGTAAAGATTTTAGTCAAGCAGCATGTAAGAAATGTTAAGTCCTTTGTACTGGAAACTTGCATTATCCCAGTAAGGTAATATATGTACTACGTTGCAAGCCCCTGGAGCAATTTTTTGATTAGTGCTTTTGTGAACAAGAAACAATTAACAAGTGGCTCTATCCCATCTCCCCCCCCCCCTGTCGCGATATAACCTTCGTGGTTTAAAACGACGTTAAACACCAAATAAAGAAAAGAAAGAAAGTAATTGCATGGCAACTGTACAGTACTGCAAACTTTTTTTTTTAAATTGACAGACAGGATGTACATGTATGAGTTAAGTTTTAGGTTCTCCAGAGCTGTGTACCAGTGGAAACAATGTTACGAAGTTGACATTTCTTTACTCAATTGAGACATTTTAACCATATGTATACAAATAGATTTCATTTATAAATACTGGTTCCATAATTAAATCCTTGGCCTGCAGATAAAAAATTAGAAATACTTGCACATTTTGTGTGTTTACGTTCAGTTTTAAAAGTAAGTCAACTTTGTAACATGGAAACCAAAGGTTGTGATATGGATTTGAACATTTACAATTATAAAAAAAAAAGAATAATATAATGCTTTATTTTTTGTTGCATGTTAATGCTTTATTTTTTGTTGCATGTCTGTGTCATTATCCAACTGGAGTGTTACTGAAAAAAGTAAAGCGAATACACTCTAATTGCCATTATATGTTATAATCATTTAAAGGACTGAAAATGCATGTTACAAAATGGTACAACGCTCTAGAGAATATATAACCCATATTATATACTAGATGAATACCCGCTTCGCCGGGTAGCCGGCTTCGCCGGGAAGAAGTAAAGCCAAATACCCGGCTTGGCCGGGTGAGTGGCTCACCGTACGCCGGCTTCGCCGGGTACCCGGCTTTCCCGGGTGAGTGGCTCACCGTACGCCGGCTTCGCCGGGTACCGGGCTTTGCTGGGTGAGTGGCGCACCGTACGCGATTGACGCCACACGAAGGAAAACTTCTAAAAATAGTAACGGGAATATAGATTGAGCGTTGTGGACAGTCACCTTCTAAAAAATAGTAACGGGAATATGGATTGACGCCACACGAAGGAAGGGAGATAAACGTAAAACACTGGAGAAGATAAGGAAGAGTTACTGGGAATGGATCTGGGAAGATGAACAGAAAAATCAAAATCGGTTCAGCGCTGCGCGCTGAGAGCACGTGTTGAAAATTCTCATCAACCAGATTGTATCCGGGGTCTACCTGAATATGCCCACCAAATTTGAAGCAGATCCATCAAGAACTTTGGCCATGCATCGCGAACACAGACAGACAGACAGACAGACACAAGTCGTATATATATAGACTAGAGGAATACCCGGCTTCGCCGGGGTGAATCGCGAGACAGAGACAGACAGCGTGGCGGTTCACCACAATCACCTTTGAAGGCGAAGTCCTGTCAAACGGGATTGAGAATTTTAGAGCTTATTTCTTAGCCCTATATTATCTGTTGTGGCTTCTCAAATGCCAGAACATACAGACAGACAAAAGCCGCTAGACCACATCACAAACAGAACTCTACAATACACAGGTTTTTGCCCACACACACACACAAACACACACACAGAGAAGCCGTATATATATATATGTATATCTATATCTATAAATATATAGAGATAGGTGAGAGTGTATTTTTCGCGTGGCTATAAATTGATTCGACCTTTTCACTTTGACAGTAAGAACAACTTACGGGTGCAAGGGAAGCGTTCTGGACAGCGCAGTGACATTCTAAAAATAGTAACTCAGAAACGGGAATTTGGGGTGAACGGCGCGAGACAGAGACAGACAGCGTGGCGGTTCACCACAATCACCTTTGAAGGCGAAGTCCTGTCAAACGGGATTGAGAATTTTAGAGCTTATTTCTTAGCCCTATATTATCTGCTGTGGCTTCTCACATGCCAGAACATACAGACAGACAAAAGCCGCTAGACCACATCACAAACAGAACTCTACAATACACAGGTTTTTGCCCATGCACACACACACACAAACACACACACACACAGAGAAGCCGTATATATATATGCATATCTGTATCTATAAATATATAGAGATAGGTGAGAGTGTATTTTTCGCGTGGCTATAAATTGATTCGACCTTTTCACTTTGACAGTAAGAACAACTTACGGGTGCAAGGGAAGCGTTGTGGACAGCGCAGTGGACAGCGCAGTGACATTCTAAAAATAGTAATAGTAACTTACAAACGGGAAAGCCACACGAAGGAAGGGAGATAAACGCCAAACACTGGAGAAGATAAGGAAGAGTTACTTATAATGGTGAAATGAACACAAAAACCAAAATCAGTTCAGCGCTGCGCGCTGAGAGCACGTGTTGAAATATCTCATCGATGATATTGTGTCCGGGGTGTAGCTGAATACGGTGTCCAAATTTGAAAAAGATCCAGCGAGAACTTTGGCGTTGTGATGTGGTGTAGCGGCTTTGGTGTGTTGGTATGGGGGCCCGGGTAGCTGAGGTGGAACCAAAATCGGTTCAGCGCTGCGCGCTGAGAGCACGTGTTGAAATATCTCATCGATGAGGTTGTGTCCGGGGTCTACCTGAATATGCCCACCAAATTTGAAGCAGATCCATCAAGAACTTTGGCCATGCATCGCGAACACAGACAGACAGACAGACAGACACAAGTCGTATATATATAGATAATTTATATACATGTGCACGTTGCATGCATCTACGGGTGACACACATGTAGAACACACACTCCTGTGTGAATGCATAATTATACACACACATGTATGCCAACTACAAGCAAACTTTGTATTTTTTATCTCCCTGTAACACAAAACACACACTTTCTCTCTCGCATACATTTTTACTCAAATGTTGTCGTTGATTTACCAATACACTAACATGAACATTTTCATTTATTCAGATGCTGCTTGTAGCCTGGGGGAGCCAATGCTAAAGAAAGCAGGAGATGATGCAGTTCTGCAATGGAACCTTCCAAAATCTACCGACGCGACAATCATCACTGTGGCTCTACAGCTCGATGGTGGAACTCGGGCTATTTTCTACGGCTCCACAACGGAAGCCAATCAGATCAAGGTTGACGAGCTGTATGCAGATCGTGTTGATGTTTTGGACAGTTTGAGTGTTGACCCTGGGATCGTGACATTCACCTTGAAAAATGTCGCTGCTGCGGATGCCGGTCGTTACGTTTGCATCAATGGCTTTGGGGATGAGCCGATTATTCCTGATTGCGGGCAAATGCTGGTGATTGTAGGTGGGTTCATCTTTGGTGATTAATCGCTGTCATTGTTATTGTTCTTGTTTCCGGCACGGTTGGCCTAGTGGTAAGGCGTCCGCCCCGTGATCGGGAGGTCGTGGGTTCGAACCCCGGCCGGGTCATACCTAAGACTTTAAAATTGGCAATCTAGTCGCTGCTCCGCCTCCAGGCGTCTGGCATTATGGGGTTAGTGCTAGGACTGGTTGGTCCGGTGTCAGAATAATGTGACTGGGTGAGACATGAAGCCTGTGCTGCGACTTCTGTCTTGTGTGTGGCGCACGTTATATGTCAAAGCAGCACCGCCCTGATATGGCCCTTCGTGGTCGGCTGGGCGTTAAGCAAACAAACAAACAAAATTGTTCTTGTTCTTCTATTTGAAATTGTGCCAAGTGTAAGTGCAACAATAGTTAAGTGGCTGTGTGTATGCACCCCATGTGGCATCTTGAACACACGGCCAGTACCGTGTAACTGGCCTTGGGCGGGGATATAGCTCAGTTGGTAGCGCGCTGGATTTGTATTCAGTTGGCCGCTGTCAGCGTGAGTTCGATCCCAGGTTCGGCGGAAATTTATTTCACAGAGTCAACTTTGTGTGCAGACTCTCTTCGGTGTCCGAACCTCCCCCCGTGTACACTACATTGGGTGTGCACGTTAAAGATCCCACGATTGACAAAAGGGTCTTTCCTGGCAAAATTGCTTAGGCACAGTTAATAATTGTCTACCTATACCCGTGTGACTTGGAATAATAGGCCGTGAAAGGTAAATATGCGCCGAAATGGCTGCAATCTACTGGCCGTATAAAATTTCATCTCACACGGCATCACTGCAGAGCGCCTAGAACTGTACCCACGGAATATGCGCGATATAAGACTCATTGATTGATTGATTGACACGGAACGATCCAAGGGGGGCAATCTCAGTCATCTCAAAGAGGGAAATCCAAACGCAATCCGCTTTGTTCGATTTTATGGGCTTGGACGATAGAGAAAAATAAGAAAAGCAAAAGCTGGAGTCCAGTCTGGACGAGACTGCTATCAAGAACGCAGAATTGATTTTTTCGGAGTTTTTTTTTTTAGCCGTAAGCGCCATGTTTATCGGAGCAGAAAACTCTTCCAGAGTGAGGCCCCTTTGTTGGTTTCACTGCGGCCGCATTGTGAACAGCAGTTATGATCCTTGTTGACATGCATCAACGAAGGGGCCTCACTCTGGAAGAGTTTCCTGCTCCGATAAACATGGCGCTTACAGCTAAAAAAAACTCAGAAAAAATCAATTCTGCGTTCTTGATAGCAGTTTCGTCCAGACTGGACTCCAGCTTTTGCTTTTCTTATTTTTCTCTATTGTCCAAGCCCATAAAATCGAACAAAGCGGATTGCGTTTGGATTTCCCTCTTTGAGATGACTGAGATTGCCCCCCTTGGATCGTTCCGTGTCAAGGCCAGTTACACGGTACTGGCCGTGTGTTCAAGATGCCCATGTGGATGCATCTCAGTGCTTTGAACTGAAAACATATAATTGATACATTGATGAATCATGTATGATGGAGTGTCAGTATCTCTGCTTGTGTTATTGTGTTTGTTCCTGTGTTTGTGCAGACGTGTGTGCACACACATCACATCACACACACACACACACACACACACACACACACACACACACACACACACACACACACACACACACACACACTCACACACCCACACACCCACACACACCCACACATACACACACACACACACACACACACACACACAAATGCTTTTGCTCATATTCATGATTTGATGTTTGTGTGTCTTTATCCGTGTGTACTTCTGTGCATTTGAATGTTTTTGTGCACCTGGGTTGCTAATAAGGCCCCAAAATATTTTCACTGTAACCTGTCTCACTGTAATGGGGTTGGTGATTTAAAAAAGCAACTGAGCTGTTTGTCTTTATGCCCATGTTGTTTTCTCCCTGAAGCTGAAACAACTTAACTCTAACTAGTGGAAAACAACTGCATGTTATAAGTTGGGCTGAAGTACACAAAACATTTGATTTTAACATTTCAAGTAGGTTTAAGAGTGGATTAACATGAAAATACACTGGAATTGTTTCTGATCCCTTCAGAGTCCTTCTAAGCTGACACTGCTAGGGAGGGCTCAGGCAAGTTTCAGGATGTGATGTTCTGTTTTACGCAGCATGGCTGTGTTTTCTTTCCATTTTGATTTGGTCTGGTTTGATTTAAAGTTTTGTTCTTAATTGCAGTTGCTTTCTTTGACTTTTGTTATGTGAAATTCAGTGTTTATGTTACCCCTTTTTCTGGGGGTTCACCAGTAAACATTTAAAAACAGAACAATGGGTACAGTGGAACCCCCTTTTAAGACACACCCCCCCCCTTTGAGACACACACCCCCCTTTAAGACACACACCCCCCTTTAAGACACACACACACCCTTTAAGACACACATCCCCCCTTTAAGACACACACCCCTCTAAGACACACACCCCACCCCCTTTAAGACACCCACACACCCCTTTAAGACACACCCCCACCCCCTTTAAGACACACACACACCCTTTAAGACACACACACACACCCTTTAAGACACACACACACCCTTTAAGACACACACACACCCCTTTAAGACACACACACACCCTTCAAGACACCCCCCCCTTTAAGACACACACACACCCTTTAAGACACACACACACACCCTTTAAGACACACACCCCCTTTAAGACACACACACCCCCTTTAAGACACACACCCCCTTTAAGACACACCCCTTTAAGACACCCCCCTTTAAGACACCCCCCTTTAAGACACACACACACCCCCTTTAAGACACACCCCCTTTAAGACACACACACCCTTTAAGACACACACACCCTTTAAGACACACACACACACCCTTTAAGACACACACGCCCCCCTTTAAGACACACACACACACCCTTTAAGACACACACACAGCCCCCTTTAAGACACACCCCCTTTAAGACACACACACCCCCTTTAAGACACACACACACCCTTTAAGACACACACACACCCCCTTTAAGACACACACGCCTTTAAGACACACACCCCTTTAAGACACACACTCCCCTTTAAGACACACACACACCCCTTTAAGACTCACACCCCCCTCCCTTTAAGACTCCTTCCCTTTTAAGACCCAGTCGCCTCAGACTTTAAGTTCATAACCTCAGTTTTCAGCCCTGACAGTCCACAAAGTGGTGCACTGGCCTTTGGCTAGTGCTTCTCAAAATGTACTAGCCCGAGAGCAAATGTTACTCGCCAAACCAACCATTTGTTTCAGCAACTTTACTCGCATTTGGCGAGTAGATGAACATTTCTCCCGGCCGGGTCATACCTAAGACTTTAAAATTGGCAATCTAGTGGCTGCTCCGCCTGGCGTCTGGCATTATGGGGTTAGTGCTAGGACTGGTTGGTCCGGTGTCAGAATAATGTGACTGGGTGAGACATGAAGCCTGTGCTGCGACTTCTGTCTTGTGTGTGGCGCACGTTATATGTCAAAGCAGCACCGCCCTGATATGGCCCTTCGTGGTCGGCTGGGCGTTAAGCAAACAAACAAACTAACAAACAAAACAAAAATGAACATTTCTACTCGCCAGTTATATGTTTGTACTCGCCATGGCAAGTAAAATACTTGCCACTTTCTGGCCTGATTTTAACACTATTACCCTTTTGAGACCTGATTTGGTTCAAATTTGTTTAAGTTATCAAAGGGAGGTTCCAATAATGAATTGGTCAATCCCATGGGTTGTGATTGTTCTTGACATGTTTTTTCCCCTGTTTCAACTTGAGGTGATCATTGCGTTTAGTTTTACTGGTAGCTGTTACTGATTAATTTTTCGTTATGTGAGTAATGTTCCTCATGCTCTTTTGGTAATACTAGTTATTCAGGTACATGGATTGGAGTGCCAAACTCAGTCACTGTAAGTGTAAGAAGTCTGTAAACCATCTTTCATCTCCGGTTGTTATGGTTATGGTGACCAGAATGAGATTGGCCTGGCTTTCTTTTGACAGTGTGTATGTAATCCAGCAAATGTTTTTTCTCCAATCATATTACAATTCATGCAACAATATGTTTGTTCTAACAGACACACCAGTGAACACAACCATCTCAGCCAGCACCGCAGCAGTGGAGAATCAGGATTTGACCCTGGAGTGCGATGCCGCCTCCACCAGCCTCCCGCCGGACCACGGCCTTACCTTGCAGGTCCAGTGGTTCGATTCTGCAGGGACTAAGGTGTCTAGCAATCAAGAGAAAGTGGAGGTGGATGGTAGAAGGTTGCTGGTTCGATCCATTCAGCGCCAGGACAATGGACTGCAGTTTACGTGTCGTGCGTCTGACGGGATGGACATATGGTCTGAACAGAGCGCTCCCTTCACTGTGGTGCCTGAGTGTGAGTTTGTGTTGTTGGTGTGCAATTTGCTGTATGTGGTTGCTGCAGGTATTAGACAAACTCCGGAAATAACTCGGGTTTGAATGGGTTGTGAAAGAGTGAATTACTTGAGCTTTTATTGGGGTAAAGTTTCTACACATGCTCCTTGTCCACAGTATTCAGACACTGGCCTATTATGTCACGTACCCCCTGCGGGTTAGGGGGAGTCCCATATTGGTTGGGACGAGAAAGAATTTACCCGATGCTCCCCAGCATGTCGTAAGAGGCGACTAACGGATTCTGTTTCTCCTTTTACCCTTGTTAAGTGTTTCTTGTATAGAATATAGTCAATTTTTTTTGTAAAGATTTTAGTCAAGCAGTATGTAAGAAATGTCAAGTCCTTTGTACTGGAAACTTGCATTCTCCCAGTAAGGTCATATATTGTACTACGTTGCAAGCCCCTGGAGCATTTTTTTTATTAGTGCTTTTGTGAACAAGAAACAATTAACAAGTGGCTCTATCCCATCTCCCCCCTTTCCCCGTCGCGATATAACCTTGAACGGTTGAAAACGACGTTAAACACCAAATAAAGAAAGAAAGTTTCTACACATGCTCCTTGTCCACATTATTCAGACACTCGATCAATCAATATGAGGCTTATATCGCGCGTATTCCGTGGGTACAGTTCTAAGCGCAGGGATTTATTTAATTTTTGACTCACATGCGAAGCAAAAGTGAGTCTATGTACTCACCCGAGTCGTCCGTCCGTCCGTCCGGAAAACTTTAACGTTGGATATTTCTTGGACACTATTCAGTTTATCAGTACCAAATTTGGCAAGATGGTGTATGATGACAAGGCCCCAAAAAACATACATAGCATCTTGACCTTGCTTCAAAGTCAAGGTCGCAGGGGCCATAAATGTTGCCTAAAAAACAGCTATTTTTCACATTTTTCCCATTTTCTCTGAAGTTTTTGAGATTGAATACCTCACCTATATATGATATATAGGGCAAAGTAAGCCCCATCTTTTGATACCAGTTTGGTTTACCTTGCTTCAAGGTCAAGGTCACAGGAGCTCTTCAAAGTTGGATTGTATACATATTTTGAAGTGACCTTGACCCTGAACTATGGAAGATAACTGTTTCAAACTTAAAAATTATGTGGGGCACATGTTATGCTTTCATCATGAGACACATTTGGTCACATATGATCAAGGTCAAGGTCACTTTGACCCTTATGAAATGTGACCAAAATAAGGTAGTGAACCACTAAAAGTGACCATATCTCATGGTAGAAAGAGCCAATAAGCACCATTGTACTTCCTATGTCTTGAATTAACAGCTTTATGTTGCAAGACCTTGGATGACCTTGACCTTGGGTCAAGGTCACATGTATTTTGGTAGGAAAAATGTGTAAAGCATGTGAGTCGTATGGGCTTTGCCCTTCTTGTTTAATTTTTATTTTATGCAATTTATATCGCGCACATATTCAAGGAGCAGGGATTTATTTATGCCGTGTGAGATGGAATTTTTTTACACAATACATCACGCATTCACATCGGCCAGCAGATCGCAGCCATTTCGGCGCATATCCTACTTTTCACGGCCTATTATTCCAAGTCACACGGGTATTTTGGTGGACATTTTTATCTATGCCTATACAATTTTGCCAGGAAAGACCCTTTTGTCAATCGTGGGATCTTTAACGTGCACACCCCAATGTAGTGTACACTGTTTAGGGTTAGGGTTAGGGTTAATGTCACGTAGGAAAGTTTGCCTCATTAAAATCAAAAGTATTCACTCTTTCTGAACATATGAGAACCCGACAGAGGAATTTCCAAACATCGTTCACTGATAGGTTTTTGTGGTTTAGTGTTCAAAATCTGAAAATGACAGAAATGAATTCAGCAGCCTCTTACCTACCAGTAGATACTTCATTCCATAGAATTATTTCAACAGGTATATCAAATCTCCATTGTGTGTGTGTGTGTGTGTGTGTTTGAGAAATGTTGATGGTTGAGAGAATAATCGATATGAACGAAGGCTTCTGACCACTGTTGAAATTGTATCACTTTCAAAGTTCATTTTATTGCGAACAAAATGTTACATTCCAAATAGTTTTCCTGATCAAATCTGTCTTTCTATTCAGATGGGCCGACAAAGAACGACATAGAGCTGTCACGTCATAGTTTGGCGGTAAACCAGGGAGGTTCGCTACAGCAACAGTGCAGCGCTGAGTGTAACCCTGACTGCGTTGTCACATGGAGAAAAAAAAACCAACAGGTGAGCTACCTATATATGAGTTGTTCTTCAGTACTGGTGACAGAAAGGGGGAAAAGTGGTCAAAATTCAAATCTCTAGTTTTGTTTTTGAAATATTGCTTTTCATAAAGCAGAAATACTGTAGTATCTGTTGTACATAAGAAAAAATCACTGGTTCACATGGTTCCTACATAATCTAACTTTTAAAGCTGGTTCTTGTGTGTATGTTTGTATGATGACGATAGGACCCGAAACGGCTGCACGGACTGAGACAGGAATTGCAGAGAATGTTCTTTGCCACTCGAGTCGTGTCATAGGGTACTTTTGGAATAGCAAATTTGAAAGGATTCTTCAAAAAACAGCGGAAAACATTATATACCCTGTGAGCTATCGAGGATCCTCCCCGTCTGGGCTGTCGAAACATGGTCTTGTTAAAAGACGTTTTCAAATGCGGTTAACGGGGAGATACACTCGAAGCACATTTAGCGAAGTTATGTTGCCAAATCATCAAAGATCAACATTTCACTACACGAATCGATGCACACAGTCGAAATAGATGTGACTTTCACACGACCGAAGACTGCTTACTAGCAGACTAGCAGACGACAAGATCTAAATATTTAGATCAGTGAGAGCAATCCGTTGAAGACCAGTTACTCCGCTTATTCGTCTTCAGTTAAGCTTATTTCCCCTGCCATAAGTTTCCTTGCAGATCTGCAGTCGCGTAGTGAAATGAACTAGTGTCATCGGAAGATTCTTCTCAGTCAATGATCAAAGCACAGTAAGTTCCATGCTGACAAAAGTCACTTTCGGACAACACGACGATTGACTTAATTTATGAGCCCAAAGGAAACAATTTCGACAAGAATGTACGCATTTGACATTAAATGAAACATTCATAGACAGTTTCCAACTCACCAGATCTGCCAAAGAGCCGTCATTCGTGAAAAAAAACGATGATTTTAATCAGACAGGTATCGGAAACAAGTCTTGGTCACCTGCATTATTCCTTCCGAGGCGACGTGACGGCGCCACATTTGTTTGTTTATGGCTGTTTATCGTGAAACAACACAGTTGAAATTTGTGTGTAAAATACCACAAATGTGTGGTGAATCAGTTCGTCATCTGCGTTTCGATGGTAATTCAGTCAGATTGGAGTTACTTTGAATCGAAGGCGAGGGTAACCTGCGTTATTTGTGTGACGGCGTGAACAAATTTTATTGCAATATTTTATAAAGTGTGGGTAAACAGGTCTGTTAATATGGTATTTTACTGGTATAAATCTGAAACTACCAGAGCTGAAATGGTCAAGCAGTCACAGTGATGAGGGTGTTAAATCTGATTAATTTTGGATGTACACCAGTGGTGCATATTTCCAAGCACTTTCAGATGGATTGATTTCTTTTGAATGGAACAGAACGTTTGGAACATACGTTTTTCAAGTGTAATAAAATGTTCTTCTTTCAGACAGCAGAGCACAAAATAACTGAAGACAGTGAAAGAAAGAAGATGCTTGATTTCTTGTCATGTTGCCATTGTCGTTTCAGGGAAACTGGTACGACGTGCAAGTTGATGGCGTGCTTGACATTCCGTCTGTTCGGCGCGACAACTCAGGGGTGTATCGCTGTTATGCTGAGAACGTTCATGGCTCTGAGTATCGCACGTTTAAAGTGGATGTGCGCTGTGAGTAACTTTTCTGTAGACTCCTTATTTTCAAAATTCATAAATGAAAGATCAAGTGAAAAAAAATGAGTTGTGTTGTTGTCTGCGGTAACAACTAGCTCCTCATGGCTAGTAAAGTGGAGCATTTTTCAGAAAATGTGTACACTTTGTAGGGTTAGAGAAGTTTATGTACATTATTTATATTTTTATTTTTGCCTGTAATCTGTATTAAAGCTACAGGAGGATGAAGCAGTAAAGGTTATTTGTATTCAAGATATTTTCTCAGAAGACAGTCCTGAAGATTCATGCCATAACAGCCGTTTCATACAATGGCTACAGTGGAACTTTAAGACTTCCGGAAATCTGAGAAAATCAGGTTTTTAATTGCGAGGCGGTAAAAACCCTTTGCAGGTAAATTAAAGAGATTGATAAACAGAATATCTTGAAAATCAAGTGTTAAGGGGGATTAAAACTGAAGCGGTCTCAGGGGGAACACTGACTTAATCTGTGTAAAATATTATTTTGGTCAAAAATACAAACAACGTATTAATCCAAGCATTTTATATTGGCCTATTAATTAACAAGATCGCCTGTTAACTAATGATTACGCCATAGGTAGAGGTCTTGAATATCCCAGTCACAAGCATGGACACGCGCTTTCAAAATCATTCCTCTGGTGCCCTTTCCTTTCATCACTGAAAGAAGGAGGGGGGGGGGGGCTATGCCTGCACAGTTCTGTACATTGTACTACATGTACTAGAACCCACTTTCTATGTTTTTCCAACTGTTTTCATGAACCTTGATGTCTTCACTGCAGATTCTCCAAACCTGCAAAACAGCCTGGTCAATGGAGTGGTCGTGAACAAAACCCATTCCCGGCCTTTCAGCGAAGGCCACAATGTGACGATCACCTGTCACTTTGACAGCAACCCCGCCCCCAAAGTGCGCTGGTTTCGTCACCAAGACAAAGACGTCACGTTGAAAGAACAAAGCCTGGAGGACCAGAGACCGGTGGTTACCACAGAGAACTCGTTTCCTCGCATCACGTACACCTCACAGTTTGCTTTGCCCAACGCCCAGTGCTCTGACACCAGCAACTACGTCTGCACTGCCAGTAATGAGCTGGGGTCAGGTTCTGATGGCCTCATTCCGCTTCGCATCAAGTGTAAGTTGGTGCCGGTCTGCTAGCGGGATATCTTCCAAAGCTGAGATTAAAGTTTCAGTCATGTACTGAGATGGGATCATAGTTTAGAGGTAGAAAGTGGACAGCGAAGTACGGAAAAGTGTCATCTAAAACTTGGTTGTAACTTGGAAGATGCTGTGAAATTGAGGGGTCACAAGACTCACTGCAAAGTGTTTTGCTTCAAATTGTGCCCTTTTTTTTTTTAAATTACAGGATTGTACCATGATACTTTTAACTGAAACTGACACACACACACACACTCACACACACACACACACTGACACATACTGACACACACATACACACACAGTTTGAATAAGATTAGTGACTGTACAGTTTCATTCAAACAGCAATAAGTATGCAAATGTCATTCACAAACATTTACGTCTTTTTAATCCGTACGACTCCCAAGAAAAGTTAGAAGCTCAGCAGCGCAAGAAAGGGAAAAGTTATCAGAAACAGATGGTTGGCGGATGGGTGGGTTTACGGGCATGAGGCATTTTCAGATCTAGAAATCATTGTTCATTTCACCAGAATTGGCATCATTTTTACAACAACAAAACAGGGAGGCATGCTTTTAGGTTTTTCTTTTCTTTTTTTTCTTTACAATTTTAATTTCTCATGCCTAGTTTAGGTTGGGTTGATTTTCATTTTGTTTTGTTTACCCTTTTGTCTGTATGTCAGGTATGCCTCGCAACACCCACGGGGAGCAGAGTCTGAAGAACATGTACCTGTCACCTGCAAATCAGGCGTTCACTGTCACCTTCCAGGTACAGCTCTTATTAGAGGAAACCCTTTTTATCTTACTTTTTATTCATATTTGGCAGGTTGATGTGTGGATATGCTGCAGCTTTGTGTGTGTGATCCTGTTTGGTGTGTGTGTGTGTGTGTGTGTGTGTGTGTGTGTGTGTGTGTGTGTGTGTGTGTGTGTGTGTGTGTGCGAATGCAAACTATCCTTAGAGTTGAATGGAATAGGGGGACGTAGTGGATGGGCATTTGTTTGCGGTTATGCATGGTGCTTTAAGCTAGAAAATATTTCACACCTGGTTCTGATTAACATTACATGTTGAATAGAGCTCTTCTCTACACTTGGCTTAACATACATGCGTGTTAACATGCACATACACACACACTGAACAGGATCACCTACACACTCTCACATACGGCATATCCATAAATAACATCAGCTAGTAAAACGTACACAGAATTACTGCATATCCAGAAATTACATCAGCTAGTAAAACATGCACACTAAATTTGCTTCTGCTTCTTTCCAGGTGGAAGCGTTCCCGCCACCAGAGATCACCCGCATTATATCGGAGAACAGCAGAGGTCATCGGCAGGTGGAGGTCAGGGGATCTAGCTGGACGCTGAACACCATGTCTCAGTCCACTCACCAGTATCTGACCACCTTCAGGCTCAGCATGCCCAACTTGACCCCAGACTACTTCGACAAGACCTACTACATGAACATCGACAACACTGAAGGGCTCAAAGTTTTGGCCTTTCAGCTGCGCGAAAGAGGTGACGCAAATTTTTGGTGTGTGTGTTGTGTTTGTGGTTGGTTTTTAGTTTTTTTCGTCAGGAGTGTCTTATTTGTGTGTGTGGGTTGTTTTTTTTTGGGGGGGTTTTCCGAAGTTTTTTTGGACAAGTTTTTAATAATAAGAAATACAATCTGTTTCTTTTAAGCCAGGAAGCAGAGTCAGTAGTCATGCAAAACCGAGTATTTTGTACATGAATATTGTTCATGTATGAGGTTTTGGGTCTTGTGCATTACATGCACTGTTAGTATTCTGGAACTTGGTTTGTTCATTGGGGTTATTTTGTTTTTGTACAACAGGTCCCCCGAAGCCACCAAAAAACGTAACGGCCAAGTGGTCAGATGACTCTCAAGTTCACCTGCACTGGATCCCTGGTTTCCATGGCGGCAAGCCCCAGAGGTTTACTGTACATTACCAACACAGTGACGTGGATGAGGATGTTGATCATTCGTGGCATTCTGTTCCAGCACAGTATGAGGTAACGAGAGCACCAGCAATGCACAAATGTGACAGGGAAAACCCACAACAGTCCAACCGGCCCAGGCAACTACCTCTTGATAACGACCACCTCAGAAACCCTGAAGAGTTTTAGGCCAAAAAAAAAAATAGGTCTGTTTACGGTAACCCGACCGACCCTATTTTTTTCGCGCGACCCTAGACTTTTTTTTGGCATTTGGGGAAAAAAAAAAATCTTTTGGGGTTTTTTGCAAAATAACGTAAAAATATGGTTTTTTGGAAAAGAAATAAAAAATAAAAATAAAAAAATCCCGACCTACCGACCCTATTTTTTTGGCCTATGTTACCGTAAACAGACCTTTTTTTTTTTTTTGGCCTTATATTAGTATGGAAAGGGCATCTCCGTAACGACGACCTGGATTGGCTGGTTCCTCGTGTGGCTGTTATTGACAGGTTCCCCTGTATTAGTGTCACAGTGATGGGCGCAGTGGCGTGGTGGTAAGACGTCGGCCTCCTAATCGGGAGGTCGTGAGTTCGAATCCCGGTCGCTGCCGCCTGGTGGGTTAAAAGTGGAGATTTTTCCCATCTCCCAGGTCAACTTATGTGCAGACCTGCTAGTGACTTAACTCCCTTCATGTGTACACGCAAGCAGACCAAGTGCGCACGGAAAAGATTATGTAATTCATGTCGGGAGTTCGGTGGGTTATGGAAACACGAAAATACCCAGCATGCCTACCGAACGAAAGCGGAGTGAAGCTGACTATGCTCTCAGAGTATAGTGTGGGGAACCCAAATGGGCAAACGAGCTCACACGTAACCAGAAAATTCTGGAACGCTGAAGAAGAAGAAGAAGAAGTGTCACACTGCTTGGGGAAAGCCGTAGTGGTGAACATTTATTAGGGCCCAGATTTTTTTTTTAGCTTTTTGCGCTCTATAGTGTCTAATCTATGTCTGCACTTAATGTTTTTGTTAAAATGAATAGCTTATTTTGGTTCCCTGTGTACACTTCCTGAACATTCCATATTTTTTTAGTTTAATTTCGCCGGACCCATTTATCAAATGTATACAGCACTTCATGCATTGTTAGTATATTTTTAGGTTGGGAGAACTGAATTAGCTCCTCTGTGTGTGTGTGTTTGTGTGTGTGTGTGTGTGTGTGTGTGTGTGTGTGTGTGTTTGTGTGTGTGTGTGTGTGTGTGTGTGTGAGAGAGAGAGAGAGAGTGATGGGCTGCTTTGAACAATTAAAAATTAATCAGCAGTGGTGTATCCAGTCAAATGCATTGGTGGTAAACTTTCCTGGTTTCTCTCTACAGGAAACACTAGAAGAGCAGCGGAAAGAGATGACACTGGGTGGTCTGAAGCCCGGCACACCATACAACATTTTGGTCACCGCCACCAATGAGTACGGTAGTACCAACTCCACCGTCCTGAAGGTTACCACAATGGGTGAGTGAACTGTTGAATGTTCGGATTAACATTATGAACATTAGAGAGAGAAAAATGCCTTCGTTGGTCAAAAACTCACACAAACAGAGCGCATGGAGCAAATTTCCTTGTTGCAAACCTTGACTGTTCTGATTGTTGCTAAACATGGGTGAGCTAACTGTTGTGTGTAAAAAATATAAAAAAAGCTTTATTGGTTCACATGTGTTTAGTCTCGCATGTAGGGAAAATAAAGGAAACTTATGAGCAGCAAACTAACAAGATGGGCGACAACTTTTAAAAGCATGGAAGCTGAAATAGACCGGGTTTGTTTTAGGCCTTGCCTTATTTTACGGCTTGTTTGTCAAATAATTTTGCAAGTGAAGTACTATTCCGTACATGCTACCTTCTGTTGTATAACCTCAGAAAATGAAACTGGCACCAACACTTATATTCTCTTGTGTATGGTTTATTTTTTGACAGAGGACAATGTATCTGCTGCCTTTGGTATGTCAAGAGTTGATCAAGACTATATTTTCATGTTATTTCTACTAACATTCTGCTTTTTTTGCGTGCATCATCTTCCCAAGCGTTGCTTGCAGCCATTTGGAGCTACCAGTGCAGGCAGCATCTTGAAGTTTTTTTAAAGTTATCTTTCTGCGTTACTTCTTCTAGCACTAGAGTCATTATCATCAGCTTAGGGTTTGAATTAACGAATAATGTTTCGCTTTTTGGTTGACTTTGGCCTGTTTGGTCAGCCATTGGAAAAAGACCTACATTTGCACTTCTCTCAGGTACTTTTGTAGATACAGGTGGCAGCATTTTAGATTTTGTCAAGTTGAAGTCTTTACGTTTGGACAACATATTTTAGATCTGTGTTTTGTTGTATGACCACAGCAGTAACATGTGGGTCGGGCCGCTATTTTCTCCCCCCTTTCCTAACCTAGATGGTGGGTTCAAGTGCTAGTCTTTCGGATGAGACGAAAAACCGAGGTCCCTTCGTGTACACTATATTGGGGTGTGCACGTTAAAGATCCCACGATTGACAAAAGGGTCTTTCCTGGCAAAATTGTATAGGCATAGATAAAAATGTCCATCAAATACCCGTGTGCCTTGGAATAAAGGCCGCGAAATGTGAACATTCGCCTAACAGGCTTGAGGTTTGCTGGTCGATGTGAATGCGTGATATATTGTGTAAAAAAATTCCATCTCACACGGCATAAAGCGCTTTGAACTTCGGATAAGGCGCTATATAAATAAAGAGAATAAAAAAAAAAATTAAAAAAAACTTACTTGCTCTTTTGTTTTAACAAGCAGTTTTGGGCTGTCCGGTTAGTGCGTTGAGTCAGCTATTGAAAAAAGGGTCCAGATTTACATTTTTCTCTGACGTTTTGTAGGTAGAAGCTTGTATGTTTTTTTAAATCATTGGAAAGGATAGTTGTTAGGTTGGGACAAAACATATTTGAAGATACCGTGCTTCCCATATAAGCCATCATGCAAACCATTGCAGACCTCTCCAAGCTTGTTCCTGCACTAAGTCAAACCATTGCAGACCTCTCCAAGCTTGTTCCTGCACTAAGGGCATTCTTCCTCCCACATTGATGTCCTACAATGACACTTAGTCAACTCTCTTTCTTCACCTGTCAACGCATCGCATGTTTCCTGGGCATTGGTTATTTCAAAGGCTGCATTTTGCACACACTGGTGTCTTTCTACAGGACTGTGAATTTGAGAAGGCAGGTGGCTTTAATTGGTGTGAAGATTTAAGAGGATAGAAAAGGGGTTTGTCTAATCTGATTCCTGTGGTTAGAATCTGCTGCAGTGCAGAAGTAAAAGTGGTCATTATTATGTGGTTGAGTGATTTGATGGTACATGTGCTGCCCTGTAATGTGAAGTGGGTTTGTTACCAGAGTTAGAAAAGACGTCGGGAGGTCTCCCATGACAGGCCTATACCGTGACTTTGGACCGAAATTGAGTGGTCTTTGGTCTCGACAGGCAGGTGGTCTTTATGGACAGGTGATTTATATAGTAAAAACTGTTAGGGATCCTTTGGGGTGATCTCAAGTAGCAGGTGGTCTTTATGGACAGGTGATTTATATAGTAAAAACTGTTAGGGATCCTTTGGGGTGATCTCAAGTAGCAGGTGGTCTTTATGGACAGGTGGTCTCCAGGGCAGGTTGGACTGTATTGTGGAAGAGGGGTTGAAGAAAGAACTTTGTGTTATGGTAACCATGGAGGCCTTGTTTTTTGACTAGCACTCTATATACAAGCACCAGATGCTGCATTAGGTATGCAGATCCTCACCGTTTCTTCCTTCTTTGCATTTCATTAGCATCATTTTTACAATCATTTTTTTCGCCTTGATCTGCGAGTAGAGCCCTAGACAGAGGCCAGCAGTGACTGTAAAATTGACTGTGAAATACCATTGAGCACAAATCAAACCATCCTCTCTCTCTATTTCTCCCTTGCCCTCTTATTCTGTCTGTGTATGCATATGTGCGTGCATACATATGTGCATGCATACATATGTGCGTGCATACATATGTGTGTGCATACATATGTGCGTGCATACATATGTGCGTGCATACATATGTGTGCACGCAGATGTCTGCATATGTTTGATTTTTGTGTTTGTGCAATTGAGTGAGTTCTTTCTTTTTACATTTAGTCAAGTTTTGACTAAATGTTTTAACATAGAAGGGGAATCGAGACGAAGGTCGTGGTGTGTGTGTGTGTGTGTGTGTGTAGAGCGATTCAGAGTAAACTGCTGGACCGATCTTTATGAAATTTTACATGAGAGTTCCTGGGAATGATATCCCCGGACGTTTTTTTCTTTTTTTCGATAAATGTCTTTGATGACGTCATATCCGGCTTTTTGTAAAAGTTGAGGCAGCACTGTCACACCCTCATTTTTCAATCAAATTGATTGAAATTTTGGCCAAGCAATCTTCGACGAAGGCCGGACTTCGGTATTGCATTTCAGCTTGGTGGCTTAAAAATTAATTAATGACTTTGGTCATTAAAAATCTGAAAATTGTAAAAAAATTAAAAATTTTATAAAACGATCCAAATTTACGTTCATCTTATTCTTCATCATTTCCTGATTCCAAAAACATATAAATATGTTATATTTGGATTAAAAACAAGCTCTGAAAATTAAAAATATAAAAATTATGATCAAAATTTTTTTTTCGAAATCAATTTAAAAACACTTTCATCTTATTCCTTGTCGGTTCCTGATTCCAAAAACATATAGATATGATATGTTTGGATTAAAAACACGCTCAGAAAGTTAAAACGAAGAGAGGTGCAGTAAAGCGTGCTATGAAGCACAGCGCAATTACCGCTACCGCGCCAAACAGGCTCGTCACTTTCACTGCCTTTTGCACTAGCGGCGGACTACGTTCAGTTTCATTTTGTGAGTTCCACAGCTTGACTAAATGTAGTAATTTCGCCTTACGCGAATTGTTTATCATTGCCTGGGCGAACTTGATACATTTTGGTAGTCTGTTAAAAAGCGCAAATTTAAACACTGCACAAGAGGATAGTGGGTTAATAAGTCCAACGCTTAACCTTGGCAACAGGTGTTACAGGAAGTCTTTGTTACTACTTTTTTCAATTACTTTGTTCAGATCTCGCTACTGTTCTCTTTCCTGTTATTTATTTTTTTTTTTTTAAATTGTTCTTCTTTAAAGCAAAAGACAAGACAGCATGTTGAGGGCATTTGCCAAGCAATGTTTTTGAGCAGTTATTTGTTATAGTGTGTGTGTGTGTGTGTGCGTGCGTGTGTGCGTGTGTGCGTGTGTGTGTGAGTGCATGCGTGCGTGCGTGTGTGTGTGTGCGGGTGTGTGTGTGTGTGTGCGTGCGTGCGTGCCCATACGCTTGCACACTCTTGCCTACATGCTTGCATGTGTGTGACTGTGAGCAGAGTGCACATATTTTGTTGGAGCGCTTGTAAATGGGATTTTTTCCACATCCCCATGGCAAGTTGATCTCTGGATATGATGATATCTAAGCAACCTTGTCTGCAGGATTTAGGTCAGGCACAGTGGCGCCACCCTGTTAGATTTGATGAAAAAGGCAGAGAAAACAAGGTTCTGAAAGGGAGAAAGAGGACATGTCTTGAAATAGAAATGTCGACAAAGAGGAGGAGTCGTCTTAGAGTTGTTCGTTTGTTGTTGTTGGTTTTGCGATTTTAAACACTTGTGTTTGACATTTTTCTTGCAGCAACAGCAGCTGCCAGTGCAGATGCAGGTGCCATTGCTGGTGCAGTCATTGGTGTTATCATCGTGCTGGTCATCATTGCCGTCATCGTCTTCATCTTTGTCATCAGACCTCGCAGAAGTGAGTTATGAGTGTAGTTATTATTCCGTGCATGTATGTTGGGGTTGTTTGTGTGTGTGTTTGTGTGTGTGTTTGTGTGTGTGTGTGTGTGTGTGTGTGTGTGTGTGTGTGTGTGTGTGTGTGTGTGTGTGTGTGTGTGTGTGTGAGGAAACAGTACAGAGGTTGGTGCATGTGTTTCTGAGCTTGCATGTAGTTACTTTGAGGGAGATAGCCCGCCAGGATCTATACTCCCCACCCAAGTCGTAGTCTGATGTTTGCATGTTGTTGTCAATATTTCATTACACATTTCATTATGTTTTTTGTTATTTTTCAACAGAGAAGAACAAGGAAAGCAAGGATGACTCAACAAAGTAAGTTCCTATTGGCATGTGTGAGTGTGCGCGTGCATGCGTGCCTGCATGTGTGTGTATGTGTTGTCTACTTTTGTCTGTCTTTCTGTGTGCGAATTCACATGCATGTGCCTGTGTGTGTGCGTAGATTTTCATGGATGTGAGTCAATCAGTGAGTTGCTCAAAGGGTTAGTGAATGAATGAATGAGTGGAGAAATTAGATTGTCTCTGTCACAAGCGAATTAGGTCATAAGAAGAAAACGTTAGCACTTTATCTTGCCTTGTGACAGAGAGCCCATGCTGGCCAGCAACGATGAGAAGACTGGTGGTGTCAGCACATTGCACACTGTGAAGGAAAAACCAGTGACCAGTCCACCGCCTGACCTTGTGAACAACAACGCTAACACTGGTTTGTTCTTTATTTGTTTGCAATGAAGTCTGTTTTGTTTTGTTTGCTTAACGCCCAGCCGACCACGAAGGGCCATATCAGGGCGGTAATGAAGTCTGTTCCGTCTGTGGTTTGTACATGCTCTGTACTACCACTGATGTCAGTAGATATTGTACATTCTTCCTTCCTTGTAGAATTTGTCCCGTCTCCCCAATGAGTTGTTGTTTATTTGGTAAGCATGTCATTTTGTGTGATTGAAGACACCGTGTGTTGGTTAGGCTGTACAAAAAACAGGTTTATGTTGAAAAACAAAAATTCTAGTGGGGGGGGGGGGGGGTCTGTGCAGCTGCTCTCCTGATTGTGTTTGTGCATGGATGCTCCTCTATGTCTGCATGCACACAACACACACACACCAAAAGAGGAATAAAGCTTATTAACCCCTTCACTGCCACAGTATAACAGCATTATCCGAACGGTCTATGGGAAAGAAATGTGTTTAGAACCCCTACAAGTACTTGGACAGTGGTTACCTCCCATTTAGTTTTCAGAAATGTCCTGAAATGTTGTTGACACAAATCCCACGTATGAGATACGGTTATGGGCGTAGGACAAACCGAAAATGACCACGTATTACATACGGGGTGGGCAGTGAAGGGGTTAAACTTGCTTAGATATTCAAGTGCATGCAGACCTACACAGAAGCTTGAGCAAACACACATGCTTGTATGCACACAGGCGCTTGCACACACACAGATCTCTCTTTTCTAGATTTGCAGTTGCTCTGATAGACGTTTTCAGGAAATAACTTTTTTTTTTAAGGGATGAGGTAGAGTAAGAGTCCAAGCTTTCCAAAAGAGGCGGAGCACGTACCACGCTTCTGATCGGCTTTAACCTACAACTGGGACAAACAGCGTATTCTGATATGTGTATGTTATGCATCGTGCGCTCAATATGATACCCTTTTCTACAAAAAAAAAAGTGCACATCGGAGCGATGCTTCGCCACCGATGGCTTGCTGATTACTGGAAGTGTTCATTAAGCATGTGTGTTTTTCTAAGATCTTGTGACCTCAAGCCAAACTCACTTGACCGCAATGGAAACACGTTGTGAGCGATCACTACGGGCTAGCGATCATTGCCGCAACAAATCGTGAACTCTGATGGACTCTTCAATGCTGGTTTTTCAAAGAAAGGAGTAACTATTGAGCGCATGCTGAATATCATACTTATCAGAGTTATTTTTTTGTCCCTATTGCAGGTTAAAGCTGATGAGAAGCGTGGTACTTGCTTTTCCTTGTTTCGAAAGCTTGAACCCGTAAAAGGGGCCCTTACTCCACCAGACCGCTGATAATCCTGACAGAGTTGTTTCCAAACATTGTCTAGTACAGCGCTGAAAGTCTAACAAATGGTGTACTCGCCTTTGGCTAGTAATTCTGAAAATTTACTAGCCAGAGAGCAAACTTTACTAGCCAAACCAAAAATTTGTTTCTGCAACTTTACTCGCATTTGACAAGTAAATGAACATTTCTACTCTCCGGTTACATGTTTCTACTCGCCATGGCGAGTAAAATGCTCGCATCTTTCAGGCCTGTTCTACCAATTCTGTATGCTACTTTCCCAAGTCTTGTACAAAGTCAAAACGTGCATGTTTGTGTCATAGAGCCGAGCTCTCCAACTCCGGCAGCAGCTGAAAAACCACGCGTGGAAGGGACGGAGAACAGGATCAAAGTAAGACACACTGACCATGTGTTGCACCTCTTACACCTGAAAGTGGCTGTTTTGTTGCTGTTGTTCAGGCGGGGATGTAGCTCAGTCGGTAGCGCGCTGGATTTGTATCCAGTTGGCCGCTGTCAGCGTGAGTTCGTCCCCACGTTCGGCGAGAGATTTATTTCTCAGAGTCAACTTTGTGTGCAGACTCTCCTCGGTGTCCGAACACCCCCCGTGTGTACACGCAAGCACAAGACCAAGTGCGCACGAAAAAGATCCTGTAATCCATGTCAGAGTTCGGTGGGTTATAGAAACACGAAAATACCCAGCATGCTTTCTCCGAAAACGGCGTATGGCTGCCTAAATGGCGGGGTAAAAAACGGTCATACACATAAAATTCCACTCGTGCAAAAAACACGAGTGTACGTGGGAGTTTCAGCCCACGAACGCAGAAGAAGAAGAAGTTGCTGTTGTTTTTTGTTTTTGTGCTAACAGCATGAGCTAATGTCTTTGTTTTCCTTCCTGATATTGTTTATTGTTGTTTTTATTTTGCTTTATTTATTTATTTATTTTTTTTAGTGAGGCTTGATGGTACAAACCAAAAGGACAAGTTGAAAAATAAACAAAACAATCTCTTGTAAGCATTAGGAGTGGTTCTGTTTAAAAAAAAAAAAAAGTTCAGTGTATGCAGATACATGTATTTTTGAACCTTGCAGTTTGTAAATACTTTTGGTTAATATATGCATTGCAGACCTGGGAACCCATACGATTTCGCCGTATTTTGTACGCATGATTGTCTAGAATACGATCAGTACGTTCAGTGGGAACAAAATATGACGAGAAAAATACCAAGGCTACTTTTCTTAACAAGCGCATCCCGAGGCCGATTCAGTATTTTGACACATGATTAGTTGTTGTCAGTAAACATTGAAAGACGAATTTGTTTTTACATGTAGGTTATTTGTAAACGTTATTAACGGTGCGACGGACGTGTGTGAAGCATGTTTGAATCATGGGTGTTCAAATGCGGTGTGATCGAGTACGCTCATTGTTTCTGAAAATACTCCAAGTTTGTCTAAGTGTACTCCAAGTGCAAAACAGGGGTTCCCAGGTCTGGCATTGCTTTAAAAATGTGAATTTGTTCTCACCTGTTTGTGTGTGTATGTGTGGGTTTTTTGGTCATTGTATGGGTAGTGGGATTTAGAACAGATGTATACCAAATGCTAAACACAAATACTTTTTATTTGTTCTCAACAGAATGCAGACGGGCTGATCTATGCTGACCTTGACCTTGACAAGAGCAAGGACGCCAAACCACCACCGGAAAGAAAAGACGCGGTGAACTACGAGACCATCGACTTCACTCGCACAGCGCCCCACGCCACTCCAGACATTGAACTGGCCTCAGACGAGGAGGAGCTGCCGTCTAAAAACTGAACAATTACTGGACGAGCAGAAGTGAACAGAGAATTGTCAGAGTAGCTTCTTCTTCTTTCTTCTGCGTTCCTGTCGCCATGCTAGACTGTCAAGGTTGTCGATGTAGTGAAGTCTGCAGTTTGCCGCAGGGACTCCGCTTGGTCCCACAGTTTCTCCTTCAGGTCCACCATCTCTGGCCAGAGTTTGCTGCACAAGTCTGGAGGACATGTTCTGGGGTCTGCGTGCCTGTTCCACATGTGCAGTTGTTTGTATGGGAGATCTTGATTCTGTAGAGGTGGGCTAGGAGCCAGCAGTGACTAGTGGTCAGATTAGCAAAGGTTTGTGAAGAGAGTGAGAATAGAAAGAGCTGCCTCTGAAAGTGATTCCAGTCCTGTAAAACCTGTACATGAGTGAAAAGGGAAGAAAAAGCTAAGAAAAAGAAAGTGAGGCATGAGACTGTCACGATGGACTGAGCTTGCAGAAGAACTTGTCGGTCTTCAGTACTTTTAAGTACGGTAGAAAGGGTAAGCATTGTCGAGAAATGGGACCCTGGGAGGTTCTGCCATGGAGGAGGTCAGGTTTGGTGGAACTAGCTTTTCTTCACATTTGTGCCGTACACCAAAGACCAAGGTTTGAAGAGTGTATTGTTGTTTGATGTGTCGCAGCAGTGCTTTGTACTTAATCAGTCACTATGTAATACATTTTGCTCTTACAGCACCTAGACAGTAGAAGTGTTCGTTATGAGAACCCCTTAAGTTCTGTCTCGCAACAAACAAAAATTAAAAATGAAAGATATCTGAAGGTATCTGGTTTTAACAGACCCTACATACTTTGTGCCTTACAGTTTGAACAAGATGGCACGTCCAAATGTTTTTGTCAAACTTCATGCATATTATATGTTGTGTATTCAGGCTAGAGTTTCTATGAGCACATTTCTTAGGCAGTGTTTTATGGGTTACCAAAAAAACACTATGCCTAACTAGTCAGTCCACGTCATATTTTCTGAACTGGCAAAATGGTTTTCATCTTCATCAGTAACTTAGACTGTACAGGCGTAGGAAGCGTTAGAAAGCTTAGGCAACAAAAAAAAATTGTCTGTTTCTGGTAACATGGCTAAAAAAAATAAGGTCGGTAGGTAGGGATTTTTTTTTTTTATTTTTTACCCCAAATGTAGACCAATAAAACTAACTTTAAAAATCGCTCAAAGAGACTGGATTCACGATACATAGAGACAAGACACTCAACACATTTACAAATCATCAGCGGACTTTCGTTTTCACACGTTTTTGTTGTTCATTTTCTCACCCTGTCCTTTACCACAAAAACAAAAAAACAAAAAAATTTTGAGTTTGGAAAAAAAAGTTTAGGGTCGGCGCCGAAATTTAGGGTCGGTCGGGTGACCAGAAACAGACAATTTTTTTTTTTTGGCCTTAGTAGTGTGCATCATTACTCACGTGTTAAAGTTGTGGCAGACTGAAAACATAAACTGAGATGCAAAATCTGACCTGTCCATCGGCTGAGATTGAATTTAGCAAAGAATTGTTTGAAAGTTTTCTTGGCTGCCATTGTGGCTTTCCTGACACGCTGGTGGTAAATACCGTGAGAACTCAGATGTGCATCTCACCTTTACATCAGCTGAGATCAAGTTTTGCCAATTGCTTTCTGGAATGAGCAAACAGTCGTGGTTACTTCTGAGATAAAATTTGTGAGGAGCATGGAGAGGCCTTGATGGAGCGGGGACAGGCATTGATGTGCATTTCTCAGCAGCAGCTGAGGCTTGAATTTTGCAAAAAGTTATTTCGAGCTGGAGAGCAACTGTAGTGATGTTTGCTGGATACCAGACATTGTGACTCCTGTGGTTAAAATGACGCTGTACTCCTGTGGTTAAAATGACGCTGTACTCCTGTGGTTAAAATGACGCTGTACTCCTGTGGTTAAAATGACGCTGTACTCCTGTGGTTAAAATGACGCTGTACTCCTGTGGTTAAAATGACGCTGTACTCCTGTGGTTAAAATGACGCTGTACTCCTGTGGTTAAAATGACGCTGTACAAGGCAAGAACTATGATGTTAAGCCTACCCTTTCATCAGCTGAGACAGAAATATTGGAAATGTGTGCTGGCTGTCCTTGTATTTTTTTGTCACAGGTTCAGTAAAGTACAGCGTGAAAATGCATAGCATGGAAACCTCTTGACACAAACTGCATTCCAGCAAAAGTACTTCTAACAGAAACTTTGCTTTTTCAAAAAGTGAAGTACATGAAGATTGTACAGTGTACCAACTGAGCCATTGTGTGTGAAGCAAGAGCTGCGTGTGAAAGGAGTTCTGTGCAGGTTTAACCCTTCTGTATTATTCGCCTTGTGGTGTTTTATAATTATGTGTGACTGATGAGATGTTAACTGTGTAATTATTTGCCATAGTATAGAGAAAATACTCTGTAAGTAGAAAGGAGTTGTGTACGGTTTTCCATGCAATATACTTAAAGCGTTACAATATGTCCTAGTCTGTACAGGTACCTTAGCTTATCAAATCCGCATTGTTCATCCTTGCAACTACCGCAGAGAGAGTTACGTGCCTTGTAAAAGTACTCTTCAGAAAATATTTGGATGTTACAACATTAAAATCACACACTGTATTATTGTAAACTGAATTTGCAAATGGTGAGCAAAACAAATCACAAAAACTATTTTTGTAAACTGAATTTATTTGCAAACAGTACGAAATGTGCGCTATGCCTTGATAACCACATTTTTTGCACCCAAACCGCTGTCAAGAAAGTATGGTTGGCAAAAGAATGGGGAAAATGGTTAGAAGTTGTCTGATTTTTCGCAGCTCTTGTGTTTTTCCTCCTTCCTTTTCCCCCTTTCTTTTTGATTGAATGAAAAACACACCAATACCAGCCTTAAATGATGCAGCATATATATTTGATAATAGTTGTTCTCAGTTTGCATTAACATCACAAAAACCAAAGCCCACCCTTTTGTGTGCTGAACCACATAAAACCTATGAAAGTTCAGCAAGGAGACTTCTTCGAGAGCTTGCCAGCCTACAGGATAATGATAACCAGTGGCCTTATTGAACAAAATCACTAACTTTACAAGTTCGGTTTGAACAAATTTTCAACATGTGGTTGTGATACTGTTTGTGATGTTACTTTTATTATAATCACCCCCAGATACTCAACTTGATGTTGTGTTTGTCATGAAACAATTAGTACTAAGATGTTGTCATGCAAAGGTTGCCATTAATTGTTAGATGTTAGTAAGGAGATTTTGCTTTTGCAAATATACTGTTCATCATTCCAATTTAAGATATGGCCAAACATAGCTGGTCTGTTTTTGTTGAGGTATTTATTTTTTATTTGAAGGTGATCTATTCTTGAGTCAAGATCTCAGTGTACCTGACTCTGAGGTAATTAGCACTGGAAAAAAGAACCAAACTTTGCCATCTATGTTTTAATTTGCATTAAGAAAAGCAATACATGTACAGAGGTAAATCCTGGGCCAATCCTTGCGAATATGCTATTTTTGAGGAAAAAAACCAATTTGCCATTTTTTCACATATAATCAGAAAAATGTTTATCACAATTTCCAGAGAGGTTGTATGTCAAACTGTAGTTCAGTGCTTCGACACATAAATTCTAGCAAAAAATCTCTTATTCTGCACTATCTTTTATTCTGCGCTATTTTGGCATGTGAGTTTCAGCACATGTATAACTATTTGTTGTTATAAAATAAATCTTATACTTTACTACTTTGACATACTAGTAATCGTAAGCCTCATAAAGTAAAGCTATAAGATTTCATGTAAACATGTTATACAGTGTATGCACATTATTTTATGGTTATGTTTATGTTGTGGACTGGGTGGCCGAGTGGTAACGCACTTGCGCTCGGAAGCGAGAGGTTGCGAGTCCGACCCTGGGTCAGGGCGATAGCAATTTTCTCCCCCCTTTCCTAACCTAGGTGGTGGGTTCAAGTGCTAGTCTTTCGGATGAGACGAAAAACCGAGGTCCCTTCGTTGTACACTACATTGGGGTGTGCACGTTAAAGATCCCACGATTGACAAAAGGGTCTTTCCTGGCAAAATTGTATAGGCATAGATAAAAAATGTCCACCAAAATACCCGTGTGACTTGGAATAATAGGCCGTGAAAAAGTAGGATATGCGCCGAAATGGCTGCGATCTGCTGGCCGATGTGAATGCGTGATGTATTGTGTAAAAAATTCCATCTCACACGGCATAAATAAATCCCTGCGCCTTGAATATGTGCGCGATATAAATTGCATAAAATAAAAATAAAATAAAATAAATAAATCCCCACGGAATACGCACGATATAAGCCTCATATTGATTGATTGATATTGATAAACAGCTGGTCCGAATGAAGGAGCATACAGTGATTTGGTTATGAACAGTCCAGTTTTGCAGTTTAATCTCTACTTACTTACCTGTGAAAGAGGATGATACAGTTGGTTAAAAGTTTTATGAATAAGCTTTTGTAACCTTTCTTCTTGCTTTTCTCCGTCATTTTCCTCTTTAGAAATCCCGCAGTGGGGCACTGCGGTTATGAAATTAAAGGCCCCTCCTGTTTTTGGAACCGCAGGAGCTTTCTAGTTTGCTGTTAGGTAGATTTTTGGTTCCTCTTTCCTGTCATGCTCTCTTTTTCTTCATGAATTCTTTTCTTTTTTCTGCCTTCTTGCTCATTCACCTGTATTTTTTCCAAAAATCTCTTCTCTTGCCGCTTGTCTTGCGATTCATGTATAGTTTAATCTGTTAGTGTTCTGATGTAAGTCCAGCAGTAGATAGGTTAAGCCTATTTTAACATACTGGAAACTGGTAATCTTCCAGTAGGTATTAATTTAGTTTTACTAAAGCCTGCTGGGACACAAGTAATGGGTTAGTGCATTTGTAAACAGGAATCGCTTGACAAGTGGCCCCCTTCATCCCCCCTTCCTCGTCCTGATATGGCTCTGCGTAGTCGGCTGGACGTTAAGCAACAAATAAACAAACAAACAAACTCTTTAGAAAATGTTATGTACATCGGAGACTCTAGCAGAGTAAGTAGAAGAGGGGAGGGGGCTTTTCTATTGTCTTTGGAGATAATTGTACCTGGCTGCTGTTACTCATTTTCAATGACAGCAGACAATTTTCCCCACACTTTTGTGACATAAAAAGCTCTTGATATTTTGACAGATTGTGTAAATGACCATAGAAACCTTATAATTGGTAATTATGATGAATTCTTTTACACTTTCTTGTGATGGGATGTTACTGTTGGAAGTGACTGTGACATTGGCTAGGTCTGTGATTTCACCATGAACCATAAAAGCCTTACTTTTGTTGTCTGTACAATCGTTGAAGTTTACTGTGTTACGTTTGATCAGTGCGTTACTTCGGATGACTTTACAATCAATCAGAAGCCTTTGTTTGTTGCATTCCATTGTGCTAGACACATTCCAAACGGAACGACCATTTGGCAGTTCATATTAATGTTTCCCCTGAATTGTACATGCACATAACATGCACAGTGTATCTACTTATATTCCACAGCTGGGAATTATGGGGTAACAGCATGAAGTGATATTTGACAGATGCATTAATACGAATTATATTGCGGAAAGTTATGTTGAGAGACAAGAAAGGCTTAACCCTTTAGGCACAGAATCTCCAATACAGTTCAGATGAGATTTAATTGGCAAGTCTCTCTTTATTCCCTCTAGGCATGCCGTTTCTCGGCAAGAAAAGGTGAAATCGAATTTGCAGATGATCGATGCGACCCTTACGGGATCTGCATTAATGGACGATCTAGTAGACAATATTAGGCACTCAAGGAGGCATTGGGTTAGAAGCAATGCATTACCATTTCATTGCAGGTACATTGTATTTTAAAACAAGGAAAGCTGTACAGAGGTTCCTGTGGTGTGAGGGTCAGTGATAGGTCGAGTCCTCTCAATAAAGGACACCTCCTGTTGATTTTTGCTCTGTAAACTTGACCACATGACACCTATTACAAGAGGACACCTCCAATATGGGGACACTCGCGGCTGGTCCCAAGGGTGTTCTTGCATCAGAGGTACCAGTTTAGCTCATGTAGGATTGACAAGATTAGTCATGTGGGATTGACAAGATTAGTCATGTAATCCAAATATCTATTTTCATACACAAAGAGTTACATTGAACTACTCAACTCAAATTTTATTGGCTTCAATTTGTAGAAGAATTTGTCTTGCGCTTGGGAAAAAGTAAGAGTATAACGTATAAAAACAGCATTCATATCACATTTCATGTATTCCACACAGTAATCACTAGTATAAGCCTACAATTATCACATTTGTACCTGTATCATACATGCAAATAAATAGTATCACATTTCCACGTATCACACACAATATATACAGTCAATATAACACTTACCTCGACAGTACTATTCTTGCACATTATCTATTATAGGCCGAAAAAATTGGACAAAACGCTGAGTGGGTACAATTATCTCCCATAACCATGCGCCACCGTGGATCCCAAGCACTGTCCGAGTGCTTCCCCCTTACAGGATGTAGGTGGCGCGTCCTCTTTCTTTTTTCGCGCGTGTCAGACCGGCTGTGTTTCTGCTACGCTCCCGGATTATTTTGGACTAAGAGGCTTCTTTTCTGTGTGGACTATCACCTGTTGGATTATTGTGTGTTATTCCACTTCTGGCTTGAGGCTACGTTGTGTTTCCTTCAACTTGTGCCTCCGTTTTTGTGTGGCGGACTCGGCGTGCCTCCCGTCCTACTTCGTGGTGACCGGTCGTCTGCTTCTCGTTTCGCCGCATTCACTTGAGTATTGACCTAAATTTTCTTTGAATTTTGTTAATTCTCGGTCTTTAAGGGTACGTACAGGGCGAGGTAGGATGTCTCGTCCTGTTTTGGGCTCTGGTTCTACGGAACCAGAGTCTGCCGGGGGCAACCCTTCTCCGGGCGCCCAGCGTCATGTTTTACGCACGGAGAAGGGGATCTTTCGGCGCTCCGACTCTCCCTCCCCAAACGCTTTGCGTTTGCGGCGAGGGAGGGCGGAGAAAGCCTGTTTGAGCAAGCTCAATGCGAGCTTGCTCAAACAGGCTGGGCTTGAGCCTGGGACTTCGGGCGGGGCTGCGCCGTCGAAGGTTCGGGGAAGGTCGAGGGGAAAGAAAAAGCTTCTTTCTCCTTCTCCTTCAGTGGAACAAGCTTCCCCCCCTTCGACGCCGTTGTCCGGCCCTCAGTCTCAGGCTTCAGCTCCTCCCGGTTTCAAGCCTGGGGGGAAGGTTTCCTTCTCCTCCCTGGCTCGAATCCGGGGGCAGGTCGATTCCCAACCCTCTTTGGGGGTTGGTGAATCCGATCTAGGGGCTACTGGAGAGACTCAGGTTTTGACAGCCAACGGCCATACCACGTTGTAAACACCGGTTCTCGTCCGACCACCGAAGTTAAGCAACGTCGGGCCCGGTTAGTACTTGGATGGGTGACCGCCTGGGAACACCGGGTGCAGTTGGCATTAAAATCTTCCTTTTCCGGTGCCTCTCCTGTGCCCTCCTCGGTTTCCACCGCTGTGGAAGCCAGGAGGGACACGGGTCCTCCTCTGAACTCCCTCGCTGGGTCGTCTGCTGCTGTTTCGACAGTAGTTTCGGCCTCCTGGGGGGGGAGATCGGAGGAGATGACGGGGTCTCTGAATTCCCTCCCCGCTGGGGTTGGGATGCGAATTGACCCCGTTCAGGGCGGTCCTGTGGGGGCAGGGGTTTCAGGCTTCGTGCCTACGACCACTGCTACTACGGTTCCCTCTGACGTCCGTGTGACTGGTGGCTGTCCCTCTATGAAACGCTCCGGCCGACTAGTTACTGGACGTGGAGGTGTTCGACAGAACGTGGTACTTCTGTCGAATGGTCAGGGCGACGGGAACATTGTTTCTGTTGCTCAGACCGACACCTCCGACCGGACCGTCTTGACCCCACGCCATTCCTTAGCGTCTGGTGTTCGGGTGACGGATGGTCCGGACCAAGGGTCCGGAACGTTCCAGGCTTACGGGTCGGGATCGAACCGGACCCACGGGTCCCGACTGGACTTGACCTCCGGGTTTGGTCCGGACGGGACCCATGGTACGGGACCGTACCGGACCTTAGGGTCCGGTGCGGGACAGTACCTCTGGCCCTTCCCGGACCTACGGGTCCGGATGGTACGGTACGGGACCAGTGGTTCGGTCGGTCTGTTGACCTCTGTTGGTCTGGGTGGTCTGGCACCGAACCGGAACACACCGGACCACCGGACCTACGGGTCCGGATGGTACGGTACCGGACCAGTGGTCCGGTCGGGGCCGGACCACTCGACCACCTCTGTTGGTCCGGGTGGTCTGGCACCGAACCGGACCATGCCGGACCTACGGGTCCGGATGGTACGGTATGTCCACGTCCGACCGAGCCACCCGAACACTTCTGTGGGTACGGATGGTTCGGTACCGAACGGGACCTCCGGATGCTACGGGACCGGACCGAACCTACGGGTTCGGATGGTCCGGTACCGGACCAGTGGTCCGGTCCGAACCGGACCACCCGACCACCTCTGTTGGTCCGGATGGTCTGTCACCGAACCGGACCATACCGGACCTACGGGTCCGGATGGTACGGTAGGTCCACGTCCGGACCGAACCACCCGAACACTTCTGTGGGTACGGATGGTTCGGTGCCGTACGGGACCGCCGGATGGTACGGGACCGGACCACAGGACCGGAACACCGGACCACCCTATCGGATCGGTCCGGACCACCCGACCACCTCTGTTGGTCCGGATGGTCTGGCACCGAACCGGACCTACGGGTCCGGATGGTACGGTATGTCCACGTCCGGACCGAGCCACCCGAACACTTCTGTGGGTACGGGTGGTTCGGTGCCGAACGGGACCTCCGGATGGTGCGGGACCGGACCGGACCTACGGGTCCGGATGGTCCGGTACTGGACCGGTGGTCCGGTCCGGACCGGACCACCCGACCACCTCTGTTGGTCCGGATGGTCTGGCACCGGACCATACCGGACCACCGGACTTACGGGTCCGGATGGTACGGTGTGTCCACGTCCGGACCGAACCACCCGAACACTTCCGTGGGTACGGATGGTTCGGTGCCGAACGGGACCTCCGGATGGTACGGGACCGGACCGGAACACCGGACCACCCTACCGGACCGGTCTGGACCACCTCTGTTGGTCCGGATGGTCTGGCACCGAACCGGACCTACGGGTCCGGATGGTACGGTACGTCCACGCCCGGACCGAGCCACCCGAACACTTCTGTGCGTACGGATGGTTCGGTGCCGAACAGGACCTCCGGATGGTACCGGACCTACGGGTCCGGACCTACGGGTCCGGATGGCCCGGTGTCGGACCACCCGACCACCTCTGTTGGTCTGGATGGTCTGGCACCGAACCGGACCATACCGGACCACGGGTCCGGATGGTACGGTATGTCCACGTCCGGACCTAACCACCCGAACACTTCTGTGGGTACGATGGTTCGGTGCCGAACGGGACCTCCGGATGGTCCGGCACCGGACCGGAACACCGGACCACCCTACCGGACCGGATCGGCACCCCCGACCGGACCGGACCATTTCTTTTCTGATCAGACCCGATGGGTTCCTGTTCAGTCTATAAATGGCGGGGGTTCGTTGGCTGGGCTGACCCAACAGTCGCAGGGTTGTTGTTTTTCTCCCCCTTCGGCTGCTGGAGACGTTTCGTCTTTGGGGCAGGGGTCTTCGCGGCCTCTTGCTTCTGTGGGCGTTTCTTCACAGCCTGCTTCATCGCTTTCGGCTCTTCCCCCTCAAGCTCCCTACACTCCTGCTTTTGAGGAGTTGTCGGGAAGTGAAGAGGAGAGTGAGTCGGAGGACGATAGGGAGGAGGATCAGGGTCGCCCTGAGGTTAACACTGATCCTCTACCCTTGCCGGTTTCTGATGGAACTTCCGAAGCTATGCTTCGTACTTTGCAACAGTACATGACAGACATCACGCGGCGTCTTGACGTCACGGATGCCTCTCTTAAGCGTCTGTCGTCTAGTGTTGACACACAGGACCTGGACCCGGGGTCTGAGGACGAGAGGCAGGAGGCTCGTCCTCGCACAGCTAGAAGGACGTTTGAACAGTTTCAGGACGTCCTTCCCTGAGACGCCCTCTCGTCCTTTGAGTCCGCTTCGGCCCGGGCGCGGGAGGCTCACGCCGCGTCTGCCGGCGGCTCGTTTTATGAACGATCCGTCCGCCGGCAATTCGCGTTCCACCCTAGTCTTAGTGCCACGGTGGAAGCGGCAGCACATCGCCTGAGGAGTACAGATTCACGTGCAAACGCGACCTATGTTCCTCGGGAGGACGCGGGTTCAGTGCCATGCTTTCCTTCGGGAGGCGCACCTCCACTGTTTCCTCGTGTCCAATCTGTTTCGTCCCTCCCTTTTCCCTTTGACTCTCGAACTCTCACTTTCCAGACTTCGAGTGTTTAGGGTGGGGCTGACGGTGATGTGTTCGTTGGGGAGGTGCCTTCGGTCAAGAAGGTGGAACTGAGCTCTGCTTCATTCCACAATCTTGAGGCCACCGTTTCTTCCACAGTCGAGGCCCAATCACAGGCCTTGACATGGATGAGCACGCTGTCCACACTGTTGGACCCTCCCGATCGGGCAGAGTCCGATTCCACTCGGGTCCTTGTCACGGTTCGAGTGGATCGGGCTTTGCATGCCGTGCGATCGTGCGTGACGTCTGCGGCAGAATTGGCCATTGGAACACGGGTCCACTTTATTGGCCCTGTTCCGTGATCATTTTCTGCCTACTTCTATAGTGCCTCCGGATATGAGGAAGAGTCTGAGGAACACGTTTCCTCAGCCTTCTTCCCTCTTTCATCCGGACACTGTTCGTTCTGTGGTGGAGTCCACACGCCAGAGGAACACTGATTCTCTGATGGTTGGCCTCGCTGCTTCGGCGACGGCGGCGGGGAGTAAGAGAAGTGCTACAGTCACCTCCAGCTCCCAGCCTCAGAAGAAGAAGAAGAAGAAGAAGCCAGTTTCACTGCCTCCTTCTTCCTCCTCTTAGGCGCCTGTTGCGTTCCCAAGCAAGACGAAGGGTGCTCAGACAGGTAAGGGGAAGCAGCACCACCAGGGGGGGTGGTCGCAAGCCTGCGCCTGCCCGCCAGCAGAATTTTCAGTGAGTCCCGGCCCTACGTTGACGCCCCCTCAAGTTGCCCCTCTTTCGTCCGTCGGTTTTCTTTTTCGGGCCCGCGGCATGTGGGGCAGACTGGTCTCCAACCAGTTTTTCTTGAGGGTGGTGTGGTCGGGGTTTTCTCTACCGCTGTCGTCACAACCTCCATTGTCCGCTCTACCCTGGACGTTCCCCCCTCCTCGAGACCCTGCCAGATGGCAGGCTCTTCAGGACGAGGTGAACTCGTTGGTCGAGAAGAAGGCGGTCTACCCCCTTTCTCAGCCTTCTCCAGGGTTCTGCTCCCGCCTGTTCACCGTCCCCAAAAAGGACGGCCGGTTCAGGCCGGTGTTGGACCTCTCCACCTTGAACTTGTACCTTCACAGGTGCAAGTTCAAGATGGAAACCCCTTCGTCGGTCCGGTTGGCCATCCGGCCAAACGATTGGGCCATGTCTGGGACCTCCAGGATGCTTACTTCCACATCCTGGTGGCCCCGGGGTACCGACATCTGCTCCGGTTCGTTTGGGAGGGCACAGTGTTCGAGTTTCAGGCCCTCCCATTCGGCCTGTCCTTGGCCCCTCTGATTTTCAACGGGGACAACAACACCACATGCTTAGCTTACCTTCGCCACCAGGGGGGCACCAATTCTCGGTCCCTCTCCCTGTTGGCGGAGGAGATTCTGCTCTGGTGCCAGACCAATCAGGTCCGGATGTCAGTCCAGTTCGTTCCGGGGAAACTGAACGCCCTGGTCGACATTCTCAGTCGGGGCGATCAGGTTCTCTCCACAGAATGGACCATCGCTCACAACGTTCTACAGCGTCTGTGGGCAAGGTGGGACCGTCCTCTGATCGATCGGTTCGCAACTCGATTCAGCGCTCGGCTTCCCAGGTACGTCAGCCCCTTTCGAGACATGAATGCGTTCCACTTGGACGCATTCACTCTCTTGTGGAGGCTCCTCGATGCTTACACCTATCCCCCGACATCTCTGATTCCGAGGGTGCTGGCAAAATATCTGCAGGAACGACCAAGACTGATTTTGGTCGCGCCTTACTGGCCAACAGCTCTGTGGTTTCCAGATCTTCGCGGTCTCACCCACGTAGACCCTCTACCTCTGGATCTGGACGGGGGAGGTCTGCTCCAGCCTCGATCATGCCTCCCTCATCCACGTCCAGAGAGTCTGTGCTTGACCGCATGGCTCTTGTGCGCTCCAAACTGCTTGCACTAGGATTGCACAAGAGTTCAGTAGAGTTTTTCTTGAACGCTAAGAGGCGATCAACTAATCAGCTCTACGACTTACGCTGGAGAGCTTGGGCCACCTTCGCCTTGTCCAAGGGGATAAAGCCGCTTTATCCCTCAACACAGGACTTGGCCAACTTCCTGGTGGAAGTGTATCAAAAGAAGAGTCTTTCTTCTAAGACTCTTCTTGGATACAGACCTGCCATCGCTTCCACGATTGCGGCCGCTACTGGTCGCAGACCTGAACACTTGATCAGGTCCTCCCTCATCGCTAATGTCCTTTCGGGTATTAGCAATGCAGCGGTGTCTAAACCTCGGGTTTCATTTCCCAAGGGGGATGTTTTTCTGGTCCTCAAACTCCTGCGTAGCAATGAGTTTGAACCCCTGGCAGGCATCAGTATCAAGTTGCTGATTTTTAAGACTAATTGTTCCTCATCGCTTTAGCCACTTGCCGTAGACTCAGTGGTATTCAAGCTTTGAGTGGCCTGGACTTTGACATTGAGTTCACCACACAGCAGTGGTTGCCAGCATGGTCACGTCAGTCTAAGGTATGTTTCTTGGGTATATTTTCTTGTACGGTAGTACTGTTCGAAAATTGCCTGGGTATCTTAATCCTTGGATTTAAGTGATTTTGATTTATATAAGGAGTTTAATACTCTACATATCACCCTCACACCACTCTGGTATTCTGTGCAAGAATAGTACTGTCGAGGTAAGTGTTATATTGACTGTAAGGCTTCTTTTTAAGCCTACTGTCTATATGATACTTACCGAGACAGTACTATTAGAGTTTCCCTCCCGCCTCCCCTCTTGATATGTTATGGGCTTTTTGAGGGTCTGCAGCTCATAAAGAAAGAGGACGCGCCACCTACATCCTGTAAGGGGGAAGCACTCGGACAGTGCTTGGGATCCACGGTGGCGCATGGTTATGGGAGATAATTGTACCCACTCAGCGTTTTGTCCAATTTTTTCGGCCTATAATAGATAATGTGCAAGAATAGTACTGTCTCGGTAAGTATCATATAGACAGTAGGCTTAAAAAGAAGCCTTACATTACGTAACATACAGCAAGCTTTCATCTCCCGCGCCCCCCCCCCCCTCCCACACATACATACCCTCGCACGTGCGTCGACTCCATACAAATGACATCATCAGTCCATTAACTAAAATGCACAATGACTAGTAGTGGGTACATGATACTTAATACGTGCTCAACTAGACCTGCTAACTAAAATAATAACAGAAACAAAAACAAGGACTGGGCACAACATTTACACGTGTGTGACCTACTTACATCAAGTGCCTGTGATCTATAAATAACAATGATTGCGTTTAAAGTAAAACATGAATAATGCCGATGTTTGCTAACAATGAATACATAACAACTAAGATAAGAATGTATGTGCTTTCATAATATGATTATTTTATAAAACACAGTGGGGAAATTTGGAAAATAATTTTTATACGAAACTGCGCACATCGAGTCGAGCTCTGTAGCGTGTGTGTTCGGAGGCAGGAGACACACATGGCTGTGGATATTAATTGTTGTGAAATTCGGTGGATTAAAAAGGATACCCCGACTTATGCACTGTACTTCGTATCAGTTATGGTGTATGCTTGTACAAGTATGTGCCTTCCCATTGTGAGATGAAATCATGCTTGTAGAATTTCTAGAAAAAAAAGACATGCAGTTTGCAAATGAAAGACTTTAGCTTGATCAAGTAGTTTTGCTATGTAATCAGGATTTGCTAGTCCTTTCTGCAGTTACTTACATTCCTCATACATGTACCTTTACGTTTCAGTGAATATGTACCTTTTTTTTTAAACCATCCAACCTCTTTATTTATGATCGTGAATATTTGTGCGTTTTGCTATCACATGTAATTTGTCAAGGTGCAACAATGCAAAGAGAGTTTTGTTTGTTTGTTTTTCCCCCCGGAAAGGAAATGCCATGTAATAGTTACTTGTAATCAAAACTGTCAGTGTCTTCATGACAATGTTCAATCTGTTAGAGATGCATTCCAGGAAGATATACCTATTAAGTGCAGATGCTCTGTTTATGAGTATGTAGCATGTGAACAGGTGGTTTGTAACAGGTGGTTTGTAACAGGTGGTTTGTAACAGGTGGTTTGTAACAGGTGGTTTGTAACAGGTGGTTTGTCCCAGATCCTGGGGTTGGTTTTGATCATTTTGTGACACAGATTTTTTGTCAGAAAGCATCATTTAGTGGAGCTTGTTGCCGGTATAACCCTATGTCATATTTAAGCTGTAGTCATAACAGCTGATGGTTGTGTTTTGTTGTGATTGAGCTTACTTTATGTGGTGCTGTATGAAAAGGTGTCAACATGTAGACATATTTTGCCATGCAGATCATTCTATATTCCGTGTGTGATTGCTTGGACCAGTTTCAATTGAGTGAACTTGACGTGAACTCTTTTTTAGTGCCTTTTTTGTTACAGTGAAGAACAAATATTATTTCTAAACACTGACAGGGGTGTTGTTTTGTGTTGGCAGTTCACGAAATGTCCAAACTTTTTTTTGGTCGCACAAAAATTGCAGACCAATAGAGTAAAGTTGACATCGAGGGCTGCCAAAAATTGCGGACACATTTACGGCCATTTTGGCAAATTTACCTAAAGAATATAAATCCTAGCAACGTCCTTGATTCAGAAATGTGTTATTACTAGCTCACTAATTGTAAGAGTTCACCTTCACTGAACTTTGAAGTCTTTCCACAAACGCTTACAATAAGTGAATTCCACTGCACACAGAAGAATGTAGAGCAAACTGTGTCTAAGGCCCAAAAAAAAAAAAGGTCTGTTTACGGTAACCTGACCGACCCAATTTTTTTCGCGCGACCCTAGACTTTCTTTTTGGCATTTGGGGGAAAGAAAAAAAATCTTGGTTTTTTTGCAAAATAACGTAAAAATATGTTTTTTTGGAGAAAAAAAAAAAAAATCCCGACCTACCGACCCTATTTTTTTGGCCTATGTTACCGTAAACAGACCTTTTTTTTTTTGGCCTAATGGCATTCACTTCCGCCTCTTTCCTTTTTTTGATTGTGGATCTGTCCATTTATTTGATGCTTTCTGCTTGGTTTATCTGTCTTTGTGTTATTGTTAACAGTTATTGTACTTCACAACCACCTGTATTTTGGTTTGCAATGCAGCGTTTGCACAGCTTGCCTCGGCACAGTTCAAGATCTGCAATCTAAATTTGGCCTGCCCTGCAATTTGTTCCCTTTTCTTCTCACTGACAATCTGGCAGCAATATTATATTTTTCTTGCATCATCATTTTATTAACAGCACAATCAGGATGTTAATCTATATTTAATTTTACTGTCACTTTCTTTTTTGGTTTCTTTTTGAGCTCATTCCACTGATGATGTCGGCCATTTTGTCTGTGTATTTCACTATAAGTTCTCATGAAGAAAGTTACGTCATTCCTGAACATAAGCCAGTCAATCTTTTTAGCCCTTTATAAAAGACATGAATTGGCCAGTGTGATTTCAACCCCCCGCGGGTTAGGGGGAAGAATTTACCCGATGCTCCCCAGCATGTCGTAAGAGGCGACTAACGGATTCTACAATACAATACAATACAATACAATACAATACAATACAATACAATACAATAACTTTATTAATCTCTAAAAGAGAAATTACATTGCTGAGCGTTTATGTCCGTAATAATAACATACATAAAACATTCAAAATAAACATTTGTTCTTTGTCCTGAGAAAATATAGCACATTGGTTATCACATAAGAAAGTATATTAAAAATAAATTAACATGCATTCACCATCAACAATGCACAAAAGAAAGTCAGCACCTTGCCGGTTATCACATATTGTCCAAGAGAGTAGAATGCAAAACAAAATCAACAATACTGAAACAATACAGAACACTGACCCCGTGCATCAGAGCGACAACACCAGCATCTACCGCCCCACCTGAGAATTGAAGATGTGAATTGCAGATGGAATGAACGAATTTCTGTAGCGTGTGGATCTTGCGGTTGGTTGTCTGAATCTGTTGCTCCTGTCTGTCCGTCTACTGTCAAATTCCGGTCTGAGTGGGTGCGAGTCGTCAGCCAAAATCTTCTGTACCTTGTCAGTCAGTCGTCGTTCATGTGTTGATGTGAAATTGTCCTGCTTCCTCCCAACCACCCCACTTGCTTTCCTGATGAATTTATCTAATCTATCCCTGTCTTGCTTGTTGATGTTGCCACCTTGTTAAGTGTTTCTTGTATAGAATATAGTCAATTTTTGTAAAGATTTAAGTCAAGCAGTATGTAAGAAATGTTAAGTCCTTTGTACTGGAAACTTGCATTCTCCCAGTAAGGTAATATATTGTACTACGTTGCAAACCCCTGGAGCCAATTTTTTATTAGTGCTTTTGTGAACAAGAAACAATTGACAAGTGGCTCTATCCCATCTCCCCCCTTTCCCCATCGCGATATAACCTTCGTGGTTGAAAACGATGTTAAACACCAAATAAAAAATAAAGAAAGTTTGCCAGTGTGATTTCAATGAATGTTCAACAAGATGGAGGAGGGGAGATAACCCCTTCAGTTCCCGCAGTGGGGCACTGCGGTTATGAAATTAAAAGCCCCTCCTGTTTTTGGAACCGCAGGAGCTTTCTAGTTTGCTGTTAGGTAGATTTTTGGTTCCTCTTTCCTGTCATGCTCTCTTTTTCTTCATGAATTCTTTTCTTTTTTCTGCCTTCTTGCTCATTCACCTGTATTTTTTCCAAAAATCTCTTCTCTTGCCGCTTGTCTCGCGATTCATGTATAGTTTAATCTGTTAGTGTTCTGATGTAAGTCCAGCAGTAGATAGGTTAAGCCTATTTTAACATACTGGAAACTGGTAATCTTCCAGTAGGTATTAATTTAGTTTTACTAAAGCCTGCTGGGACACAAGTAATGGGTTAGTGCATTTGTAAACAGGAATCGCTTGACAAGTGGCCCCCTTCATCTCCCCCTTCCTCGTCCTGATATGGCTCTGCGTAGTCGGCTGGACGTTAAGCAACAAATAAACAAACAAACAAACAAACCCCTTCAGTTTTGAACCTGGGGGAAAATGTATTGGAATGAAGTGAGGAGGAGAAAGAAAAAAAAATCCTGAGAAATTGGCTATCTGTGAAGAAATCACAGAAAGGAAGAAACAGAATGATGTGTTTCTCTCCATGTTTCTCTACAACAGCCAGACAACTTTGCCAGTAATTTCACAGCAGCATCAAAAACAACTTAAAAGCAGATATTTGGATAGATGCATGGAAACATGCCCCAGTTTGCATCCGACAATCGGATCTGGAAATACCATTAATGTTTGTCTATGTGTCAACAGGTCTGCCTGTGTGTTTTATTGCCACTGGCGGTGGGGGCGTATTGCCACTGGCGGTGGGGGCGTATTGCCACTGGCGGTGGGGGCGTATTGCCACTGGCGGTGGGGGCGTATTGCCACTGGCGGCGTATTGCCACTGGCGGTGGGGACGTATTGCCACTGGCGGTGGGGGCGTATTGCCACTGGCGGTGGGGGCGTATTGCCACTGGCGGTGGGGGCGTATTGCCACTGGCGGTGGGGGCGATGTTTAGCGAGGTACTCTTGTTGAGTTGACATTGGAATCCTTGTGTTAACTTGACCGGGTCCCGCAGTGGGGCACTGCGGTTATGAAATTAAAGGCCCCTCCTGTTTTTGGAACCGCAGGAGCTTTCTAGTTTGCTGTTAGGTAGATTTTTGGTTCCTCTTTCCTGTCATGCTCATTTTTTCTTCATGAATTCTTTTCCTTTTTCTGCCTTCTTGCTCATTCACCTGTATTTTTTCCAAAAATCTCTTCTCTTGCCGCTTGTCTCGCGATTCATGTATAGTTTAATCTGTTAGTGTTCTGATGTAAGTCCAGCAGTAGATAGGTTAAGCCTATTTTAACACACTGGAAACTGGTAATCTTCCAGTAGGTATTAATTTAGTTTTACTAAAGCCTGCTGGGACACAAGTAATGGGTTAGTGCATTTGTAAACAGGAATCGCTTGACAAGTGGCCCCCTTCATCCCCCCCTTCCTCGTCCTGATATGGCTCTGCGTAGTCGGCTGGACGTTAAGCAACAAATAAACAAACAAACAAACTTGACCGGGCAGTGAATAATTTGAAAGTAACTACATCAATTGCCAGCCTTCCTTTGATTGTCATCTAATATTGTTGTATACTATTTACTCAGTGTGTTTTGTGTTTTGTCTACACAAAAACCAACAGGGTGTTGCTGATGTAAAAGGATGGTACGGTTACTGTCACTACTTTCACAACTGCAGCCTATGCAGGAACAAAGTGAATTTAACATTGTCACAGTGGGTCCTTTTTGGGGGGATTGATTTCACAGGTTGACATTAGGCGTCACTTTTGAATTGAATTCAGCTAGAGACTCCCACCACACACAGAAAGTATGGAGGATGTTGATTTTGGATATTTGTCCGAGTAAAAGGATGATCTTAATCCACATGAAGGCCTGGACAGACTGGTGGCAGTGATCCGGAGTGAAAGCAAAGGCACATCAGGGGCGGATCACATCATTTTTAAGGGGGGGGGTGGGTTCCAAATTTCTTTTAGGGACACATCGACCACGCGGAGCGTTTGGTTGAGGGCGCGAAGCGCCTGAACCTCCTAGGGGGGTCCGGGGGCATGCCCCCTCCCCCCTCCTCAGAAATGTGGATAAAAACAAGAAAAATGGAGCAATCTGGTGCAATTTGAGCCAAGAAACTACCCTTAATTAAGACACCTTGCAAAAAGTTAATTTAAGAAGACAAATTTTGATAAAGACAAAGAAAATTGACCGAACTATCCAACTACCTTGCAAAACCGTCATTTAGAAGACAACGGCCGGCTCCTAAGGGGGTCCGGGGGCATTTGGATGAAAACGAGGAAAATTTTGCCATCATTTTTTCTTTATTTTCAACTCTTTAAGACTATTTTCAAAGTAGTGTTTTAGTATTTTTTTTTTCTTATATTGTTTAGGCTTGGGGAGGGGGAGGGGGGTTGGCAAAAACCCCAGAACCCCCCCCCCCCCCCCCCTGCACATTGTACATGTATCTTTAAGATTAAACTGAGATGCTTGTTAATTGACTATCATTTGTCATGGTTGTGAAACTGAGTCTTTCTGAAGGGAAATATTCATATTTATAACTATAAATAGTTGATACTATTTTTCTATACAGATTGTATTTATTTGTTGAATTAGTTTTGTGCCCCATGACTGGTCAGACACCAGAGTTTTCTGCTTCCAGTGTAACATTGTTCAGAAATTGTAAAAGTTTGTTGGTTGTATATACTTGTACTTGTACTTGTACTTGTGCGACGATTTAGGTTAAAAACCTGTACGCCGATCCACAAAAGTAAGCTGCATACGCAGCTTGGTGTATAATTGCCTTGACGTGACTTATTGTAATGGCTTGCCTTTGTCGTGTGTCTCATCCACAGAGAATTCATCCAATTATTCATTGATCCATCCATACAATCTCAGATTTATAAATGTTTTGCAAAGGTCTATCTGTCCACATTTTTATGGCTTTGTCAGTATTTTTCAGTTGATATAGAATGGCATTCTTTTGCATGTTCATGCCTTTATGTAACTGCCTGTTTGCTGTTTACTGTAAGATGAATTTTTATATTTCAAAGGTTAATGCTTGTTACCTTTCGAATGTCAGCTTGATTTTCTTGCGAGTTAATGTGCTGGTTTTGTGTTATTTTTCTGTTTCCTTTCCTTATCTGTCCTTGTTATTTATTGAAGTAAATTCAAAGTCTCTCTCTTGTTTTGTTGTCTTACCAAGACAAAGGACTTTTTATGATAGATTTACAGGTCTATCCACCACCACCACCACCCTTCATGATTTATATATTACAAACTGCACACAGTGTGATCACAAGAATGACACATGTGTATCCAAGAATTCAAGTATGCCCGTGAGCATACATTTTCATGTGATGTAGGTGCTTTAACCTCGTGGTGAGGGTCTTAATATTAACAAAAGCTTTAAAGGTTGACGACCAGAACAAAGATATTAATATTTAAGAACAAATAAGTGTGCATCTAATCAGTGTGATCTTAACCAGTTTTAAAATTTAAATCATACAAAGAAAAGGTGATGTGCTTGTTTTGGCTTTGATTTCCATACCAGAAAGGTGACTGTGACTTGCTGAGTGTAGTGTCAAAAAATGAGAAAAAAACATAATTATTGTGGTGACCTTTCAGCTGAGCACAGCTGACAAGTTTGCTGACAGTTGGTTTTGCGAGTTGGGAAAGTAAAGCAGAATAAAACTCTGGTCTCACATCCCTATTTGCGTTCTGCACAGAGAATTTACTTTCTCTCAAGTTAGATATTTGAGATCACAGTCAGTAGTTCTTTCTTTTACTTTTTTTTCTACATAGCTGATTGCAACAAAACAACCTTGACGTTCTTGTGGTGAAATATGGAAGAGCATTTATTTTATTTACTGTTACTTTTCAAGTAAAAAGATTGTTGAGATCCTGTAATATAGCTTGCTTACTTTTGAAAGCAGACGGTCCTTGTTATTTATCTATCACAGTAGCTGTGTTGACTGTTTGCACTGGATTATTGCCAGTAGTAATTGACCACTGACGTTTACCCACAGCTAAAGTTACCACAGCACGGAAAGTGCAACCTTTACTGCTTCAAAATGTTTTGCATACTCTTCCTGAAAGCTCCTGTTGAAATTAAATTCTTGTTATAGTACATGGCATGAATTTTAGCGTCTTAAGTTTAATGTAAAGTTTTGTAAAGAGCAAGAAAGACTTGAGAAATAGTGATGGTGAGGCCCCCCGCGGGTTAGGGGGAGTCCCATATTGGTTAGGGGGAGTCCCATATTGGTTAGGGGGAGTCCCATATTGGTTAGGGGGAGTCCCATATTGGTTAGGGGGAGTCCCATATTGGTTAGGGGGAGTCCCATATTGGTTAGGGGGAGTCCCATATTGGTTAGGGGGAGTCCCATATTGGTTAGGGGGAGTCCCATATTGGTTGGGACGAGAAAGAATTTACCCGATGCTCCCCAGCATGTCGTAAGAGGCGACTAACGGATTCTGTTTCTCCTTTTACCCTTGTTAAGTGTTTCTTGTATAGAATATAGTCAATTTTTGTAAAGATTTTAGTCAAGCAGTATGTAAGAAATGTTAAGTCCTTTGTACTGGAAACTTGCATTCTCCCAGTAAGGTCATATATTGTACTACGTTGCAAGCCCCTGGAGCAAATTTTTGATTAGTGCTTTTGTGAACAAGAAACAATTGACAAGTGGCTCTATCCCATCTCCCCCCCTTTCCCCGTCGCGATATAACCTTCGTGGTTGAAAACGTCGTTAAACACCAAATAAAGAAAGAAAGTGATGGTGAGTGTATTAAAGCACAGAAGACTACTGTTGTTATTCATGATGTCAAATGTCTGTGAGATGGAAAAGAAAATGTGACATGGTACAGTTGAAAAGGAACACTGTCTCACCCTCTGCATGTGCTATATATTTTTCATAGGTTTTCTCTTTATGTAACATTTATGGCATAGGATTTATTAAAAAGGAAGCAATCGTGATAGAAAGGATTATTTGTTGAGCTCTGCTCTGGTGCCATAGTGCCTGCCATTGTGTTTACAGCAGCCAAGGGTTTGTAAGGAATGCTTTTTGTTTGTGTGCATCTGAATGCTGCATCAGATTGTCATTGCCACTTGTAGGTTAATATTATAAAGTAAGTACACACATGCACGGATGCCCCAAGACCGATACATAATAAATACATCACATGTCAGTGAGAGATACCGGAGTAAAATAATTAAAATTCACCCGTTCTAACGTCTGAATTATGCCGACTGAAGGTTCTGCTTGGAAGTTTCCTTTGGTTCAAGAATGCTTCTGTTCTGACATTTCTCTTATGTATGTTTTAAAGAAACAAATCATTTGCATCTGCAGTATGAGTTTTGAAACAAATCCAACAGATGTTATTTAAAGGGATCTATATTGTGTACAAACACTCACTGCCCTGTGCCTTTGTCGGTAGGCTTCTTGTGACTCTGCTTTTGTGAATTGCTACATTCCAAATATATATATACTTGTATGGATTGTATTAAAGCAGTAATCGTAAAAGCATGAAGTTTGAGTGTCTTGGCTATGTCGTCAGTCAGTCTGTGTGTGAGTGCCTGTGTAATTCTGTATTCCTGAGTGTGTGTCTTCACAATTTAATGTTACAGCCACATACTGCTCTCTCTCTCTCTCTCTCTCTCTCTCTCTCTCTCTCTCTCTCTCTCTCTCTCTCTCTCTCTCTCTCTCTCTCTCTCTCTCTCTCTCATACACGTATAAACAATGCAATACATGTAATGAATAAACTCACTGCACATTCACAATCATGAAACAGGGTGGCTTGGTAAGTTAGTTTCTTTTCCAGAAATCAGTTTCCACACAAACAAGTGATGAACATTCACAAAACAATATGATCACAAAACAAATTAAACTCTCCGCCATTGTATGCACTTATAACCAAGCTTTAGAGGTTCCACAGCAGTATCTAGGGTTCAGCAGAAATGGCGGCCAAGTCAGTTACCAGTTCTGTGGCCAGGTCCTTGATCTGCTTGTTCCTGTCACAGGACAGCGTCTTCAGCAGTGGCCTTGGTACCTGCAATTACACCATGATGATGATGACGATGTTGATCGACGACGATCGACGACGATGACGATGATGATCATGATGATCATGGCGATGATGATTGATGATGATCATGGCGATGATGATGATGACGATGATGATGATGACGATGACTCCTCATATATATATTGTACTACGTTGCAAGCCCCTGGAGCAATTTTTTGATTAGTGCTTTTGTGAACAAGAAACAATTAACAATTGGCTCTATCCCATCTTCCCCCCCCCCCCCTCCCCCCCCCCCTCCCCCCTTTCCCGTCGTGATATAACCTTCGTGGTAGAAAACGACGTTAAACACCAAATAAAGAAAGAAAGAAAGAAAGACGATGACTCCCCACTACGCTGAATCAGAAAGACAGTGTGCTATTACCTCCAAAACAAATTAAAACAATAGTTTACCAAAAAAGACAAGATAGGATAATAGTGGGACCTATAATTCAAATTTACTAAAGAAAATCATTTTTTGGTTCAATTTGCTCGCACACTCGCACGCATACAGATATCCTCAGACATAGTGTGACAGGGGAGGCTACCGCTCCTTTCACAGCAGACTCTGCACCCGAGTTGTTGGCCTTTAAGTCAACACCGGTGGATTGTGGAATTTTGTTTGTGATGGGGTCTGGTGGTTTCCGATTGTCTGTATGTTCATGGAAACCTTCGGGTTTGCATAACAGTTTTTATAGGGCTAAGAAATTAGCCCTAACATTTTCAATCCTGTTTGATTGCACTTCGCCTCCCGAGGTGATCGTAGTGTTACGGCACTCGGTTACAATAGTGACACACAACAGCAAAATGTACCGATAATAAGTTGTTAAACGACAAAGTGTACATGTACTTACAGGCTGCAGGAGACGTAAAGGTGTGTTGGTATCGCATTCAGCCACAATGGATTGTAACAACCTTAGTGTGTTCACTCGGTTCTCCACATCAGTTTCCTCTACAAAAAATACATTGATCAAATCTTTTTAAAAACAAGAAATTCCTCCGAGGTAGGAAAAACACCCCCGTCAAAGGGAAATAACCTTCTCAGTTGGTGGCAGTGACTGAGTGAGAATGGTTATTTCCCTTTGACCATTAATATGTCCCTCTATAAGTCCTTGTATAATTTTAATCCACCAATAACTCCCTAAGCGTGTGTTTGACTGGACCGTCTCAGGAATGTATAGAACCTGTTCACCAAGTTTGGTGACGATCAGTCCGTTCATTCTTGAGATCTATATGCGAACACAAACACACAAACAAACAAACAAACACATCGACCGAAACCTATACACACCCCTATACCGGGGGTGTAAAAAACCACATAAACAAGCGTCATTTTCATTTCATCATGTATGCCTTTGACCCCGTCCGGGGCATAGGCCGCCAACAAGAGCTAAGCGTCATTTTACTAGTGCATTATTTCTAAACAAAATTAATTTGTAATCCAGTCAGTTTAGCAGACGACCTTTACATTGATGACAGTCGGACAGCGGACAGGACAGGAAAAAAATGACATGTACAAGCTAGGCTAAACTGATCAGTCCACAGCCTATTTTAGTAGAATTTGCTTTGGTCAACAAACAAAACCAGGAATCTTTGGATAGATAGATAATTTATTGCCAAGTGTACAATACATGAATGAACATAAAAAATACACGAGGAAAGCAGCTTGCTGTGTGATAAAAACAAAAATAAATAGCATTCATACATCACTGGCGCATAGCATCATACATACATGGGTAAGACAATGGATGACAGAATCCGAGAGGGACACAAATCTGACAGACAGTGATCATGGTCCATGCACACACAAAAGAGAGAGAGAGAGACACAGAGAGACTGAAAGAGAGACAGACAGAGCCACACACACACACTGCACGCACGCACGCACAGCCTCACACACACACACACACACACACACACAGACACACACAGACACACACACACACACACAGAGACACACACACAGAGACACACACAAAGACACACACACACTGACACACACACTGACACACACACAGAGACACACATACACAGACACACACACACACAGACACAGACGGACACACACACACACACACAGACACAGACACACACACAGACACACACATGACACACACACAGACACACACACACACAGAGACACACACACACACACGCAGAGACACACACACACACACACATACAGACACACAGACACACTCACAGTCAAAAGAATAGTAAAGACAGTGACGAAGAAAAGCACCATACCTTTGAGATGCCATGCCAGCAGAGACAGAGTGCCAGGTTTGGTGATGAGGTACTGCACTCCTTTCTGGTTGATGCTGACATTGTACAGTCCCATCAACATCAGGCTACACATGATAGTCAATCCAGCAGCATGCTTTATATTATTACTATCTTTTTTTATTATTTTTTTCTGACAATTTTCATTCTTTTTAAAATTCAAGACACGGAATACGTCAAGCAGAAAGAAGTTAATCAAACGAACATGAAGTAGGCTAGGGAACAACGTACTGGGCATACGCGCACACACTCACCGACGGAGCACACACACACACACACACACACACACACACACGCACGCACGCACGCACACACACTGACACACACACCGTCACACACACACGCACACACGCACGCACACCCACACACACGCACGCACGCACGGCACGCACGCACACACACACACACACACGCACACACACGCGCGCACACACACACACACACACACACGCACACACACACGCACGCACGCACGCACACACACATATATATATACATGTATATATGATATCACTATATCAAAAGGAAGTGTCATCCAATAAGCGAACATCCTTTTAATTCATGTTCACTGCCAAGTGTATGCGTGCTTCAGTGTAGTAATAAAGTCGTCAACAATTCCTACATACAAAATCTGAATTTTTCTAATTGCCCTTGATTTAATAAAACAAGTAGCGTAGCAAGTCAATGCGAAAATACAACGAAACTTCTTCTTCTTCTTCTTCTGCGTTCGTGGGCTGAACTCCCACGTACACTCGTGTTTTTTGCACGAGTGGAATTTTACGTGTATGACCGTTTTTTACCCCGCCATTTAGGCAGCCATACGCCGTTTTCGGAGGAACAACGAAACTAAAGGTGATGTGATTATGATTTTAGATGATTTGCTTACAAACCTTTTGATTTTAGCGCTCTTTTTGAGTGGAGCTTGCGACACAAAGGTGAAGAAGGCGTCAATCAGTCGCTGTCCGTTCTCACTACCCATCAGAAAGTCTCGCCCGTAGGCAGAGGCTGCTATGTCTAAGTGAAAAAAAATTTGAAAAAATTAAAAATACTGTATAATAATGATATCCTGATGCAAATATCTCGACGGAATTAATATACATGTAATGTGCAGCAGACAAAATGTCTCTCTGGCTGTGACTGTCGGTCTCTGTCTCTATCTGTCAGTCTCTGTCTTATCTCTATCTCTCTCTCTGACTGTCAGTCTGTCTCTGTCTCTCTGAGGACAGGTTATAGACAAGACCTTTTATTCTTGTAAAATAAAGGTCAGTGAGTCTCTCTCTCTCTCTCAACCACGGAAAATGATGACTTGAAGTTCAATTCAAGTCACACACACACACACACACTGGCACACACGCACACACACACGCACGCACACACACATACTCACTCACTTGTAACAGTGCCACATAGCGCCAAGATAAATCTGGATTCATTCGTCTCTGGTGGTGGCCAGTCGTTCTGGTAAGCGTCTACATAGCTCTGTACGGTGCTGCACGTCAGACCGAGAAACTCCTCCACCTTGCTCTGAAATAACGACACGGTGAAGTGTCAGCACACTGACAAACACGCAGACAAACTTGAACACACTGACAAACACATTGACAAACACACTGAACAACGCACTGACAAACATACCGACAAATGAGGCATAGCCTACCACACAAAAAAACAAAAAAACAAAAACTGAGACTTGTTCTAAGTAGTGCATGAAGGAGTGTGGCGTTGGTGAAAACTGTCAAGGGCAGATGGCAACAAGACGCAATGTGGACACACCGTCTATCAAACAAACTAACAGAAAATAGAACCCACTGAGACTTGTGTTCTAAATTTGGAGACTCGATATGTGCATGTGGGAGTGGAGGGGGGGGGGGGGGGGGGGGTGCAATGACGCTATTCGGTGTCGGCTGTCGTCAGTCACTTCTTCCAAATCGCCGAAAACTTTCACGTAATTTCAGTCTGCAGATTTGTCTAACTTTTTTCACCATGTGACTTCACCAGGTGACTTTGGAAAATCGTTGCTGAAACTGAAATGGCTATTGTGACAATTTGTAGAAGAACTTGTTTTTTCAACATCCTTGGATTGATGAAAACTTCTGAAGACACTGAGATGACAACTGACTAAACGCAGGGCTAAGGCCAAAAAAAAAATAGGTGTGGTTAGGGTAGGTAGGTAGGCAATCACTTTCGTTTTTTTTAAACTTTTTTTTCTAATGTGTACAAATTAAACCTACTTGACAGGGAAATAAGTGTGCGACACGGGCGCTTTCGCTTTCATTGCGTTTTTTGCACTCGTTTTTTTATTTTTTTTTTTTTTTTTACAAATGTAATAAAAAGTTATAGGATCGGCCCCTAAAAATAGGGTAGGTCGGGTTACCGTAACCACACCTATTTTTTTTTTAGGCCTAACTGGTCCGTTTTGAAGCTAAACACAATGACGAACACAAAGTGACACGCTCCATAATACACTAGGCTCCTCAACGCCATGTCCATAACTACAGTGACAGACACTGACTGAACACACTGACCAATAACCTACCCCGCCGAGCAGAGCGGCAATGGTGTCCTGGTTACGGGACACTCTCCATAGCAGCGTGGCGGTGGCGGCACCCAGACTGGAGCTGAAGTCTGACTGCTGGTTGAGTTGTTCCCACAGATGGGCCACCTCCTTCTGCAGCTCAACCACTTCCTGTGGTGGTTGGCACGTAAGCGCACAAATCAGTATACCCACGTTCACACACTGACTTGCATAATGCAGACAGACACCACGTACACAGCCACACACACACGTATGCCGCACTGATCAACTTGAACACACACACTGACACACACACACACACTGTGACACACACAATCACACACACTGACACGCGCGCATGCACACACACAAACACACACTGACACGGCACTGACACACACACACACACGCCGATGGGGAATTGGTGGCCACACTCACAGTTGAGCATGTGTTGGCCTTGTAAACTGAATTAAACTCCCTCTGTGAAACAAACTTTACGTGTACACAAATAATACCAGTTGGTACTAGGTTAAACTATAAAAGATGTTAGTTACTGGCACATGCACAGTTGAGAATCACATGCACATTTTTTTTTAACTTTATGGGGTGGGGGTGGGGTGGTGGTGGGGGGGCGGGGGGTATTTTTTTTTTTATTGATTTCGCGGAGATTCGGATTGCCTGTTTCTCTTTCTGGCAATCTGAGGACGCTGTGGTGAACTTGTTTTTCCACTGCACACTCTCTGCTGCCAGTTCTGCTGTCTGCTTCTGGGCTGCGCTGACGTCTGCGGAAAAGTTGAGTTTTATTGATACAGCTTTCAACTAAGGGAATGCTGCATGACGGTTTGAACACTGACAGTCACGTTCATTGTTTTGAGTGAGACACAAATCGTTAGTGTTGTAGATTTTTAATTTGCGTCAAGTTAAGATAATTAGTCAGTGTATTGTATTGTAGTGCAGTGTAGTGTATGTGTGTTTGTGTGTGTGTGTGTGTGTGTGTGTGTGTGTGTGTGTCTGTGTCTTCTTGGGCACCTTTTATCAAAGGCAGGAACACTCCTCCGAAAACGGCGTATGGCTGCCTAAATGGCGGGGTAAAAACGGTCATGCACGTAAAATTCCACTCGTGCAAAAACACGACTGTACGTGGGAGTCTAAGCCCATGAACAAAGAAGAAAGGCAGGAACATTCCATCAAAAAAACAAAACCACTCATCAAGTTTTTTCTTTACCTTCCGAGATTTTTTAGTACTTCACTCCCAAATATGTATTAATATAAAGTATTTTAATCGCTTAAAAATCCCTGTGCTCATTCTCCTCCTCACAGAAAAATAAATATTTAAAGATACACGTTCTTATCAGAGACCTTGTTGCAGTGTGGCTGCCTTGGTTGCTGCTGAGAGACCACTACGTAGAACTGCTGGCAGGGTGTGCTGGAGTCGTGATGTCAACGTCTTCAGCTGTGTTAGTGTGTCCCTATTGATCGTCACTTCTCCCTCATGAGGCTGGTTGTAAAAAGCGTGAAAGAAAACAAAACTGGAGTATAGGCCTACTATATACACCATACACGCATTGACTTAGGTACGCTCACACGGCCAGACATCCAGCCAGACAGACAGACACGCACGCACGCACTCGGCATGCACGGCACACACTAACGCACGCACACACTGACACACACTGACATACACAAACACACACACACACACCACCGCCGAATTTTATGGTAAATCACTGATGATAGTAAAAGGAGACCACAAGAACTCATTCTCGGAAACAGCTGGGCACATCAATTTCCTTTCAGTTTCAATCAGACGTTTGATGACAACATTTTTGTTTTTTCTCCCTCAGCACCAGATGTTTATTTGATAAAACAGATTCCATTTGGCATGCAATTCGTAAATAATTTAAATCCAACCTTTATCTGTGGTGTTGCATAGTAGAGAGGTGAATCGTGAAGTGATCTTTTCAGTTCTCCCCATTCTGTGAGCAGTAGTTGGAAGTTTTTTGTCACCTGCTCACTGGTCAACAGCTGCAAGAGAAAAATGTGGTTTAATTATCAGTTGTATTTTTCTTCTCAGTCTCAGTTTTTAACCTCCATTTCAAGTTCTTCAACTGAGTGAATACGGCTTCTCAGTAAATAGCTAGGCTACCTCAAAGTGCTTCAAAACGATACATATTACACCTTTCTTTTCTTTCTTTATTTGGTGTTTAACGTCGTTTTCAACCACGAAGGTTATATCGCGACGAGGGAAAGGGGGGAGATGGGATAGGGGAAAAGGGGGGGGGGGGGGAGATGGGATAGAGCCACTTGTTAAGTGTTTCTTGTTCACAAAAGCACTAATAAAAAAATTGCTCCAGGGGCTTGCAACGTAGTACAATATATGACCTTACTGGGAGAATGCAAGTTTCCAGTACAAAGGACTAAACATTTCTTACATACTGCTTGACTAAAATCTTTACAAACATTGACTATATTCTATACAAGAACCACTTAACAAGGGTAAAAGGAGAAACAGAATCCGTTAGTCGCCTCATACGACATGCGGGGTGCAGAGAAATAAGGATGTGGAAAAGAAGACTTTTGGTAAGTACGTGAAATAAAGGTGATGGATCCAGTCAGGTAGAAATAAGACAACAAGAAAAGAATTGGAAAACTGCAGGGAATAGTAGGTAGGTGAAAGGACTGGTAAGGCAGAAATAAGACAAAAGAAGAGAAGAAACAGAACCGTTAGTCGCCTCTTACGACATGCTGGGTAGCATCGGGTAAATTCTTTCTAGTCCCAACCAATATGGGACTCCCCCTAACCCGCGGGGGGTACATATTACACCACCTTTGGAGGTTAACAATGGAGAACAAAAACAACATATACTATAGATGCATGTTGTCCGAAATGCATTATAAATCACAACTGTTGACATTTATCTGAACTTGAAGATTGGAATGCCAGTGGGAGTCAGTATTACATTGACTACACTAGATCTACAGTGCCCGTACAACTTACCGCTGGCCTTGCTACGCCGCTAGCAGGGGGAAAAGACAAATTAGAGGTTTAGTAAATGTTTGGCAAAACTGGTCTTTGCATTTGAATTGTCTCGATCACTTTTCTCCAACACAAACATGATCTTACCAGTTTTTCGATGGCTGTACTCGCGGGATTCATATTGACAGAAAGCAGTCAGAAGGCGTCTGCTACATATTGCAGACTTACATCCCTTGGACTGGCAAACGAGGGGAGCTCACAAAAGCAATCAATTTTTATATAGTTATGACGTAATTCTCTCCCTTTCAGCGCACTGTAAGTTTAGTATTGCCACCAATCTGTCATTTGAAATAAAGAGAGAGGGAGAGCCGGGAGGAAGAAAGAGAGAGAGAGAGAGAGAGAGAGAGAGAGAGAGGGGGGGGGAAAGGCAGAAACAGAGAGAGAGAGTGAGAGAGCGGAACTAGCGGGGTAGCCGGTGTGTAAATCAGTGCCAGTCAGCCGTTTAACGTCTTAATTATTGTTTAGGACTGGTAGATGATAACAATAATGTCACAGTGTGAAAAGTAATGACACTGAGTCGCCGGGACAATATTTACCTCCTCAGTATAAGCTATCTACCTGCATCACGTTGCTCGAGAGGGAGGTGTCATCCCTACTGACCGAAACCCTACTGGCCGAAACCCTACTGACCGAACGAGGCCCTACTGGCCGAAACCCTACTGACCGAAACCTTACAGACCGAAACCCAACTAGCCGAAAAACTACATAATTATATTGAATACATGCGGTGAGTGTGTGTGTGTGTGTTTGTATGTGTGGGCAAGTTAGATTGTGCACAATAAACTAAAATGTGATAGTCAGTGTGTGTACTGTGCACGTGTGTGTGTGTATGTGTGCCACGCCAGTGTGTGTGTCAGTGTGTGTGTGTGTTGAAGTTGTACGTGCAGTGCGCGTGTTAGTTTGCCTGTACGTGCGCGCCGGTGTCACAAGTTCGCGCGTGTGTGTGTATAGATCACGGTGTGTGTGAGTGTGTGTTTTCGTACGTGCGTGACAGCAACTTCTCATTTTTATTGCCAATATTCGCAAACTGCGGAATAGAAAGACTTGAACACCGTCACACACACACACACACATTGTGACACGAACAAACATAGGCCTACACATCTTCATATCGAAGTTTTTGAATGTTGGCGTATTTGAGAGAATATTTTTCATGGAGAATGAATAACTTGACTTAATCTAAATCACAAAAACATCAAAATCTCCAAGACTGAATCGAGTCACGCCAGAATTCCACGACGACGACATCGATATCAGAGACATGTATGTCTCTGTCGATATGAAGTTTTTCGGCCACCAGACGCCGGTTTCGGTCAGTAGGGTACGGTCTGCAGGGTTTCGGTCAGTAGGGTTTCGGCCAGTAGGATTCGGTCAGTAGGGTTTCGGCCAGTAGGCATGTAACCGAGAACACGAAGACACGCATGCATCATCTCAGTCTCGTCTCCGATTATCATGATTAGTTCGTATTTCGATACTTTGACGAGACAAACCCCGCCGGGCCAATGCTGGTGTGTCGAAGAACTGAGACAGCCACAGCGGGCTTGTTCGAATCAAAGTATCACACCATATCTTCAACGTATTACCAATACCTGTCCCAATATAGACCAGTTGGTCTAAGAGGACGTTAAACCCTAATAGTCACAATCTGAGTCGGGCAATCAAAGGCGAAGCCACGTCAAATTTCTATTTCCCGCCGTTTGCTTGGACGCGCATACCTGGGGCGGTCACATGACTCACTTTTGTGGTCTTTGTTGATATGAAGACTGAAAATCTAAACAATAAATACGAAAGAACTAGTTTTTATTTCACTTTCTGTGAGAAAATGTTGGTGTGGGAGACAACATACCAAATAATATGCAGAAATGACTCTAGTGTTGTCACCTTTTGCCAAGAACCTGCGGCTGTTCCATTTTCCTCCCTCTCCGTGAAACAAAAGTAACTCGACGTAACACACGTTTTGCTGGAAAGGTGGGCAGAAAGTTTTGATTGAAAAGTCACTTTTACACAAGATTTTATGTTGTGAACTTTCACTTTCTTTTAATGGAATCTCACAGTTACTGAAAACAAACAAGTCGTACAGGTGTGAATCAACAGCCGGGTGATTTGAAAACATGGAGGTAACCGGACGGTGGACGATCACGCTGTATCGCCAACACTTTGCTTGAGATCGGTAAGTTCTTGCCTTTGATCAGTCGATGTTTTGATGTCTTGGGAAAAGTTATGATTGTACCTTGTGGAGGATGCTTCGGGGTAGTGATTGCACCGTTTATTACTTTCCCAGCGAGAAGTTTCTGTTCGGATCTCCGGCATTGTGTCAAAAGTTTTGGACATGACTGTGCAGGCGTGTGTTGACCTCGGTGGTGTGAGTACAAAGTGTGTGGAGGCATCGAACGAACGTATCGTGTTTATGCCTCGTAGCGCAGATCAAACGTCGATAGTATAATCAATGGAGTGATTATTTGACAGCTTTGACAAATCACTCTTTAGATTAGGATTGGAAGCTATGATAGTTGATCATACAGTTTCACAATCACAGTCTCACTGTTGGTCAACGAAGCAGAAAGTTTAAAGAGTTGTAACTTTCATCGGCACGCCGAAACAACAGCAATAAATTTCGAGGTGAGCTTGTCATTCCTTCCAGATGTGTGCACATGTTGAGGATCCTGTATGCCTATAATTATTTAAATGATTACAAATTCAATGTTCCACATCCTCAAAATCAAAGAGACAAATTCAAACTATTTAGACAGAGACTATAACTAGTATTTATAAGTCTAAGAGAAAGTAAAGACAATGAAAGGGTTACCATACTTCCTGTCAAAAATTCAAGGGGTACAAACTATTTTTGTTTAGGTAGGGTACACTGATGGGCATATATACTTATTGTTCAATTTAGTTGTAGTACTAGTTAGTAGTACTTGTACTACTACTGAAATAAGTGAAAGTTACAAATGTTTGTTTGCTAAGGCCAAAAAAAAAATTGTCTGTTTCTGGTCACCCGACCGACCCTAAATTTCGGCGCCGACCCTAAACTTTTTTTTTCCTATCTCAATTTTTTTTTTTTTTTTGGGGTGGTAAAGGACAGGGTGAGAAAATGAACAACAAAAACGTGTGAAAACGAAAGTCCGCTGACGATTTGTAAATGTGTTGAGTGTCTTGTCTCTATGTATTATTGTATAGTGAATCCAGTCTCTTTGCGCGATTTTTAAAGTTAGTTTTATTGGTCTACATTTGGGGTAAAAAAATTTTTTTTAAAAAAATCCCTACCTACCGACCCTATTTTTTTTTAGCCATGTTACCAGAAACAGACAAATTTTTTTTTTGGGCTTAAGACTAAGTTAAATTAGTGAATTGTTGGTGTTTGTTTTAACCTTCAGGCTTCACCGGTCGTCGTTGGTCCGTGTGGACCCAGAAGGGTGTTTAATTGCAAATATCTCTTAAACCAGTTGGAATTTTTTATTGAGCTTTTAAGAATGCCTCAGACACCTAAAAGTAAAAAGCTCTTGTCTTATGTCCTAAAAGTAAAAGATCATTACATTTCAGCGAGAAGTAATTAAAAAAACAAAGGTCAAATTTAGACTACACACGGAAGACATCGTGGGGCCGTGCGGACCCATGTTTCTCAAACTGAAGGAACTTACATAAAAACTAGGGAGAGAAGTCACCAACCTTCAGGTATTGGCTCTAAACATAATTTTCTACGATCTGTTTAATTTTGGAGTTAATAAGCAAGTCGTGTGGAGCGAAATTAATACAGAACAATGTGGGTCCACACGGCCCCACGACGTCTACAGAAGGGTATTCACGTTTTTCCTTTTTTGAGAAGCTTTAGTCCGCACGGTAATGATTAAATCAATAATTTAATTTAATTTAATTACTTCTCGCGGAAATTTAACCACGGTGTCTACGAAAGGGGGTGTACGTGTTTTCTTCTTTGGAAAGCATGGATCTACAGAAGGGTATGCATATATATATATATTTGTCCTTCTTTGAGAAGCATGGGTCCACACGGCCCCACAATGTCTTCCGTGTGTAGTCGATAACCCGGTCGGACAAAGGTTAAGACCCACGTGCCCGACATTAGTAATTGTCTTTAGGAAGTGATCATTGATATATATATACCTCCCATTTTACATGGTTTTAAACATTGGATAAAAATAAATGTTTAGTTTTAGAAAGAAGCTTTTAAATTATTATTATAGGCATGTATACACTTTTTCAATCATCGATGATACTAAAATTATGCTCAATTAGTATTACTATTACAGTATTAGGATTTCAAGTTTCTGATGCGAGGGAGGGTTCATATTTGTAAGAATGCTCATCCTTGACATTGTTAAACAACGTCTCAACGAGAAACCAGTGCAAAATTGGATTGGAAGTGTTATTATTGCTGGCCAGATGGCCCACAAGGAATTTGCATCAGAGGAGGAACTGTTCATCTGTTAATTTCCAATTTGATTAAACCCTGAACATTTTCTATCATCATCAATTACTTAGATTCTGATTGCACTCAAGGCTCACAAGAGTCACAAGGAACCTGCTGAAATACTTTCAAGTTGTGTATCAGACTGTCATTGCAGAAGTTTCTTATTCGTTTTAAACACATTTTAATTTTGTGATTTGTCAAAGGCGCTTAATTTAATTAGGCCTCAAATCTCAATTGTTGGTGTCGTTTGGTATCTTTAGTCTGGAAAACGTCTGAACCTCTTTCAAATTGTGGAGAGCTTGACGGTTATTACAGCAGAGCTGCTGATTTTTTGCCTGTGGGGGAGGGGTGAAGCCAAGAACTGCCTTGAAAAATGTCTCAAACTTTTTTTGTCATTTTGTCGAATAGATGAATTCTGAAAATAACTCTGTTGGGGTTGTATGGGGTGTCAGAGAGTGAATGCTATGACTTTTTACTCGCACTTCTTCTTCTTCTGCGTTCGTGGGCTGAAACTCCCACGTACACTCGTGTTTTTTGCACGAGTGGAATTTTACGTGTATGACCGTTTTTTACCCCGCCATTTAGGCAGCCATATGCCGTTTTCGGAGGAAGCATGCTGGGTATTTTCGTGTTTCTATAACCCACCGAACTCTGACATGGATTACAGGATCTTTTTCGTGCGCACTTGGTCTTGTGCTTGCGTGTACACACGGGGGTGTTCGGACACCGAGGAGAGTCTGCACACAAAGTTGACTCTGAGAAATAAATCTCTCGCCGAACGTGGAGACGAACTCACGCTGACAGCGGCCAACTGGATACAAATCCAGCGCGCTACCGACTGAGCTACATCCCCGCCCATTTTACTCGCACAAACATTGGACTTGGAGAGGCCAATCACGAGGGGTGTCTTGGACTCGGAAACGTGTGTGTTATTTGTCAGGAAAAGCAAGGGTATTCACTCTTTCACTTTTAGTGTTTAACTCTTACCACCCATACAAACCCTACAGAGTTATTTCCAAAAATAATCTTATTTGGGCCAAAAAAATAATAGGTGTGGTTACGGTAACAACTAACATAGCCAAAAAAAATAGGGTAGGAAGGTAGGCAATCACTTTTTTTTTTTAAACTTTTTTTTCTAATGTGTACTTTTTCTTCTTCTTCTGCGTTCGACGGTTGTGTCTAGGGTCGTAGTTCCACTGCTGTCGTGAACTGGAACGTCGCTTTTAGGTCTTCTGACGTTCCCCAGAGCTTGGTCTCCAGTGTAGCTCCTTCTGGCCAGATCTGGTTCCTCAGCAGGGTGAAGTTTGTGCATGTATTCTATATATTATGTTCTACTGTCTGGTCGGCCGCCCCACAATCGCACAATGCCGACTCTGCTACGCCGATCCTTTTCAGGTGCGCTTTAAAGCCGCAGTGCCCTGTACGCAGCCGGAAGATGGCAGTCTGCTCTGCATGGCTGAGGCGGTGGATGGGGTCTTGGTCTGGCTTGTAGCCTCCGTTTCTTTCTTTGAATGCTGTCTTCCAGCGATGCTTGATGAGGGTTTTGGTCTCTCGGGAGGACAGGCTGGTTTCTGGTTGTTCCTGTCTTCCTGCATCTTTGGCCAGACCATCCGCCTTCTCATTTCCAGCGATGCCACAGTGCGCTGGAATCCACTGCAGAACTACGGAGGCTTTCTGGGACAAGTCGTTCAGGGACTTCTTCAGCTCTTCCACGAGGTGTTCTGCAGGGGCTGTGAGGACTTGTAGTGCGGACAGGCAGTCAGAGAGGAAGACAACCTTGGGTGGGGTTTTCTCAAGAGAGGTGAGGAAGTCTGCAGCTGTATGGAGGGCAACAACTTCTGCTTTGAAGTTTTAGCAGAGAACACCGCATGGTGTGGTTCTAATGTTTACAAATTAAACCTACTTCAGTACTTGACAGGGAAATAAGTGTGCGACTCGGGCGCTTTCGCTTTCATTGCGTTTTTTGCACTCGTTTACTTGGTTTTTTTGTATTTTTTTGACAAATGTAATAAAAAGTTATAGGGTCGGCCCCAAAAAATAGGGTCGGTCGGGTTACCGTAAACAGACTATTATTTTTTTTTTGGCCTTATACCCTCACAATATCCCTGCTTTTTAGTTTTATTTGACTTTTCAAGAACTGTGTCTTCGTTTGTTGGTTCCTGAAATATCTTAATTAAGTTAATATAATCATAACTTCTTGAGTGGTTTTAAGTGCAATAAAATATATATGTTTTTTTTACAAAGTACCTTTCAAGAACAAGTCGTATAAAAAGTTAAGCACCAGGACTTGATAGAGAGGGAATAGTTTTCAGCCTTTTCGTGCAGCATTGCACAATGAATGGTGCGCTAGCAAGTACCAACTGACTGGGAGTAGGAAGCAGCATCCCCATCAGAGCCAGAGAAATTCCAGATGGGAGAAGATTAAAGAAGCTAGTGAGGAAGAAAAGCGTGTTATGTGGCGACAAATTTCATTACAGCGCAAGTAGGGTGCAAATTGATTACAAGAGGGTGATGACACACCCGTGCATAGGGTGTGATGTTTACGCTTGGAATGGCATTGTTCTAAGCCCATCAGATGTTGATAGGGGTTATTGGTCATGCCACAATGAGAAGCAGACGTGTTCATCATTTTTTTATTTTTGAATAATTTCTTTTTAGGCCATTGCTGCTAGCATGTAACTTGCTAGATGAAGCTAGTTGGACCTTTATCTCTGGTGGCACTGGTATTATGCAAAAAGTTGCGGTACATGTACTTCACAAAGCAAATCAAGAATTGTTGAAATGTACTACTACATGTATTAGCCCCCCCCCAAAAATGTGTATGTTTCTGGTAACATGACTACAAAAAATAGGGTGGGTAGGTAGGTATTTTTTTTGAATTTTTTTTTTTGTGGTCAGGGTAGAAAATAACTATACAGTGACGCAAAGAGACTGGACTTACTATACAAAGAGAAAGACAACACATTACAAAACAAATGAGACAAAAGGGATGCGGGGTTATCCCCCTTGTGTCGTCTGCCGTCTGTTACTTTCGTTTTGACGCTTTTTTTTAATTTTTTTAATTTTTTTTACAATTTATGCAATACAAAAAAAGTCTAGGGTCGGCGGGAAAAAACTAGGTAGAGTCGGGTGACCAGAAACATACAACTTTTTTTTGTTGGCCTTACTCTATTTGTGATGAAGAACAATAACAATAACAATAACAGCACTTTATTGTCCATTAAAATATTACATAAAAATGGAAATTTTTCTTCGGCACACCCTGTCTGCCTGTAAACGATTATAACAACAATTGTATAGGACGACACACATAAAACATAAAACATAAAAGGGATACAATCAAATATGATATTGCACTATGTAAATTTACCCTCTCATATCACAGGAGTTGGGTTTCACAGCCGAGTAATCACATTACAAATATTTCCCACACACCTTCACATGTACACATTGTTTGTTTTTTCCCAGCCGACCAGCCTCTACGTGATGCGAGAAGAATTTAAAATGGTGACTGCAGAAGGCAGGAATGACCACACTACATAAATCATTACATATGCTTTGGCTTTTTTTTTTTATCTAGAAAGTTAAACATATTTTATACTTTAGTTTGAACTGAAGGTGATGATATTTTCTGTGCCTTTCATAAGCTAAAAGGTAGAATTTCAATGCTCTGTCAAGTGTTCTGGAGCTGCTTGGAAATGATAGTTGGCCTATTGAACTTGAACAGATATAACTCATGTAGTGATGTACTACGCAGGTTCACAGTGCTACTGTAAGATGAACCGAGAGCCATGTTCATCAGATAAGTGCATGAAATCTGGCCTTTGTCTCACTATTCACCAATAGTTACAAGTAATTTCTTCTGCTATCGGCTCTTTTTCTTTGAGGAGTTCCAGACAGGGCACTGGCAGCATCCCTTTGTAACAGGAGATGGGATCAGAGAAGTGTTTCCTAAACGGATCTCTTGATCAATTATTTCTTCCCAGTCCAACTGCAAGCCTCGCCTGACCTCCTCCACCCCTTTATGGCATGTTTTCTGGCCTCTGTGATACTTCAGGTCTTTTAAGTTTTTAGTTCATAAAGAAATGTTGAAGCAATGAATGTCTTGATCTTCAGGCATCCCTAGGGGATTCCAACACTATCTTGTGCCTCAGTTGTTGGAAGGGTCAGCTTGATGGAGTCTGGAGAGGCAGGGGGTGTTTTCTGAGCATCATGAAAATGTGCTGTTTGACTTTGATTTTAAGAGAGGTGTAAGGTAAGCCAGATGTTGGTTTTTGGTCAGGGCTACATTTTAAACTGTGAATGACTAGTCAGTCTTGCTGCGATGTTGAACCTTTGGCATGCCCTAAATCAAATCAAGCTTGGAGTTGGAAGAGCAAAACCCTTGATTTTGAAAATGACCATTGAAGTTTTTATTTATATTTTTAAGAATATAAGTTTGGCTTAGATGCCAGTCTAATCCTTGATACTGATAGAGCTAGAAGCAAGAGAATCAATGTTATCAAAGATCATTGCCACTAGTTAGTGTTACAAGTAATACTAATAGTACTAATACTGGCCAGGGGTAGGTTGACACTGAGAGGCAGGCCCAGCTTAGCGGTTTGATAGGCTTACAAAAATACATCAGATTAAGATAGCTGGACAAGACATGGGTTGTTTGATGTCCAGTCAGCTGCAACATCCTGAGTAAAGACACAAGTATGAATGATGGCTCAGTAATCAGAGGATCAAGTTAATGTTATCTTGTTATAGTTATTTATACAGCATATTATGTTTATCAAAGTATGAGTACAGAGTTGACAAGGTGTCCTGCTTATTTGTAGTGTATACATGATCTAGACAGCAGACACCATAAACATAATTATGTGTATGTAAATCATGCTGCTGGAACTAATTTATGATGTAATATTATATTTAGTAGTAGTGCTGAGAAAAGTTTCTTCTGAAATGTATCATTAAGATAACAGTTGATTAACTTATTAAGCTGAAGCACAGATTAAAGAAAAATCCTCATCATACTAAAAAGCTCATTGCGTTTGGTTTATACCTTGCAACCTGGTCAGGTCTTCTGCAGTTATTGCTGAAGCAAGGGCTTTGGGGGGAAACTGTGCACACCGTACAATTTTACCCGTGGACATCAATTTCTCGCTACCTGTGGAATTTATTATGATTACAGTGCCGGCTATACACATCATACAAAACTTGCCTAATTCAGTAATTGTCGAGCAAACACCCCCGAACAAGAGACCGCAAGGCAATAGCAGCAGTGTGTGTGTACTTTGCTGAGAAACCTGTGAAGCCGGCTATTGATTATTCATAGGTTAATGGGGCTTGGGGAGGCTGATCACAAGTTGCAATTAACTCGGAGGCAAGGAGCAGGTGTGAGAGAGCAGTGCAAGCAACACTACTCAAACACCCTGTGTCTGATGTACCCCCCGCGGGTTAGGGGGAGTCCCATATTGGTTGGGACGAGAAAGAATTTACCCGATGCTCCTCAGCATGTCGTAGGAGGCCACTAGCGGATTCTGTTTCTCCTTTTACCCTTGTTAAGTGTTTCTTGTACATGTATAGAATATAGTAAATTTTTGTAAAGATTTTAGTCAAGCAGTATGTAAGAAATGTTAAGTCATTTGTACTGGAAACCTGCATTCTCCCAGTAAGGTAATATATTGTACTACGTTGCAAGCCCCTGGAGCAAATTTTTGATTAGTGCTTTTGTGAACAAGAAACAATTGACAAGTGGTTCTATCCCATCTCCCCCCTTCCCCGGTCGTGATATAACCTTCGTGGTTGAAAACGACGTTAAACACCAAATAAAGAAAGTGTCTGATGTGTCTGAAAACACCTCCGCGCGGAGGGGTTTTGCAGCCAGCGCAGTCAAGATAAAGAGGGAAAGTTTTCTCTGCTCGCGCGGCAGCAAGCAGGATGTCTCTAGACTGCAATGACTGAGACCTTGCAGTGTCTTTTCCCTTGTGACCTGATAAGCGGAACAAAACATCAAAGGCAGCTCAGCTTGTAATCATGGAAAGCTCTCTAAACAATCTGTGAGTTGATACTGATAGGGTTTTAATGGAAATGTGGCTTGTTGTCTTTAGAAATTAGAGCATTTGTTTAGGGGGGCTCCATAATGAATTCACTGTGTGTATTTATTGGATGTTGTTGCATTCAGCTGCTTTACTGAATTTAACTCCGAGTATGTTGTGTATATATACTAACTTGATTTTAACTGTGGATACTTGATAGTGATACAGAGGGCAAAGAATATCATCACATGCATGTTAACATGAAGGCACGCAGTAGCATTTTAATGCATTGCCTTGTGAATTTGTTTTCTTCTTTGTTATTTTTTTTCAAGAAGGATAAGCAGATATAGTTATTTCAGTGAACCTCCTCAAACAGCTTGACACAATACCAGCTGTTTTGCAAATGGTGTTCAGATCTGTTGCAAACAATGGTATGCTTGAAGGGTTAGAAACAATGTTAAAGGTACTGAACTTGTCAAATCCAGGTGCACGGAGCCCCTGGGGCTTTTAGTCATACCTCAGGCAGCTATCTGTTAGAAGAACTACACAGTTTCATTGACTTGCACCCAAAGAGTCAAGAACTGCGATTTTTTTACGAATTAATTTCGTACTCGGACCCAGCGGGTCTTGACCTATTTTTGGATCTAAATTTAGATCAGGTAGATCACCACATCATGCACAAAAAGACACGTCACTAGCAAACTATGTCAGACGTCATCATGAGTTTGTGTAAAACAAAATGGAGGCCGGAATCACTCAGTTGAATCGAACTCCGACCAAACACCACGTAATAACTAGGTTAATTTATGCACTCGCGTGAACAAGAAACTGTCGAGCTTCACAGATGTCGTCTTTGGGTAGTTTTGGGTTTGTTTTATTACCATTGGAGGATTTTTGAACTGTAAATGCACTCAGCTGCAACAAAAACGCAAAATGAAGGCTGTGAGCTGCACTGTGCCTTTAAGGGAAATTCACAAGAAAACTAAAAGTGCCATTTAGCAAAAGCTACAGTCAGCCAGTGCATAGTTGCTTTTAGTTTTTTCACCAGAACTTATCCCAAGCACATTAATCACAGTATATGTCGCGTCTGTCATGTAAAACATATGTTTGCAGAGATGCTACCCAGATACTCCCAGCACCCTCACCATAGTCTTTGTACCCCACCTGATACTATCTGACCCATCTCCATAGGTTAGGCACAGGAAGATGGTTCACATGTCTGTGCTTCATAATTTGTTTGCCTTTGAACTTTCTCTGCCCACATTTTCTGTATCTATCTGCCCTTCCCCTCCTATAGGAAAGTCTTTCTCTTCCTAAGCAAGCAAGCAGACATGGGGTACTATCTGCATACTTTTACAATTATCAGTAAATTTCAAATACAGCTGAGCTTTGCTTGCTATTAGTATTTTTAGCACAACTGGAGATCTCAGAATCTCATGTGTGAGAAAGGCACCTCTGTTTCTTTCTATTATTCTTTTTTTGATTGAGGGGGGGGGGGGGGTGTGATAGGAAAGACTTGTACAAAAAACAACTTCATAGAAGCCTATTTAGGTAGATCTATAAGTTAGGAGGTTCCCTAAAAATATTTGTTTACCAATAGACCATCCGTCTCTTTCTTTCTCTATCAGACTGAATGCCCAATAGACCCGTCTCTCCTTCTCTTTCTCTCTCTCTATCAGACTGAAAGGTGTCTAGCTTGGTCACTTCACTTCTGTCACGTCCTTTCTATACCTCACCACATGTCGTTGCCCCTCCCCCCCCCCCCCCACACCCCTAACGCCCACGCATCCCTGTCTCTCTCAGGTCCCCAGCCAAGGTCCCAAAGTGTGATGTGTGCCGTGGCGGCAAGGTAGAAGACGGGGCAAATGTTTAGCCGCGGGATGAAACCTAGACAAGGAGGCTGACTTAATTGTCGCTTCTTTTCATCCGAAACTGCCCCCTGCGGCGGGAGGCGTTTTCACGGGCTCTTCATTTGATGGGCTCTTCTGCTCGCCGTGTATCCTCCCTCTCCCCTGCGTGCGCGACACGGTGCATGAAGTACCTAAGAGCGAAAGTTTGAGTTTTGGGCTCATCAGTGTTCTGATGTTCGTTGGGTGGATTGGTGTCTGCACAATATCGTGAAGATGAGTTTTGGGCTCATCAGTGTTCTGATGTTCGTTGGGTGGATTGGTGTCTGCACAATATCGTGAAGATGTGTTTTTGCCTTGTGGAATTTCTTAAAACATAGCAAGTTCTTGTATGTGACTGAGCAATCGGGAATATGATTTTATTCCCCAAAGTATGCCACCATCAGTTCGTTTGATGTGAGTTTTGATCTTCAATTTCTTTTATTCATTGTAGAGAAATACGAACGATTATTGTTTAAGTTTCCTTTTTTCAAATGTATGATGTGGTTTCCGTGGCCGAGAAAACCGTCTTATGTTTTACTTTTAGTTTTATTCTGTTTTTCTTTTTGTGTGTTGATTATTTTCTTCAACTTCAATGATTTAATTTGTGAAATCTTTGATTTTGAAGAATGAGGGAGGAATTTCAAAGCATACTTAAAACGTCTCTGGTAGTGGTACATGTGGCTATTTGTATTCTATACAAGAAAGTAATGGAGAAAAAATATGAAAATATGTAGTTTCTTTTTTATCCGTCACTTTCTTGTGATTGATCTTGATTGTTACTTTTCAAGCCTACCTCCTGGCTAAGCCGCAACCACTGCAATAAATCAATTTGACCGTTCGGTACGGACCGTCGGCAAATCACTTTAGTCTCAATTCCCTGAGTCGTAAAATCAAAAACAGGTGGACCGTGGGGTAGAACTGTAAAGCGGCTTTACACCAAGAGGTGTACATATGGTTTTACTACCCTCTGTACTCCAGTCCCGGGTGAATATGAAAACTGCCAAGCAGGACACTCAAAGAACGAATTCCCAAACAATTAAACACAGTGGGACAAATCCACATGAGAAACAGATTGAGATTGGTCCAAGAGGTACTGCTACAGAGTGCTAGCAATACCCCCCCCCCCCTCCCACCACTCCTCCTTGAATCCCCATGTGAATCATTGATTGAACCAGAAGGTAGTATTGGCATTAACCTTCCCCCCAACACTCACACGCACACAATCACTGTTTCCTAACCCCCAGGTGAATAACCAGAGATAAGTGATCGCGAAAATATTGTATTGTCGGTGTGCATTCAAGCTCGGCCTTGTTTTTCGGGAAGACAATGATTTCGTTGGTGTGGGACTGCGAAAAAGGTGACAAGAATAGTTGGGGGGTGACAGACGGGAGGGCTGTTTTGACACCTGCAGGAAACGGTCACTTGAGACGGCGACGGTGAAATCGGTGTGAGAATCGGAAGGGAAAACATTGGGTGGGATTAGTTCTGGGCAGTTACCCGCTTTAGTGTAGTCACAGACTGGAGACCGAAGGAGAGGTTGCTCTCGGTTACTTGTGCTCTCGAGTGGAACTACTCCCACAGCTTGGTCACGATGATCTTTCGGAGTTTCTGCCTTTGGCATGTTATGTTGTCGTTTGGATTTATGAGTGGCGGGTTTGTAAACTGGTGCTTACTAATATGCTAGTGTTTTGCGGGATTGATGTGTTTATTTTGAAGTTTAGTCAAATAACTGCCTGTTGCTTACAGTTACATGTCCGTGCTGGACTGCTTCATGTCTTCCTTTGATAGATGGCGTTGTTAACTACATTTTCAGCAGTCCCCTACCCCCACCCAAACGGCAATCGATTTCTTTGACCATTGTATTAGTTCAGGGTATTGTGTGACCAGTGTTGAAGTTTCAGCTTCTGCAGTTAACTCATCCCCTCTCCCATCCCCACCCCAACTGACTGACTATTAGGGTTTAACGTCCTCTTAGACTAACTGGTCTATATTGGGACAAGGTATTGGTAATACGCTGAGGATATGGTGTGATACTCTGATTCGAACAAGCCCGCTGTGGCTGTCTTCTTCCACACACCAGCATTGGGTTTGTCTCGTCAAAGTATCGAAATACGATCATGATAATCAGAGACGAGAGATGATGCATGCGTGTCTTCGTGTTTTCCAAGCCCTGAGACTTTCGCTGTGAACGTGGGATCTTTTTCGTGCGCATGTGTGCACACGGGGGTGTTCGGACACCGAAGAGAGTCTGCACAAAGTTGACTCCGAGAAATAAATCTCTCGCCGAACGTGGGGATCGAACCCACGCTGATAGCGACCAACTGGCTACAAAGCCAGCGCGCTACCAACTGAGCTACGCCCCACCCCAACTCCCCAAACAACATACTGTTTTACACAGGCTGGTCAATTCTATACGGACGTACGATTTGTCAAGAAAAGTGACTGTTTTCCCGAGAGAGAGAGAGAAAAGATTGGGCCTCAGAAAAAAATTCTTTTAGAAGGTGTATTCTTAGTAGAGTTTGAGAACATTCTAGCTACCAGGAGACTCCATCAAATTGCCTTTAGAATTGCTCAATTAAATTGTCAGGCCGCCCCCGGCCACGTTTCCGAATTTTCTCCTGCAGCTATTTTCCAGCCTGAACTTACACTTAACTGTGAATATCAGTCTTAATCGTTAGCGACTGTGTTTATTTTTTGCTTTGCCATACATGTTCATTTGGACTCTTTGTGTGATTGACAACTTAAAGCACAACATTAACCTTGTAGTTTTGTGTGCCCTTCCATTCCACCGAAATCACTACTTTGGTCGTAGTATTGGAAGGACTGAAATGTACGATTACTTGACCCAGTGGCCTCGATAAAAAAATCTTTCTTTTCTTTTCTGTTCTGGTACAGGTCATCTCCTTTTGAACTATGGATGTAAACAGGAAATGTCCAGAGAAAGGATACTAGTCAACCGTTTACGTCAGCGAACCTTCAGCATCCGTCTTTGACTTTACAAGGATCAATTTTAGTTTTGGGTGAGTGTTCACCTCTCTCTCTCTCTCTCTCTCTCTCTCTCTCTCTCTCTCTCTCTCTCTCTCTCTCTCTCTCTGTCTCTCTGTCTCTTTGTCTCTCTCTCTCTCTGTCTGTCTCTCTCTGTCTGTCTCTCTCTCACACACACACACACACACACACACACACACACACACACACACACACTCACACTGAGGTGTATCACTGTATGCCTTTGCATTGGTGGTCTCATACCTTTCAATTCCTATATATATATATGTGCCCTTACATGCAGTCATAGTCTCATACATTGTGCAGGATGCGATTCTTTTGGTCACTACCATTTAAGCTTGTAGAAGCGTGCATATTTTGTATGTGTTTTTCCTCAGGAAATTAAAATCAGTGCGGGTTAAATATTTACCTACTTCAGATGGTGGCCAGTTTGGCTAGTTGCATTGTACTACAAGAGTATACGGAACCCCTCCTACAGTGTAAATTAAGCCTTGGCTTGATGCAACTTTGAGAAATTATTGGGGTTAGTAAAAACTAATTAAGAACCATACTATGCCTCTCAATTTGAGTCCCCTTATCAACACAGCTGAAGCTAGGCAATCCTGATTAATAGAGGTGAACATTAAATTAGAGTGTCGCATCACACCTCGTGGGGGGAAGCGCACTAAACTTCTCACTTTGAATCACCTTATCCACGCAGCCCCAAGTTAGCAATTAAGCCAAGTCCCAGCACTGGTCCCAGGGCTGAACATTGAGATTGTGACCCCTCTCTTTGGCCGAGGGATTAGGCACACACACAAAAATAGTCTGTTTACAGTATCCCGACCGACCCTATTTTTTCGAGCGACCCTAGACTTTTTTGGGGCATTTGGGGAAAAAAAAATAAAAAAAAATGTTTTTTTGGAAAAGAAAAAAAAATCCCGACCTACCGACCCTATTTTTTTTGCCTATGTTACTAACAATGTTACCGTAAACAGACTATTTTTTTGTTGGCCTTACCCCCTGGCTGTGTGATCCCCGGTGTCGGAGGAGCGGTCAGGTTTGTGTGCGGCCCTCTGGCCTCCTGCAGACAAACACGACGTGATAAGCTTTTGTCAAACACACGCCACTGTTTACCTGTCTGTTTACCTGCCTGCTGGTGTAGGTAAACGATCACAAGGGTCCCCCTTCGCGAGCTAGTGAGCGCTCACACACGCACCTGTGTTGAGTGAAGGGTTGTGGGGGAAGGTTGGTGTGTGTGTGTGTGTGTGTGATCCACCATTTCTTGTATGTAGTTGTGTGTCACTATGTGTCTGTGAGTGCGTGTGTCAGTGTGTGTGTGTGTGTCTCCGTTTGTTGCCTGTTTCTCGTGCTGATTCAGGATGGTTTTCTCAATTAAGTAACTCGCCCTGAGAGGGATGGGGTTTGTGTTCTTTGCTGCGGCTGAAGCTGTCTTTGAAAAGGCCGTTATTCAGTGTAGCGTCTGTAGCTTGGTTGTTCCCGAAAAAAAACTTTGTGTGGAGCGGCTTCTGGGTTAGTGATGTGAATTTACAGTAACTTTTACTGGCAACAATTGCAAGCTCATCTTGGCTTTATTGGCATTGCAGCATGTTCTTGCCCGAACCTTTGTCGAATGTAGCACGAGTTGTCTGAAGACTTAATTACCTGTTCTCTCGTATTACCGTAAGTGTTCGGACGGCGTGTTTGTATTGGAGTTTGCCTATAAACAGTGCACAGCAAGAATGTTTTTCTTTAATTTGTGGGTACTGTTCAAGGTGTGCGGGTGTCAAATTGTAAATGTAGGACTAGGAGTCTTGTATGGAATTTTTAAAGCAAAGTCGTTTAGGCACAAAAAAAAAATTTGTCTGTTTCTGGTCACCCGACCGACCCTAAATTTCGGCGCCGACCCTAAATTTTTTTTTTTTTTTTTTTGGGTGGTAAAGGACAGGGTGAGAAAATGAACAACAAAAACGTGTGAAAACGAAAGTCCGCTGACGATTTGTAAATTTGTTGAGTGTCTTGTCTCTATGTATAGTGAATCCAGTCTCTTTGCGCGATTTTTAAAGTTAGTTTTATTGGTCTACATTTGGGGTAAAAAAAAAAAATAAAAAAAAATAAAAATCCCTACCTACCTACCTTATTTTTTTTTTTAGCCATGTTACCAGAAACAGACACTTTTTTTTTGGCCTTAGGTGTCGTATCTCTTCTAGTTCTATTCATGTCATAATCATAGTTATACTTATAGTCGATGTCTAGGCAGATTGTACGCACGCACGCACGCAGATCTATACACACGCACACGCACGTACGCATTCACACACAGTGACACACTCGCCCAGAAGGAGGGGGACGCAGTCCATGCCGATGGTCTTTGTGTGTACAACTTGGTAACGGGCGGGGGCGTTTGCGTAGATTGTGTTTCGGTGCTGGGTTGAGGTGGAAACGGGGGCCTCCCGGCCAACGCCGGGTTTTTGTGTGGTGTAAAGCCCCTCCGATGAGCGGACACTTCCATTGAAAGGACACTATGTTGTCCTTTGTCTATTATTTTTTATTAAAGTATACCTGTCAGAACAGGCCGCGTGCGGTGTACGGACACTTTAAGGTGTCCTTTCATCTCAGGTACAGCAGTAATTGGTTTGAATCAGACTTTATTTTTCTTCACAGTGAATGTTCACCTCTGTTTCTGTCATCGTTCAGCGCAGTATACACCAGACGTGTGCATGCATGCGATGTCTGTGTGTGTTTGTGTTGATGCGCTCAGTTGAGGTGCGTGTGATGTGTGCTAATGGCCTTGTTTTGTTCTACCTCTACTAGTACGCACCTCTCCCCCCTCCCCACCTCTGTGTGTGATGACAGGGTCTCTTTCTATCCTTTCTCGTTTTCTGCCACATAGGCAAAAGGAATGGTGTATTTTATACACTTCTTTTTGAAGGAAAGTGTTAGGGAGGGAGGGGGGGGGGGGGGTAGTCTGGTACTGGTCGGTGAGGGCCAGGTTGTAGTTTTCCCCCTTATATTTGCCCCAAGTTTTGAAACCCAAATGATAAAAAAATAAGAAACAAACAAGCGACAACAACAAAGACCAGACAGTATCTGTGGGATTCTTTAACATTGCGAGGAACCTGCCTGTGGCTGTGCCTATCTCCTAAGATTAAGAACAGCAAGAGAATGTCTGTCGACCTACCAACCCTTAGGCCAAAAAAAAAAAATAGGTGTGGTTACGGTAACATAGCCCAAACAAATAGGGTAGGAAGGTAGGCAATCACTTTTTTTTATTTTTTTAAAACTTTTTTTTCTAATGTGTACAAATTAAACCTACTTGACAGGGAAATAAGTGTGCAACTCGGGCGCTTTCGCTTTCATTGCATTTTCTGCACTCGTTTACTTGGTTTTTATATTTAGTCAAGTTTTGACTAAATATTTTAACATCGAGGGGGAATCGAAACGAGGGTATGGTGTATGTGCGTGTGTCTGTGTGTGTGTCTGTGTGTGTGTCTGTGTGTGTGTGTAGAGCGATTCAGACTAAACTACTGGACCGATCTTTATGAAATTTGACATGAGAGTTCCTGGGTATGAAATCCCCGAACGTTTTTTTCATTTTTTTGATAAATGTCTTTGATGACGTCATATCCGGCTTTTCGTGAAAGTTGAGGCGGCACTGTCACGCCCTCATTTTTCAACCAAATTGGTTGAAATTTTGGTCAAGTAATCTTCGACGAAGCGCGGGGTTCGGTATTGCATTTCAGCTTGGTGGCTTAAAAATTAATTTATGACTTTGGTCATTAAAAATCGGAAAATTGTAAAAAAAAATAAAAATTTATAAAACGATCCAAATTTACGTTTATCTTATTCTCCATCATTTGCTGATTCCAAAAACATATAAATATGTTATATTCGGATTAAAAACAAGCTCTGAAAATTAAATATATAAAAATTATTATCAAAATTTTTTTTTCGAAATCAATTTAAAAACACTTTCATCTTATTCCTTGTCGGTTCCTGATTCCAAAAACATATAGATATGATATGTTTGGATTAAAAACACGCTCAGAAAGTTAAAACAAAGAGAGGTACAGAAAAGCGTGCTATCCTTCTTAGCGCAACTACTACCCCGCTCTTCTTGTCAATTTCACTGCCTTTGCCATGAGCGGTGGACTGACGATGCTACGAGTATACGGTCTTGCTGAAAAAGGGCAGCTACTTGACTAAATATTGTATTTTCGCCTTACGCGACTTGTTTTGGTATTTTTTTGACAAATGTAATAAAAAGTTATAGGGTCGGCCCCCAAAAATAGGGTAGGTCGGGTTACCGTAACCACACCTATTTTTTTTTTTTAGGCCTTATCTTTTTAATGACAGGACACTACCCAGTAACCCTTCTGTCATTGGTTTTGTTTGGGCTTTTCTGTTTGGTTTTCTTTGTGTAAAGATAAGATGGCTTATTTTGATAGTTTTGACTGGCTTGGGCGATTATAAAAATGGCCATTATGACCGGCTTGGTCATTTCTTGTTGCTGAAATGGCTAAACGAAACAGAAAGATCACAGTTGAATGAGCTATGGCCACCAAAAAAAGTTGTATGTTTCTGGTCACCCGACCCTACCTAGTTTTTTTCCCGCCAACCCTAGACTTTTTTTTGGATTGCATTTGTTAAAAAAAAAAAAAATAGAAACAAAGCGTCAAAACTAAAGTAACAGACGGCAGACGACACAGGGGGATAACCTCGCATCCCTTTTGTCTCATTTGTTTTGTAATGTGTCTTTCTCTTTGTATAGTAAGTCCAGTCTCTTTGCGTCACTTTAGTTATTTTCTACCCTGACCAAAAAAACTAAAATCCCAACCTACCTATCCTATTTTTATTAGCCATGTTACCAGAAACATACAACTTTTGTGTGTGGCCTAAGCGAAACAGAAAGATCACAGTTGAATGAGCTGAGCGAACTGTTTCTGGTGCCTGTGTTTTTATGACCGTATCCTCTCCCCCGTTCAGTCTTTATTGCTTTCAGCCCTGCCTGCACCACGGGGGACATTTGCACTTCAACGTTTTCTTTTTCTCCTTTGTCTCTACTTCCTGAAACCTTGAATTAGACACAAGACTTCATCTTTTTGTTTGTTTGTTTTGTGAAGTACTCTGCAGTTCAGCGTTGAATCGGAAGAAAAGAAAGATATTAGAGATAAATTAATATCATATGAAATTAGATAACAGGGTATTCTAAATATAAAATGAACTTTACAACGCCAGAATGCAAACGGGGTATTACATTTGAAGTGAGTTAGTACACTTATTAAGTTATTATGTCTGTCTGCCTGCCTCTCTCTCTCTCCTCTCTCAGTCTCTCTCTCCTCTCTCTCTCTCTCTCTCTCTCTCTCTCTCTCTCATCTCTCCCCTCTCTCTCTCTCCTCTCTCCTCTCTCTCTCCTCTCAGTCTCTCTCTCTTTCTCTCTCTCCCCTCTCTCTCTCTCCCCTCTCTCTCTCTATCTCTTTATCTCTCTCTCTCCTTAGTCTCTCTCTCCTCTTTCTCTCTCTCTCCTCTCTCTTTCTCTCTCTCTCTCTCCTCTCTCTCTCTCCTCTCTCAGTCTCTCTCTCCTCTCTCTCTCTCTCTCTCTCTCTCTCTCTCTCTTACTAAAAGACACCCACCAAACATCTGTCTGAAAACAGATTTTTCGAGGCTTTGCCAAGCAGCTGTATAACCCTTCCGTCAATAAAAAATGTCCCCCACTTCTAGAACCAGACCTTGCAGATAAGAGTTGCACTACACACTAAAAACGCAGCCCGGTGTGCAAAATTCTGCAAGGACTATGCAGTGAATCCATAACGCTCCTGCTCGGAATCCCAAGTGTTTCTTTGTCGCGCCTGACGCTGAGACCTTTGATGTCCTAGCCCTAAGTCACAGCGAAAGAGAGAGCGAGAGACAGAAAATCCTGTCTGACTGTGTGTCTCTGTTCTGTGTGACGGTGCAAAGAACGAGCGAATTCTCTCTCCTCTCCGCTGTATTTGTCATGGCCGCCTTGTCAACACGAGCGCTGAAGCTAGCCGACTGGCGGGTTTGAGCCGGGAGAATTGTGGGGAGGACTGCATAATGATTATGCTAAAAAATAACATGGAAGCGTTGTTGGCTTGAAAAACGGAAGCGTCTGTATCTCTGTGGAAGGAGGTCGTAGTTGTTTTGTGTGTGTAGTTCGAAGTGCTGGTTACCTAGTGTGCCGGAGGAACTATTTCAGTGCTGCGTATACTTCTTGTGTCCTCTGCCATTATGGGGTGAGTGTGGGCTGTGTGTGTCTGTGTGTTATTGCTTTCCGCTGCTGTGATGAATAGCCTCAATAGGCCCCTACCGGTAGTGAGAGAACCCGGCTCTTTCTCTTCATTTGTATAGCTAGTTTCTTTATTATTGCTTGTCCAAACACCTCAACAGTATATATACTGGAAATATTTCCACCCAGTGACACTGAATGGTGGAATAGACATTGAGAGCATTGTTAGCTTTCACAGAAAATTACTGCACTGTGAAAGAAAGAGGGGATTGAACACATGTGATGAATCATAGCTCAGTGCTCGCAGCTAATGAACGTTTGGTTAATTTAACGTTGCTTAAATTGAGAGGTGTGATTTGCACAGTGTGTGCTTGTAAGAGTTAGCTGTTGGTGATAGTGATGGTATTGTGATTATTAATATTATTTCAAGACCCTGATTTTATACAGTGATAGGAATGGGTTGTTGCTTGTTAAATCAAGAAAAAAGAGGAGCTCTTAAACCAAGCTAATCTAAATGTTAAGGAGGAGCAAAGGTGGGTTTTTTTACCGTCAGAATTTAACTGGGTGTAATTATACTTAAATGTGACCCTTGCAAGTATCAACTGTATTAATTACTATCAGATGCACTTTTTATTCAGTCTGTATAGACGCATTGTATGGCATTGTCACTAACTTCACTCCTGTTGTTGCATTACCCTACTTCACCTAGATCAGTCACAGTGGCTGTAGGGGTCCTGATTTGGCCTATTATGGTCCGCTGGACCCGAAAAGCAACAGCTAACTAACTAACTAACAGTGGCTGTATTTGTTTTGCAGTTAGAATGAGGGACAGAGATTTCTATCCCAAGTTGAAGTGTAAGACAAATGTTACACCTATCCTGACCCAGTTAGTGTAGGCTTTGCTGTGTACAGGGTACACACTTCAGCAGCTGACAAAAATGTGGTCTCTGTTTCATACTCCAGTTAAATGTATGCTTACCAAACCCAAGCAGGAAATAGGAGTATTGTGACTGTGAAATTTAATATGAGCTTAAGACCATAATTCCCTTGGGAATTTTTGCTATCTGGTTCGCTGGTTTTATTGTGTTCTTCAGGTGTGCTTGAGACTGGGTATCACTATCAGTTGTTTTGACAATTTTGAAGAGCTTACTTATTACAAGAAAGAGGGAGGTGTGTGAGTGAGAAAGTGTGTGAGTACTGTGACAGTGTGGGTGTATGAAAGTATAGTGTTTTTTGTCCAAGCAGAAATTTGCACATGTATGTAGATTTGTTTGACACAGCTTTCCATCAATCTAGTCTAAGCAATGCACATTTTCTTGTTTGTGTTGCATGCAAGCATGTTTTCCGTTTTCTTGTTATAATTACTAATTTACTTATGGTGTGTGTGTTTTTTTTAATTCAATCTAGCTTTGCCACTTCATATAGTGTGTATAGTTCATGTTGCAGAAGGTGCTTGAGGTTTTTCTTTGTGTTTACCTGAGTTCCACCCATTCTTTAGCATTTCATGGTCTGTTGATACTGTAGGCTGTCCAGTATTTATTACCTGTGTAATGGTCCAAGAGGAGTGAATCCAGGTGTGTTATATTGTGAGTGTGGCACCACATTAACCCTCAGTTCAGCCAGGCGTAAAAAAACAGGCAGGTAATTGGACAGAACGTCCCATGACTTCTGCTTCAGTGAATACTTTGGACAAGTCAAATTTTCTTTCAGTAGTTGTGTGGTTGTGTAGCCTGTTAGTGTTAGTCCTAGTCCATTTAAACTCTAAATCCATCTCACATGGGGGTAAATTCATTGCTCAGTTCTAATGGCATGGTTTTTGTTTGTTTGTATGTGTTGTGTATGTTTGCTTTTAGAAAAAAAGAGGGAAGGGGGGGGGGGGGAGTCCTTATGTCTTATAGAGAAATGGTTCTGACAAAGAGAGCATACATGCACTAGTGTGTGTGGAGAGTGGGATGGGGAGAGAGAGAGTGTGTGTATGTGTGCACTTGTGTTCCCCTGTCCGCTGTGTGTACTTGCATATATTTGTACGATGTTCAACTCCTCTCCTGGGAATAGTTTCTCAATCTCACGACAAACAAACTATTTGGCAACACCTAGCAGCTCTGTACTCTTGGGGGGGGGGGGTGGGGTGGTTAGATCGTTTGCACATTATTTGGAGGAGAAAGGAGAGTGTGCAAGAGGACGACATTCATACACAGCTAGCTCCTTGCCAACCACTCACTCGGTGAAGAACACAAAGATCACATCCTCTTTGGCAAATATCAGTGTTTCGTCTTTCCGTTCAGCCATCAGCCCTAGCCCTGTCTGGCAATAAACTCACTAAATTTAGATCTGTCAGACAGGTAACAAGACATCTAGCCCAATAAATTTAGATCTACCCGACAGGTAATCTGATTTCACACCATCACGGATAGCACGTGCTGCTAATGTTATCCCATGCTGCCAGACAGCGAGCACGACAAGGAATAGGATTTTGCGTTTTTCCTGGCAGACAGAGCTTCTACGGAGTGGAGTATCTTTGCATAACTTTTGCTATCATTGGAAAGCTGAAACGGTTTGAATGGTGTCGATAGATAGATGATACATACAGTGGAGGTTTTTTTCTTCTGGAAATAGTCGTGTCTAGAGGGGTCTGTGTGAGAGTCTGAGACGGTTCGTGTCACTGAATATTATTTCTTGCAGAGAGCGTAACATGCAGGGTGGTATTACTATGAGTTCTGTACTCTTTTTGGAGACGATTTTCATGTATGTGCACATGGATGGTTTCTGGTCCCATATTATAGCCCGGTAGCTCAGTTGGTAGAGCACTGGACTTGTGATCGGAAGGTCGCAGGTTCGAATTCGGGCCGGGACGGACACGGGTCAACTTTATGTGCAGACCCAGAGACGGAAGCCATGTCCCACCCCCGTGTCATCACAATGGCACGTAAAAGACCTTGGTCATTCTGCCATAAGTGCAGGTGGCTGAATACACCTAAACACGCAGACACCTGGGTAGCGCGACTCCGTTGCTGCTAGCTTTCCACTGGGAGGAAGCGACCCGAATTTCCCAGCGATGGGACAATAAAGTAATGAAAATGAAAATGAAATATATGCTCCCGTGCCAATTGTTGAGCTAGATTCAGATGCTAGGCCAAAAAAAAAATAGTCTGTTTACGGTAACCCGACCGACCCTATTTTTTTCGCGCGACCCTAGACTTTTTGGCATTTGGAGGGGGGGGGGGGGGGGGGGAATAAAAAAAAATCTTGGGTTTTTTTGCAAAATAACGTAAAAATATGGTTTTTTGAAAAAAAAGAAAAAAAATTCCCGACCTACCGACCCTATTTTGTTGGCCTATGTTACCGTAAACAGACCTATTTTTTTGTGGCCTTAGTGAAGATGTGAAAGGCCCATTCCTTCCCCATGGCTTGTGTTCAGTCAGTGCAATAATATAAGTTTGTAAACACAAGAAATTGGATAGGGATGTTGTGGTTTGTGGTGTTGTATCAGATGCCGATGGTAGTTCACACGTTCGAATGGAATTGCTGACTTGATTTTGGACCTCCCTGTTGATATATATTCACAGAGTATGTTATAGTATTTTTTGGGAGTCAATGTTTCTGTTTGACATCCCCAAGCATAACAAAGAGTCAAAAGCACCATCACTGTCATCACCATCACTCACACACACACACACACACACGGAACACGCGCGCACACACACACACCACCTCCTGCTCCCGCCCCCACTCCTCACCAGACAAGTCAGAAAACAACATATTGCGTGAAGGTGATTTTCCGCTCGAAGTGGTACAGGCAAGTATGGCATGGCCCGGCCCGACCCCGAGGGGCTGCGTGGTGTCACTTCACACAGTCAGAAGTAGTACAGGCAAGTATGGCATGGCCCGACCCGACCCCGAGGGGCTGCGTGGTGTCACTTCACACAGTATGGCATGGCCCGGCCCGACCCCGAGGGGCTGCGTGGTGTCACTTCACACAGTATGGCATGGCCCGGCCCGACCCCGAGGGGCTGCGTGGTGTCACTTCACACAGTATGGCATGGCCCGGCCCAACCCCGAGGGGCTGCGTGGTGTCACTTCACACAGTATGGCATGGCCCGGCCCGAGGCGCTGCGTGGTGTCACTTCACACAGTATGGCATGGCCCGGCCCGACCCCGAGGGGCTGCGTGGTGTCACTTCACACAGTATGGCATGGCCCGGCCCGACCCCGAGGGGCTGCGTGGTGTCACTTCACACAGTATGGCATGGCCCGGCCCGACCCCGAGGGGCTGCGTGGTGTCACTTCACACAGTATGGCATGGCCCGGCCCGACCCCGAGGGGCTGCGTGGTGTCACTTCACACAGTATGGCATGGCCCGGCCCGACCCCGAGGGGCTGCGTGGTGTCACTTCACACAGTATGGCATGGCCCGGCCCGACCCCGAGGGGCTGCGTGGTGTCACTTCACACAGTATGGCATGGCCCGGCCCGACCCCGAGGGGCTGCGTGGTCACGTGGTGTCACTTCACACAGTATGGCATGACCCGGCCCGACCCCGAGGGGCTGCGTGGTGTCACTTCACACAGTATGGCATGGCCCGGCCCGACCCCGAGGGGCTGCGTGGTCACGTGGTGTCACTTCACACAGTATGGCATGGCCCGGCCCGACCCCGAGGGGCTGCGTGGTGTCACTTCACACAGTATGGCATGGCCCGGCCCGACCCCGAGGGGCTGCGTGGTCACGTGGTGTCACTTCACACAGTATGGCATGGCCCGGCCCGACCCCGAGGGGCTGCGTGGTGTCACTTCACACAGTATGGCATGGCCCGGCCCGACCCCGAGGGGCTGCGTGGTCACGTGGTGTCACTTCACACAATCAGAAGCACGTGCAGTCTGTAGTAACGGGTGAAGACATAGAGATGTTTGGGGAGATTGTTGTAGGTGAAAATAGGCGGCAGGTGGACTCCAGGGTGAAAATAGAGCGACAAGTGTACCAACTTCCAAGTTTTGCATGTACCATCTTATCTTCTCGCAGTATCGCCCGACCCCTCAGGGCTGTGTGGCGTCAAATCAGTTGCATGTTTACAAAGACGTAAGAGGAGGTGGTTACTCAGTCTCCAGGGTGAAAATAGCCAACAAATAGCCACCTAACCTACTTATTGTGTACTTGTATCGCCGCCCAGCCCTGAGGGGCTGAGTGGTATAATTTCATTCTGTAAATTGCACGTGCTGAATGTTGTAACCACCGAAGGAGAGATGCTGTGGGAGACAGTTGGCGAAAAGAGGTGGCGGGTAGACTCTGGGGTGAAAATAGCTCTCTCAGTCTCCCACTTCTGGTATCTCCTTGTATCTTCTTCCTTCCGCCACGCCAGATGTTTGGCAGACAGCGCACAGGCGCATTAACATGCATGTAAACATGATTCTTGAAGCAGTTAACGGTCAAAATACATCATTTTGAAGAGTTGTTTTGAATTTTATCCCGTAGCAACAAGAACAAAATCAGTAACCGCGGAATTCTCTCTCTCTCTTCTCTCTCTTCTCTCTCCCCCCCCCCCCCTCTTTGCAATAAGCAGTTCCTGTAATTTGTTGCTGGAAATTCCACAGAAATAATGAGCAAGTAAAATGCATGAACCTGTCTATTATTAAGGTTCCATCATTTAGTGTCAAAGAAGAGGCCATGTAATAGAATTAGAACTCCTATTGGGCCGCTGAGGCGTGCTTCAGTTTTGGAGTCATTATGAGGGGGAGGGGGGTAGGAGTGTAGCGGGAGGTCTTTTGAACATCTGTTCTGAAGTACGGTCTTGGTTCTGTTATGAGTTGTGCTTTCCTTTCATGCTTGACTTGCTTGAAAATCAGCAGTCTCACACCAGCCTCCGTGTAACACCCTACCTCCATTCCTATGACATTTTCTGCAGAGAGATTCAATACCGAATATATCTTTTTTTTTCAAACGGGTAGATTCGCAAAACATGTTTTCATTTTTTTTTTATAGTTCGCTCCATTAGTTTGCTTTTGCTCACCATGGGTTACCGTAGAACTATCTAATTGTCTCGGACTCCCCACTAACACCCCCCCCCCCCCCCCTACGGACGGCGGAGCCGAAGCGGCAACATGAAAAATGAATTTCTTCACCACTATATCTTTGATAGAGAGCGAGAAAAAGAAAAAAAAAGCAGCCAAGCTCCCAGCTACTGAGCTAGAAAATTCTGTTTGACTAATACACTGATTGGATCTGGTTTTCGTGTTATCATCCCCTGATCGAGATGGAGTGGGGTGGGCTGCAAGGCAAGGCACGACCCCTGGGTCGCTAAAATTACCTGCTGGGTTCGCACATGGCTGAACCAGAAGTAGCTAGCAGGGGTAGTAAAAGATTGTGAGTAACTCCGGGTACCAGGGGAGTGGGAATGTGAAAGGGGGGGGGGGGGGGGGTGTGCAGAGTTCTGAGGGGAGGGGGGGGGGGGGGGGGGATTTGATGCATCAGGAAATGTAAAAAAACGTCTGGATGGTACTACTTTGGGAGAGGGGTGGGGGTTGAGGTTATAAAATATCAATCTAGGCTACATTTTCTGTACTTGTCTTGTGCTTGCCAAAGAGAGGGAGAGAGTGGATGAAACTGCCAGTGAATTGTGGCTGTTAGGTGAGATGAAAGTCCAGCTTCATGGCAAAGGCATGGCTGACTAATTTCGCAGTTTTGAGTTCAAGATGGAACAGGTGTGCGAGCTGTATTCAGGAGGTCTCAGAGAAAAGTCCAGTAATGTAGTTTAGCAAGTAAAAATAAACTTTGTTGTCGTTTGGTAAAAATGTTAGGTAGCTCTCTCTCTCTCTCTCTCTCTCTCTCTCTCTCTCTCAACCGTCTTTTTATGAACAATTACACTGTAACTTCGGTTTAAAAAGTTACAGAGAAAAGAACCATGGAAAGTTTGCTTGGTTGAGTGCTGCTGTGCAGTAAGAAAAACCTCCACTTGGGGTCGAATTGTTCAACTTTTGCCAGCACACGAAGTCAAGCTGAGAGGGGGATGGTACCCTGAACAACCGCCAGAGCTAGAATTTGAACAGATGTGAAGAGAATTACCATCATGAAGTAAAGAGAAACATGTGATGTACCCTGGTGAACTGGGATGGAAGTTCCAGGCTTGGAATGTATGTTTGTGTGTGTGTGTATGTGTGTGTGTGTGTTGTAATCACTTCAAACAGGTTTGTAGGAAAAAAGCATAATGCCTTTCAACAGTGGGGCGGAAAATGACAGTGAATTTGTCATTGGACTGAAAATGACTGTATTGTCAAGGACGTTAGAGTCTTTATGTGTAGATACTGAGTCTTACATCAGTGTAATTTAAGAGTTGAAATTTTTGGCCAGGTCATAGAACTTTACAAAACTAATCGGTGTACCTTCAGTCTTTACCCCGCTCTCCCTCTTTCTTTCCAATCTGCCCCTCGGTACCCTATCTCTTCTTCAGTTCGTACTGATCTACTTTTTGTTTGTTTGTTTGTTTGCTTAACGCCCAGCCGACCACGAAGGGCCATATCAGGGCGGTGCTGCTTTGATAACATGCGCCACACACAAGACAGAAGTCGCAGCACAGGCTTCATGTCTCACCCAGTCACATTATTCTGACACCGGACCAACCAGTCCTAGCACTAACCCCATAATGCCAGACGCCAGGCGGAGCAGCCACTAGATTGCCAATTTTAAAGTCTTAGGTATGACCCGGCCGGGGTTCGAACCCACGACCTCCCGATCACGGGGCGGACGCCTTACCACTAGGCCAACCGTGCCGGTGTACAGATCTACTCATAGTCATACAATTCGTATCATCACACATGAGCACCCTTGTACCTGGAATATAATGTTTGTACCTGGAATATAATGTCGGCGTGGAGCGGAAACAGGGGTGTAAAGGTGAACCCTACTTAAAGTTTGTGTGCCTTTTTTCGGGGTCAGCACCCAGGGTGGATATTCAATCCTGGCTTTTCACGCATGGCAAATGAATGATAGGGAATTATAGCGTGCACAGGGCAGATTGTACTGGGCTTGCTTGCAATTCAAGCAGGCCCTTTGAAGCATGATTGAAATGGGGAGGTTTAATTTGGGAGGAGAATGGGACTTTTCTCGATTGAATTCTGATTTTCTTTTTTTATCATAGGGTGTATTATTGTATAGCATAGCGTTCTCTACTACGTTAAGATCGCCATGGTGTATAGAGAATTGTCATAAGATTTTTGTCAGTTTCTAGATTGGAGTTTGAGGTGGTTGGATGGAGATTATGATTGCATGAATTTCTGTGACTGCTTTCTTGTTTTGTGCACATACGGATGTTCTGTGCTTTTGGAGGTACATAGTAACATAGCGTAACTCTTTCTTCAGCCCAGTGTGTGAACAGTTCCGACACTGAGTGGTTTCATAATTACAGTTTTTGTGTAAAATGTTCAAAGTGGCTAAAACGAAAGATATGCTTTGTGTATAACTATAAGCCATCCTTAGACACATACCTCCTTCTTCCTCTTCTTCTTCTTCTCTTCTTCGTTCATGGGCTTAGACTCCCACGTTCACTCATGTTTTTAGCACGAGTGGATTTTTACGTGTATGACCGTTTTTACCCCGCCATTCAGGCAGCACACGTCGATTTCGGGGGAGGCATGCGGGGTATTTTCGTGTTTCTATAACCCACCGAACTCTGACATGGATTACAGGATCTTTTCCGTGCGCACTTGGTCTTGTGCTTGCGTGTACACACGAAGGGGGTTAAGTCACTAAGCAGGTCTGCACATAAGTTGACCTGGGAAATCTCCACTCTTAACCCATTAGGTAGCAGCGACTGGGATTCGAACTCACGACCTCCCGATTAGGAGGCCGACGTCTTACCACCACACCACTGCGAGAGGTTGCGAGTTTCGACCCTGGGTCAGGGCGTTAGCAATTTTCTCCCCTCTTTCCTAACCTTGGTGGTGGGTTCAAGTGCTAGTCTTTCGGATGAGACGAAAAACCGAGGTCCCTTCGTGTACACTACATTGGGGTGTGCACGTTAAAGATCCCAGGATTGACAAAAGGGTCTTTCCTGGCAAAATTGTATAGGCATAGATAAAAATGTCCACCAAAATACCCGTGTGACTTGGAATAATAGGCCGTGAAAAGTAGGATATGCGCGGAAATGGCTGCGATCTGCTGGCCGGTGTGAATGCGTGATGTATTGTGTAAAAAAAATTCCATCTCACACGGCATTGAATATGTGCGCGATATAAATTGCATAATTTTTTTTAAAATCCCTGCGCTTAGAACTGTACCCACGGAATACGCGCGATGTAAGCTTCATATTGATTGATTGATTGACTGATTGATTGATTGATTGATTGATTGATTGATTGACTGCGCCTGGCGAACACCACAGCTCTACAGCCCGGCTGTTTTCTAATTCTATGCAGAGTGGGATTTGTTTGCTGAATAAATGTCATTACTTGAACCTGATGACCTGTGCCCAAGAGCATTTTTTGGATCATTATTTGGCTGGCCTTGCTTCATGCGAAATTGCTTCTCTTTTTGACTCACATGCGAAGCAAAAGTGAGTCTATGTACTCACCCGAGTCGTCCGTCCGTCCGGAAAACTTTAACGTTGGATATTTCTTGGACACTATTCAGTCTATCAGTACCAAATTTGGCAAGATGGTGTATGATGACAAGGCCCCAAAAAACATACATAGCATCTTGACCTTGCTTCAAGGTCAAGGTCGCAGGGGCCATAAATGTTGCCTAAAAAACAGCTATTTTTCACATTTTTCACATTTTCTCTGAAGTTTTTGAGATTGAATACCTCACCTATATATGATATATAAGGCAAAGTAAGCCCCATCTTTTGATACCAGTTTGGTTTACCTTGCTTCAAGGTCAAGGTCACAGGAGCTCTTCAAAGTTGGATTGTATACATATTTTGAAGTGACCTTGACCCTGAACTATGGAAGATAACTGTTTCAAACTTAAAAATGATGTGGGGCACATGTTATGCTTTCATCATGAGACACATTTGGTCACATATGATCAAGGTCAAGGTCACTTTGACCCTTATGAAATGTGACCAAAATAAGGTAGTGAACCACTGAAAGTGACCATATCTCATGGTAGAAAGAGCCAATAAGCACCATTGTACTTCCTATGTCTTGAATTAACAGCTTTGTGTTGCATGACCTTGGATGACCTTGACCTTGGGTCAAGGTCACATGTATTTTGGTAGGAAAAATGTGTAAAGCATGTGAGTCGTATGGGCTTTGCCCTTCTTGTTCTTTTCTTTTTGGAGTTGAAAGCTTTAAAATCCGCATCTAGCCAACACTTTTAATCATGTAAACTTGCTCAGAGAAGGAAGGTGGCTTAAGAAGAATCAGAGGCCTTGAAATTGATGAAGGTTAATCAGGGCAAAGCTGTCAATGGTGTGGACACACTGTATCCCACTCCAGCCTTGCAGGTGTTCAGTTGATGAAGGTTAATAGGGCAAAGCTGGCAATGGTGTGGACACACTGTATCCCACTCCAGCCTTGCAGGTGTTCAGTCATGAGAACCTGTTAATGCTTCTTATCTTTTGTGGGGGGTAATTGCCATTGGATTATTTCCACTACAGTAGTTTCTGTCCCAGTGTATTAAGATTAGTTTGTGAACAGCAAAGGCTTTGGTGTGAACAATGGTTTGTGTGGCTGTACTTTTTGCAAGGTATCACAGTTATAGCACAAGCTTAATAGCCCAGTTGCATAATACATGTATGTGTCTTAGTTCTTACTGTAATGTTTCTCAACTTTTGTGATAAAGTGCTTTGTGTGTAAATTAACCATTGTTTGTATGGTATGCCAAATGTCGCAAATGATAGATTTAGTACATGTGCACAGTGGAAGATTTTTGCTTCAGAACAGAAGCCTTTTTCTTTTGTGAATAAGAATGGAGGGGGGGGGGGGGGGGGGAGATTGAGAGAGAGAGAGAGAGAGAGAGAGAGAGAATTAATTTAATTTGTGCAGGTGTATGTTAACTTGTTGCAAACTTAAGATTTCAAGCATAACAGAATTTATCACCAGAAAAGTTAATGACAGTTCTCTATAGAGAAAAAAGACATTGCGTAAAATTTCAATTTACAGAACTAATGCACCATGAAGGCCTGACGTAGAAGGAACACTGAATTCTTGACCTAGATACACTACCAAAAGCTTCTGCTGTACCTCCGTTTAGATTAGAAGCTGTTTGTCCATATACCCCCAGCTGAGCGAAAGCTCTTCAAAAAGCCGTCTCCCAACATTGTTCTCTCACTTTGCTAACATTATATTTCACCCTGTGAAAGCTTTAATGGCTTGACAAGGTAGGTAACTGCAGTCAAGTGTTGACACGAAATCTGATAGCATGTGCTGAGGAACTAAATGGTGTGGGCCTGCTTGCACAGTATAGATGATAGATAATCAGGATTGATCGGTTGGTTAGAAGGAACAGGCAAAACTACATGTACCTAGGGTGAATACTGATATCGTCTTTGCTCCATAGCTGGTTTTAATGAAATTGAAATAGATTTTTTTTCGAGTACGATTTTGTAGCTCAGACAGTTCTCATACCTACTGTCTGCGCCAGTGCTTGTGAGAAAAATTGGTTTCCTGTGAAGCTTTGTGTATTGGGTGTGTGTGTGCTTGTGTGTGTTGTTGAGGTACTGTTTCAACCAAAAAATATATAATTGGGTAACCTAACTTAATACTGCAATTGTGTTTTCTAGGCTTAGGCAGTACACTTTTTCAAAGTATGTGCATGCTTGTAAGGAGGACACAGAATTAACCATTACAGGCAATTTTTGTGTTACAGGTTGTTAAAACAGCAACGACGTTGTCTTGAAAGCCTAGCAGCAAACCATCAACACATCCACCACAATCATGGACGGATCCGAATCCGTTCGCTCCGGTCGCAGTGAACGCTCTGAAAGATCCCACCGTAGTCACGCTAGCAGCCACCACCATAACCACAACCGCAACCACCACCACCACTTCAACCAGGCAGTCCCCCCTCCCCCTGCTGCAACCTCCTCCCACCCCCACCACCGTCCATCTTCGTCGTCAAGCAGATCTCACAGTCGTCATGGCAGCAGTCGGGACAGAGACCGTAACCGGGACAGAGGAGATAGGGAGCGTGATCGTGACGATCGCTCTGTGACCATCAAGATGCCGGGACAAGAGTCGGACATGGAGAGCAGGAATATGGAGGAGCGTATAGAAGTTCAGGTAGGTTGTGCTTGCTTTGTCTTATGCCCCGGTCTCACATCTACGAATGTCACCCGACTTTAGGTAGTCGGCTGGAAGTCGGAAGAGGTCGGAGAGTTCGTGAGAATTAGCAATTTTGTTTTTGAAAAGTCGGTTAGTTCGGAAGGCCCTTCAGACTGTTTTGAACATGTTCAAAACAGTCGGAAGAGCCTCCCGACTCAGACGAATAGAAATTTGTCGGGTGGTTGTCGTAAGCGTGTCGGTTTAGTCGTAAGGCGATTCTGATTAGTCGTAACGGTAGTCGGAAGACTCGTAAGGGTGGTCGGATTTGTCGGTAGCATAGTGTCGTTCGGATTAGTCGTAATGGTGTCTGATTTGTCGTTAGGGCAGTCGTTAGCTAGTCGGTTTAGTCGTTACACTGGTCGTGAGAGTCGGCTATTGTTCGCAAGTTTTTCAGCTAATAATCGGGCCTGTCGTAACTGCAGTCGGAATTGTCGTTACTGCAGTCGGAAGTGTCTGGACACATGTCGGATTTGTCGGCCCTAAAGTCGGGTGGTTGTCGTCTGCTTGTCGGTTACATGGTCGGATCAGTCGTAAGGACAGGTCGGGAGTGAAATTTGGAGCCGAATTTGCATCCGACACTTCCGACCTAGCCGACATAACTATCCCCGACACTTCCGAAAAATCGTATATGTGAGACCCAGGCATTAGCTACCTTCTCACCTACAGTCTCTCATTTCCCTATTCGACACAAGAGTTCAAAGTGGCTGTTTGAATAAAAACATCATCGCAACTAGAAGTATTCATTGAAAACAGTCTTTTTGCATTGAAAGCTTACTTGTATGTTCTCTAACTTCATCAAATTATTCAAAAGGCTTGTAGTTATGTTATATGAAGTCTTATATCGCGCGCGTATCTCCAGACTCGGACTCAAGGCGCAGGGATCTATTTATGGGAGATGGAATTTTTTACACAAATGACAATACATCACGCATTCACATCGACCAGCAGATCGCAGCCATTTTGCCGCATATCCTACTTTTCACGGCCTATTATTCCAAGTCACACGGGTATTTTGGTGGACATTTTTTATCTATGCCTATACAATTTTGCCAGGAAAGACCCTTTTGGCAGGTTTCACAGTATTGTGTTCAGCAATTTACTATTTACACACTCAAATTCTACAAAATAAATGTTGGCACACAATTCAAAGGACATGTTTTTCCAACAAAGTGAGTTTGTTACAACTAAAAACAGTAAAATTTTTTATAGTCCTGGTCCTTATTTATATCTAAAAACCAGGCGCAAAGCGGCATACCCTGAAAACGCAAAAAAAGCAATACGGTCATCCTATGCATGCATATAGCTCATATAGCCAAAACCGTTGAAGATAGAAAGACATTTATTGAACAAACAATATGCCCCACATCATTCTTAACAAGTTTTGTTCTTGTAGTACATCAAAATATTGATTCTCAAATGAATGGTTTGAAAAAATACGACTTCCGGCAGACCTAGACCGTTTTGAAGGAAAAAACCGTCTTTTTTTCAAACCATTCCATGGCCATCAATATTTTCATATACATGTAAGACCAAAACGTGTTAAGACTGGTGTTGTGCATCTAGTTTGTTCAATAAATGTCTTTCTATCTTCAATGGTTTTGGCTAGATGAGGTAACAAGAGAAGGATATGGGCATTGGAATTACGTCAACATTTCGAGCATTGTCACAGATGAAACATTTACTGCAGGGTGCTCCTGATTAACAAACCGAGCAAAACTGAAAATTATTGAAGAGAAGACATGTCTGAACAGTTTATAAAGAGACAAGTTTGCAATCATTTGTAAACACCATTATTGTATGGAGGAGTAACTGTTCCCCTACCCCCTAAGAAGGTATTTCTGTCCGTCAACCACGTGAGCGATCGCCACAAATCGAGGCATCACTCGCATTTCAGTTTGGACACACCGGCTGATTGCAAATGCACAGTACGTGTTTCGACACTGAAACGTGACGATTGAGCGTCAAAATAGTTTCTTAAAACAGTCGAAAATGGAGTTAAATGTGACTTTAACACTCAGTGGCGATCGCTAGAGTGGCGATTGTTACTAGACGGACACTAGAAAACCTCAGAAAATGTAATTACTTTGCGATTTTTTTAACTGAAAAACTGTTGCGGTCTTTTTCTGTCGAGCGCGAGCGTCAACGTAAAACAACGTGAGGTCACTTCCTCCCCAAACGGTTAGTTTTTGAATGAAAAGAAAAATGTGGCGATCGTTACATTGTTTAGACGGACAGGATCGCAACTTTGAAACTCGGGTCACCGTGCCTCGATCAAGGGCAAATTGACCTCGGCAACATTATAACTCACTTCAAGGGTGCACAAACTTGTATTTACTGTATACAAAATTAGGTAAACTTGTGTTTTTGTCCTGTGAAATCACAATTAGTTTCGATGCTCTTGATATCGCTATGCGGACGGACAGATCCGAATCCCCATACATTTTTTTTGCGGAGCTAGTATAAGTTAGAATTTGTGTTATGGATATCGATTGTTGTTGAAAAACAATCATTTCAATGTGTTCTGGCACTCTCAACCACCACAGCATTGATACTTGTGCATGTGTGTGTTGGAATTTAGTTCTTTGTTTAGTGATGCTGTGGCAAAAGTAAATTCATCCGTCCGTATTTTGACGATCGCCACCATTCACACGCACATAAATAAACACATTATAAAAAATTTCAACTTTTATTTTCAAAAAAGTATTTAAACAACAACTAGTTTGCATGTTAATACAACAAATACAGCAGATTCTCACAGATATGGATTTAAAAGACTAAGCAAATCTGAGACTATCAAAATGGCCTAATACCATGAAACCTGCCTTTTGTCTTTAACGTGCACACCCCAATGTAGTGTACACGAAGGGACCTCGGTTTTTCGTCTCATCCGAAAGACTAGCACTTGAACCCACCACCTAGGTTAGGAAAGGGGGAAGAAAATTCCTAACGTCCTGACCCAGGGTCCAACTTGCAACCTCTCGCTTCCGAGCGCAAGTGCGTTACCACTCGGCCACCCAGTTATACCAAGTGCAAGAGTGTAAAACAGGTATACATGTTAATACAGACCTGGGAACCCATACGATTTCGTCGTATTTTATACGCCTTTTTGTCTAAAATACGATCAGTACGGTCGGCTGAAAAAAAATACGACGAGAAATATTCCTGGACTACTTTTCTTCACAAGCACATCCCTGTCATCCCGCACATCCCTGTCATTCCTGTCTATTGATTGGGGCACTGTGCATTTTAATGATTAAAAATAACTTTAAAACACGGCATTTGATCAACGATTACAGCTTTTGTCATTAAACATTGAAAGAAGTATTTGTTTTAGATGTATTGGTAAACTAAATTAACGGTGCAACGGACTCGTACGAGGTATATATATTTGAATCATCGATGTTCAAATGTTGTGTGGAGTACACTCATTTTTCTGAAAATACGCCAAGTTTGTTTGAGAATACTCCGAACACAAAACGGGGGTTACCAGGTCTGTTAAGGCCAAAAAGAAAAATATGTTTGTTTCCGGTAACCCGACCGACCCTATTTTTAAGCGCCGACCCTAAAGTGGTTTTTTCGCTTTTCGCACACACACACACAAAAAAATAAAAAATAAAAAAAATAAAAAAAATAATTGAAGTCAAGTACACTTTATTTAGTTTTAATATATCTAGGTCAAAAACATGTGCTAAATAATTGTAAGTAAACTAAGAAAGCGTTAAAAAAACAAAAAAAAAACGTAAAAAGACGTTAACAAAACGTAAGATTTAAAAAAAATAAAAAATAAAAAAAAGACCGACCGACCCTATTTTTTTCGGCGATGTTACCGGAAACAGACATATTCTTCTTTTTGGCCTGATAGCAGTCAAGACTGTCTACAGTGGAACCCCCTTTTAAGACCTTGTTTTCTCCGACTTTCTGTTCATAACCTCTGTAAAATTACCCCCATTTTAATTTAAGACTCCCTCCTTTATAAGACCTTGTTTTCTCAGACTTTCTGTTCATAACCTCTGTAAAATTACCCCCATTTTAAGACCCCCTCGGATCCTTTGTAAGACCTTGTTTTCTCCGACTTTCTGTTCATAACCTCTGTAAAATTACCACCATTTTAAGACTCCCTCCTTTTTAAGACCTTGTTTTCTCAGACTTTCTGTTCATAACCTCTGTAAACTTACCCCCATTTTAAGACTCCCTCCTTTTTAAGACCTTGTTTTCTCAGACTTTCTGTTCATAACCTCTGTAAACTTACCCCCATTTTAAGACTCCCTCCTTTTTAAGACCTTGTTTTCTGATTTGTGGAGGTCTTAAAAGGGGGGTTCCACTGTATTCTAGCCTTTGGCAGTTTGGTTACAAGGAAGACAGAAAATAAACCACATGTGTATTTGTTCTCCAAATCAAGAATAAAAGGCTATTTGATCACTGCCTCGCTGGAACTCTTGAGATGTCCAGCCACTAGAGTTTAAGACACCAAGTGACACCCAATCCACTTGATTCTTCACTAAGGCCTAAAAAAAGAAATAGGTGTGGTTACGGTAACCCAACCTACCCTATTTTTAGGGGCCGACCCTATAACTTTTTATTACATTTGTCAAAACAAAACAAAAAAACCCAAGAAAACGAGTGCAGAAAACGCAATGAAAGCGAAAGCGCTCGAGTTGCACACTTATTTCCCTGTCAAGTAGGTTTAATTTGTACACATTAGAACAAAAAAGTTTAAAAAAAAAAAGTGATTGTCTACCTTCCTACCCTATTTTTTTTGGCTATGTTACCGTAACCACACCTATTTTTTTTTGTTTTGTGCCTAAGTAACATTTCACTTTGTCCACTGCAGGTGATCCCCCAAGATGACAACTGGGGCGACAACACCACGGCCATTACGGGCAACACCAGTGAGACGGGATTCTCCATGGAGGACATGCACAAGTTCTCCTCCCCCAAGGATTTCTCTCCGGGCGTCGGCTTCAACTGTGTCCGATTCCTCGGCACGGCCGTAGCTGTCATCCTCTCCCTCTTCGGCTTTCTCACGCCCATCGCCATGGTGGTGTTACCCAGGCTCGACATCATAGACTGGAGTCAGCGGCCTGACGGTACCGCCGTGGACCAGTCACTCATGAAGACGTGTGCTCCTGAGTGTGAAGGCCTGCTTATTTCCTTCGCCTTCAAGCTGCTGATTCTCATGCTGGGGACCCTAGCATTGTTCTTCCGCCAGCCCAAAGCCACCATGCCTAGAATCTTTGTGTTCCGGGCTGTGGTGCTGTTTCTTGTCTTTGTACTGACCTTCGCCTTCTGGCTGTTCTACGGGGTGCGCATTGTGCGAGAGAAGCGCACGCAGTACTACGGGGTGGTTCAGTTTGCCGACAGTCTGGTGGACGGCTTGCTGTTTATCCACTACCTGGCGCTAGTACTGCTGGAAATCAGACAACTCCAGCCCCAGTTTGTCGTCAGAGTGACGCGCTCTCCTGACGGCGAATCTCGCTGCTTCAGCATAGGGCTGCTGTCGGTTCAACGTGCGGCAGTGACAGTGTTAGAACACTACTACCGTGACTTCCCAGCCTACAACCCCTACCTCGACATGGTCGGACGCCGGCCAGGCAAGCAGAACCTCACCGGGTTCAAGGTCTACGATGTAGACGCCAACGGGCCAAACCAGTCCATGAACCAGGGACGATCAAGAGCGATGTTTGCAGCGGCAGCCAGACGCAGAGACTCGAGTCACAACGACAGGTTTTACGATGAGCAGGAGTATGATAGGAGAGTGAAGAAACGCAGAGCCAGGTTGCTGGTAGCCGCTGAGGAGGCTTTCACTCACATCAAGAGAATGCAGGATGAACAGGGTAAGTGTAAGTGAATACATACATGTATAGAGAAAGGGGATGTGTGAGTTTTGTCTTCGGTATCTGAATGGCATGAAATCAATCTGTTCATTTTAGAACTAGTAGAGGGTTTTCTTCATATCGGCTACACTGGCTGTCGCTTCTCCTTGGTCTGTTGAGTGTTGGATTACCGTCTTTGGAACACTTTAATCTCATCATCTCTTGGTTAATTATCAATGCAACAGGCATGGCGGAAACATTGTTTTTAGGTTCATAATCATATTCATAATCATATGACATGATTATTCCAGTGCCAGGTATTCATGTGCCATCTCATGATGATATTGAAATGTTGCTAGTGTTTGTGTGTTGTTATGCTTGTAGAGTTCTGGAGAGATATAAAAATAATTTTATGTGCGGTCTTTATGTAGAAAAACAGAATAACCAACTCCCTTAACTTATCCTTACACCATCCTGATGAAGTCAGCGACTCTCGGACACAAATTTGATACAGAATTTCTTAAACTGGTAGCTGTTGTGTTTCCTTTTTGTTACATTTAGTCAAGTTTTGACTAAATGTTTTAACGTAGAGGGGGGAATCGAGACGAGGGTCGTGGTGTATGTGCGTGCGTGTGTGTGTGTGTGTGTCTGTGTGTGTGTGTAGAGCGATTCAGACTAAACTACTGGACCAATCTTTATGAAATTTGACATGAGAGTTCCTGGGTATGAAATCCCCGAACGTTTTTTTCATTTTTTTGATAAATGTCTTTGATGACGTCATATCCGGCTTTTCGTGAAAGTTGAGGCCGCACTGTCACGCCCTCATTTTTCAACCAAATTGGTTGAAATTTTGGTCAAGTAATCTTCGACGAAGCCCGGACTTCGGTATTGCATTTCAGCTTGGTGGCTTAAAAATTAATTAATGACTTTGGTCATTAAAAATCTGAAAATTGTAAAAAAATAAAAAAAAATTTATAAAACGATCCAAATTTACGTTCATCTTATTCTCCATCATTTTCTGATTCCAAAAACATATAAATATGTTATATTTGGATTAAAAACAAGCTCTGAAAATTAAAAATTATTATCAAAATTAAATTGTCGAAATCAATTTAAAAACACTTTCATCTTATTCCTTGTCGGTTCCTGATTCCAAAAACATATAGATATGATATGTTTGGATTAAAAACACGCTCAGAAAGTTAAAACAAAGAGAGGTACAGAAAAGCGTGCCATCCTTCTTAGCGCAACTACTACCCCGCTCTTCTTGTCAATTTCACTGCCTTTGCCATGAGCGGTGGACTGACGATGCTACGAGTATACGGTCTTGCTGAAAAATGGCATTGCGTTCAGTTTCATTCTGTGAGTTCGACAGCTACTTAACTAAATGTTGTATTTTCGCCTTACGCGACTTGTTTTGATATTTAACCAGCTCCCTGTGTGTTTTTCAGGTCCAGCCATTCCTATGGATCCCACAGAGGCAGCGCAGGCGGTGTTCCCCTCCATGGCCCGGGCCCTGCAGAAATACCTGCGAATCACGCGTCAACAGCCCCGCTACACCATGGAGAGCGTCCTCTCTCACCTGGCCGTCTGTATCTCGCACGATCTCGCCCCCCGTGCCTTCATCTCCCGATACATGTTCCAGGGGGCCGTCATCATGAGCGAGCGAGATTACAACTCCGTGGATCGCTGGGTGCTGGTGTGCGAACAGAACGTTGTGCGCGAGTTGGAGGACGGCATGGAGTTTCAGATGCGTCACGGCGATGTGTCGCTCATGTGCTACGTCAGAAAACTGCCGCATTTCAGCCTGACTGAGGAGGTGATAGACCCCAAGACCAACAAGTTTGTGTTGCGTCTCAACTCTGAAACGTCAGTATAGCAGCGAAGGCAGCATTGTTGTGGCTGTTTCTGTGTTGTGAATGTGAGACGTGAAGGACTCCAAGGATGAATGAGTTTGTCTTGCGTCTGAATTATGAAACAGTGCAAAGCAAGGTGCCGTGAGGGGCGGCGCGATTGTCATTGTCATAATTTGTGTGAAACAAGATGCGAGTGTTGTGGGAAACAAGATGCGAGTGTTGTGTGAAACAAGATGCGAGTGTTGTGGGAAACTTCGAGACCAATTCTGGCTTGTGCTGATGTTTGAGTGGAAAATGGAGTGCTTGAGAGCATTTGATTTATAGTCACAACCATGGTGTGAGTGAGAGCATCATAAATCACACATTGTTAGTGTTTACTGCCTTTACTGACATGTGACCATCGTATGTTTTACATATTTCACAATATCCCTTCTGTGTGTGTCTTTTAATGAAAAGAACTTGAGGCGTGTCTTCGAGTCTTGTGAAAGTAAGAAATGTCTCAGCTATGTTGTTTTTGCTGTGTTGTGTCGCTGCCTCTCGACTGAACTCTCACTCTCAGCGAAGGTTGTGTGTAAAATATCATGTCATCTGTAGAAGATTTCAGCTTAAGCTGGAAATGTACCTGTTTGGTATTGTACCTGCTGGCATGAATGTCTCGCTCTCGAGTAAACAGTGTCCCATGACAGACTGACTCAGACTCCATGTTCCTCTTGTCCTAAGATCCACTGATCTACGGTGACTGTCTTTCAGCCGTTGTCTGTTTTAACACCTTTCAAAACTTGAGAAGAACAGGAAATGCAAATTAAAAGATCTTTTTAATCATTATGTTAATTTTCCAGTGTATATTTATGGCATGCAATGTTAAGTGTAAAGTAAAATAAACAATGGTTGTACTTGCAGACGACTGCTACTACAGTACTAGTACTACTAGAAGTCTGCTACAGCTTTCGTACAAGTATGTGTTTTAGAGAAAATTCCCCTGCATGATTCTTAGAAGATGATCACGGTGTGGATGGTAATACCTTGGGCCTGCAGTTGGCAAAGTTCTGTGGTTTCCCAGTCAAATACAAGGCACACTGGAGCTAGTGGAGGCGATGTGTGCCTGGAAGTTCTGACATAATCATTGCATTGCCATGATCCGGAACGAGATTTTTAATCAGGGTTGCTATACGATGATTCCTGTGTGTTTCAGTGTGTATCACTGTATGTGTGTGCCCTCACACATATGAATATTTATTATTTATGGGCAGCGATGTCTGTGAAATCTTCAGTGTTGTTGCTGCTTAAGAAAAGAACAGGTTACAAGTTACTGCAGCAGGCAGAGAAAGAACCTTCGTGGTTGAAAACGACGTTAAACACCAAATAAAGAAAGAAAGAAAGGCAGAGAAAGAGAGATGTTGTTCTGTGTCACCAGTTGGCGAAAGTGAAACACTGAAATTTAATCTAGTTCAAAGCGTTACTGTAATTTTGGCATAATAGCCAGGTTTTTTTTTACAGTGGGAGAAAGGTTACACCACTGCCAAAAACTTCTGAAAACTGCTGAAACTTTTTTGACCCTTTCAGTTAATTTGCCAAAAAGAATAAATGCCTCGCAACATCCCTGAAGAGGATCTTTAAGTTGTATTGAAAGGTTACACTCACAGTGGTTTTACGCATATCCAGTGAACCACTCCCGTATTCATAGTTTTTGCTTCAGACAATTGCTCATGTATGAATTAGTATGCATGTTACACATGATAATTAAATAATCAAGAAAATAGATTTTGATTTTAAGATGGCCAGTTTCAAATGAGAATGTATGTAAGGACTTTGCCTCAGTGATTCCTTCAAGTGTTTGCATAGTGTGCTAGTGATTTGTGTTTTGCCACCCCCCACGGGTTAGGGAAAAGAATTTACCCGATGTTCCCCAGCATGTCGTAAGAGGTGACTAACGGATTCTGTTTCTCCTTTTACCCTTGTTAAGTGTTTCTTGTATAGAATATAGTCAATTTTTGTAAAGATTTTAGTCAAGCAGTATGTAAGAAATGTTAAGTCCTTTGTACTGGAAACTTGCATTCTCCCAGTAAGGTCATATATATTGTACTACGTTGCAAGCCCCTGGAGCAAATTTTTGATTAGTGCTTTTGTGAACAATTAACAAGTGGCTCTATCCCATCTCCCCCTTCCCCCGTCGCGATATAACCTTGAATGGTTGAAAACGACGTTAAACACCAAATAAAGAAAGAAAAGAAAGAAAGAATTTTGAGATGGCCAGTTTCAAATGAGAATGTATGTAAGGACTTTGCCTCAGTGATTCCTTCAAGTGTTTGCATAGTGTGCTAGTGATTTGTGTTTTGCCCATTCATTATGATTACTCTGGAATCAGACTTCTGAAACAAAATCAAAAACAAAGTCAGAACAATACATAGCTTGTCTTCAGAGAAAAACCTGCACATCAGTGAAAAACAAAATGCATTTAATTTTTCAAACTGTGAGGCATTAGCTGGTTTTCTTCTCCTTTTTATTTTTATTTGTTTTAATGATTTTGTAGACAAAGCACTGCTATGCTGTGTCATTTACGTTCAAGTTTTCAAACTTTCCTGTGAATTTTAACACATTTTGAACTTTTAGATTCTGAAACTATGCCTAAAAGAGAAGAAAGTAAGTGGTATTTCATAACATTCTGCATCAAGTTGTATTATCAATGTCACTTTTATGGTGAGCCTTTGAAAAATAAACCACACATTTGTCATGAATTTATTACACATTTTACACAATCATTCTAGGTTGTTTTTAATCACCGACTACACTTTGTGAACGTTTTGATACTGCATTTAAATCACCAACATTGTGACACCGACAGCTCTCAGGCTTTAACTAAAGAGGTTGTGCAAAAGTTTTCAGACTGGATTTTATCTTTTCCTGTTTAGTCTTGCATGTCTTGACTGTTCGCTTCTTGCCTGCTGAACATGAAGAGAAATCTCAAGTGAGTGTGTCTAATGCATTACCTATGCTGGTAAGACGGAAGTGTGAATCTGCCTGCTATTGAGTGCTATTTTTTCTGGCTCTGGCTGATCGTTTTTAGTTGTTTTGATGTTGAACATGTTCAGTCATTGTTTTAGGATACAGTTACATCTCTTAAGGCCCCCCGCGGGTTAGGGGGAAGGATTTACCCCTCCCTGGTCCCCCCGCGGGTTAGGGGGAAGGATTTACCCCTCCCTGGTCCCCCCGCGGGTTAGGGGGAAGAATTTACCCGATGCTCCCCAGCATGTCGTAAGAGGCGACTAACGGATTCTGTTTCTCCTTTTACCCTTGTTAAGTGTTTCTTGTATAGAATATAGTCGATGTTTGTAAAGATTTTAGTCAAGCAGTATGTAAGAAATGTTAAGTCCTTTGTACTGGAAACTTGCATTCTCCCAGTAAGGTAATATAGTGTACTACGTTGCAAGCCCCTGGAGCAAATTTTTGATTAGTGTTTTTGTGAACAAGAAACAATTAACAAGTGGCTCTATCCCCTCTCCCCCCTTTCCCCGTCGCGATATAACCTTCGTGGTTGAAAACAACGTTAAACACCAAATAAAGAAAGAATCTCTTTAAGTAGGCAAGCGTAACATTTTGAATCTCCCTGCAGGTGAAACATTATTAAACACAAAGCATGAAGGATGAGAAGTAAATCACTAAATGTGTAGATCTGATTTCTCTGATCAATGGAAAGTCGAATAAAGGTGTATTTTTTAATCTGCCGTACCTTATTCTTATTTGTCTTACTTTCTACTATGTTCTGTTATTTATTTACTGATATATTAATATTATTAAAGTACTTTTTGACAGCTTTTGGAGCTGATTGATGTCAGTCGCCTTTGTACCAAACTGTCAGCCTGAAAAAAGTAATATTTTTGTACCAAATAAATGAAAGGCATCAAATTCAAAACTTAAATAACTCATGTGGCATTTTTTGGCTGAATAAGTCTTCTTGCTCAGTGTTTGGTTGTGAGGATACCCTGCCTGCCTTATTCACTTTTAGGTTATAAAAAAGGACGGTTTAGTAATGATACGACCAGAGAAAACGACCAACAACTCCAGAAAAGAGTTCAACTGTGTTGTTTGTCTTTACAGAGGGATTAGGTCTGTTTTGTTCAAGTCAATTCTTGCGGCATATATGTCCATGGAACAATGAAAATAACAGCAGTATGGATTCCAGTATAATTTCTCTTGGCGTACTGTAAAAGTGGAATGAATGTGAAATACATGTGTCAGGAATGGAACCATGTGGAAACTGTACAGTCTGTGTCCTTGGATTCTGTGTGAAGCCTCCATTTGTAAAAAAAAAAAAAACATGCGCATAATGTTGGTGGAATATCATGAGCAGTACTTGTAAATATGTGCAAGTATAAACTCTGATGTGTGAGCTGAATTGTGTACATAGGTGATTAGAGGTTCTGTTCCACCCTGTGTGATTGTCTGTCTGTCATTCTGGCTCGAAAGATGGAAGGTTTTCGTCATAAAGACTCATATTCATAATCATGTGTTCTCATTCACTTTTCGGTTGATTGCGTACCCCCCGCGGGTTAGGGGGAAGAATTTACCCGATGCTCCCCAGCATGTCGTAAGAGGCGACTAACGGATTCTGTTTCTCCTTTTACTCTTGTTAAGTGTTTCTTGTATAGAATATAGTCAATGTTTGTAAAGATTTTAGTCAAGCAGTATGTAAGAAATGTTAAGTCCTTTGTACTGGAAACTTGCATTCTCCCAGTAAGGTCATATATTGTACTACGTTGCAAGCCCCTGGAGCAATTTTTTGATTAGTGCTTTTGTGAACAAGAAACAATTAACAAGTGGCTCTATCCCATCCCCCCTCTTTCCCCGTCGCGATATAACCTTGAACGGTTGAAAACGACGTTAAACACCAAATAAAGAAAGAAAGTTGATTGCGTTCTGGATATTATCGGTATCTCTTGAATGGTAGATACTGCATTGGCTGTTCTGTATTTTAATTCTGTATTTATTTTATTTTGATGTAATTCATCATATCAATTATTGAAATGTTTTCTCTTTCTTGTCCCATCTCATGTATTCTGTAAATTTCAAGTTCATTTCAGCTTCTTGCCTCCACCCCACTACTCTCTCTGTCGCCCACTCTCAGGCAAATACAATGTATTCTTTTTTAAGTACAAAAAACATGCTTTTTTAAACCTTTTTTTGTTGTTGACGGAATGTATGGGTGCTAATTTTATTCAATCTTATCTTTCTATGATTTTACATGCGAATTGTAATAATGCAATGGAAATTATGCAAACAAAATCTGCTGGTGTGAAGAATTCCTTTATTTAATTCCATTGAGGTTTTTGTGTGAGCAGTGTGTCAGCAAACATAACATGAAGAATGAGTGATGCAGTTCCTTGAGATTCTGCTTGTGCTGCAACACTGTTCAATACAGATTATTTTAACATTTTTTTGTTTATTTTTTGTATGTTTTTGTTTTTGAGTGTGACTTACAATTTACACTTACAAGCGAACAAATTGAAAAGTATAATGTTAGGGCTTCCTTGGTCCCATGAAAATGTGACGGCTGTTTGATTTTAATTTTAGTAGGTAATCCAATTTGGATTCTGTAACTGCGTGAGAATCGCCTAGTTCACACAGGTCGCCAAAACACTGTCTTGAAATTTATTGCCCATGTTATTTTAAGTTTGGTGTAAATTCTTTCCTGTCATTGTAAACCACATGTGTAAGTTTTCACTGTTTTACTGCCTTCGCATTTAAAAAAAATACTGTTTAATTTTTCTTGTTCTTGTAAATGAGTGTTCGGCAAGCCCAAATGAAACTGGAAGCATTTGAAATGTGTTTTTGAGTACATGTAATTTAAAATCATTGTCATCATCTTTGTACGTATGTGATGTATAAATTTCAACATTAAATTTTTTAAGTCAGAATTGTTTTCCTTTCATGTATACAAGTGTTTGTGTGTGAGTGAGAAAAAGACAGAGAGAGAGAGGGGGAGAGTTCCAATAAGTACGCATAAAATTATGGAGTCCGGAGAAAGCTTGTATAAAACAGCATCCTCAACATAGCAAGCAAAGAAACAAAAGAAAACAGGCATGCATACACACCACACACTATTTGTGAACCACTAAAAGTGGATCATGTCAGAGTGGAGCTCCAGTAGAAGGGAAACAACTCTTCCTGGGATTTTATGGCAAGCTCAAGGGAAGTACAGTCTTCTACTCTTAGCTTGTTGCATGGCTGCACAGGTATATCATCTACATAGAGAATATTACATGACTTGCTGTGTCGTACCAGATTTACACGAGTTGTTCACTATTTGAAAAAGCAAGGAGTGTAAATCTGGTACGAAACAGCAAGCCATGTAGTATTCTGTTTATCGTACATACTGTACTTACAAGTATTTTACTGAAAATGTCCTGCAGTCGAGGCAGCTAAATTTAAGACGCTTGTTTTGGAACCTCGACCTCTTCCAAAGCCTCATGCAATCTATTACGTCAAAGTAAAGAAATGTCAGTCTGAAAGTGTGGCGTGACGTGTTAGTTCTAAAAATTCGAGGGTAATTAGCGAGCGCAATTTTTTTCTTCTATAATGACGTTTGTCTCGGTGACTTTGGCATAAGCAGTGGAAAAACAAAGTTTCTTGGAGTTTTGCTGTCTCATACATACTCGCACTCACTCAGACAGTAAAAGGAAACAAGCAACACCGATAGCATTGTAATGTTCTTCATTATCAAATAAAATAATAAGCATGCATCATGAGATGAGATGAGACAGAAGTTAAAATGGCAACACAAGTTAAAATGGCATCACAAGCAAGTCCTTTCGACAATGCAAATAATGCAGGCATAAACAGCGCAGACATACTTATTTACAAAAGGCAGGACCAGGTACTAAAGAACTTATATTCACAGAATTTCAATTACAAACATATCTTTTATGTGTATAATAAAGAATGTTTGAAACCTTCTAGTGCAAAACTTATGAAACTGAGGATAAATTTGCGGAATGTAGCACATGTACCTAAAAAGGTGCTGCAGCAAAATGTGTTCTGCAGTTAAAACTGTTTCTGAAAAATTTATTTTTGCATTTACTTTCGCAGTTACAAGGAAAATGATACATGAATGAAAAAACTGTTGGAAACATTTTGTGCAGCAGTCAAAAATCATTTAAGTTCAGAGAAAAAAGGGCTTCAAGACAAACAGAGAAAGTGTATATTGATTATTTGATACATGTATAAATGTGTCTCCAGGAATGTTTTGTTTCAATCTTGTGTCGATACTATTTAGTTCTGCCTCGTTATTAGCCATTGAGTATAACTGTTTTATCATCATTGCTTTGTTGTTGTTCTTTGGCCATTTACGTTGAATGACTTGTTATACATTGACATTGATAGTTTTATTCTTCTTCTTCTTCGTCGTTCGCTGGATAGTTTTATCATAAGAACCTTTTTTAATTCCTATTAACTCGATGTTCTTTAACTATATTTATACATAAATGCATATTGTAAAGCAGTATGCATTGTTAGAGGATTTTTTAGTAGCAGTGTTTAAATGTCGAAGCTGCTTTTCCCATTTTTACCCAAGAGACCGACTGTATATTGTGTTATTGTATTTGTCAGACTTGATTGTACCAAGTCCCTACACATGTTGTAATGCGGTTAGAGCCAAATATTTTTGTTTTTTGTAAGGGATAGGTGCAATATAAATACACTTTATTTATTTATTTAAAGGATTCAGAAAAATTAGACAGAACAAAAAAGAAATATAAAGCAGGTGAAAACATGCAACAGAACGGAATAGAAAAACCATATTACCATTTCCTCTCCTGCAAATCACACTTGTTGCTGTTGCCTATAGATCTACACAAATAATGCTACAGCAAATAGTCTTTTTAACCATTCCAGTAGATGTAGACTATATCCAATACCTTGAAATGACCACAACTACTAATACACCTCAAAAACCTATTCTTTTCTAGTTCCTGACTACTCTTACTTCACTTTCCAAAAATCTATTCTGACTTACGCCTGAGCTAATTGCATGCTACCAGATACAAAAATTCGAAATTCTAGCTAGCTCTGTAACATGCGAAGAAACAACCCCTCTGTGTCAAGCCTTCTGCATTACTATATTATCAGCAAACATTACACAAAAGTTATGAAAGCCAGTAATTTCATTTTTAAATATAATACTGCATGAAACATTCTCTGTCTCTGTACGAAGGATATAACAAAAAAATATCATCAAACCTCTAATATGATAGCATATAATAATATGCTATTATCTGCTGACCCAATCAACATGATCAAACTATTGGCTTTTAACTATCACAACGGAACTACAATTAAACTTAAGTATAATACAGTACAGGAAAGAAATACAATCACAGAAAAACATGGTGGGGGGGGGGGGGGGGGGCGTGCGTGCTGAAAGAATACATGAAAACGGTGCGTAGCAGCAAAATGCAGTGACTGTCTTAACAAGAGGCGAAGCTTTCAAGGCTCACGTAAGAAATCGACAAACAGTAACACAAACTCAATCACTCCGTCACACACACACACACACAGTAAGCATAGGTGACACTGTGCAAGAAAGCGAGACACTAGATCTAGATCTGTCTGTGTGCATGTAGCCTACTTACAGGGACACGACTGCCAACTAGTCTCGGCCCGCTCAAAATAACAATGACCGAGACTTTCAGTAATTCCTTCGCGTGACGTCTAACCCTCTTGCGTCATAATGTGACGTCTTCAAATGACGAAATGTTAAAGTTTCTACCACAGACATACACACGCACACACGCACACACACGCACAGACAGACAAAGTTACGATCGCATAGGCGACACTTACGTGAGCCCAAAACTTAGTAATCAAACCAAGAAGTGCATGTAAACACACCCAACGAAACAGACACAAAATGCAAAGTGACCTGAACTGAGTATCAACAAAGTCTGGAATGTCAATATGTTCATGATATGCTAAAGCATCTTTGGTACACACTGAAGATATATGAGGGGTCGGTCAGTGCATCTTTGGTACACACTGAAGATATATGAGGGGTCGGTCAGTGTATGTTTTGTACACACTGAAGATATATGAGGGGTCGGTCAGTGTATCTTTGGTACACACTGAAGATATATGAGGGGTCGGTCAGTGCATCTTTGGTACACACTGAAGATATATGAGGGGTCGGTCAGTGTATCTTTGGTACACACTGAAGATATGAGGGGTCGGTCAGTGTATCTTTGGTACACACTGAAGACATATGAGGGGTCGGTCAGTGTATCTTTGGTACACACTGATGATATATGAGGGGTCGGTCAGTGTATCTTTGGTACACACTGAAGATATATGAGGGGTCGGTCAGTGTATGTTTTGTACACACTGAAGATATATGAGGGGTCGGTCAGTGTATGTTTGGTACACACTGAAGATATATGAGGGGTCGGTCAGTGTATCTTTGGTACACACTGAAGATATATGAGGGGTCGGTCAGTGTATGTGCATGTAGCCATAGACAGGCGGGAACATTCAGGCTTTGTGGACTAGAATAAAAGTGGAGAAAATCTTAAATGTTTCCATCAAAAACAATAAACCAACAAAAACAAAATAGACAAAAAAAAGACACATCCGGAGAAAAATGGGGTCCACACCGTATAAGCCCAGAATAATCCTTCACGACACTGAATGAAACAAAAAATAAATCAAACCTGGAAGAAACGAAACAAATTGTCACTGCATTCAAAAGAATTGCCAACAGTACACTACTTGCCAAGCTTCTAACATTTTACACAGTTACGTACCTCAGGCTAAACAGCAGAACCAGATACTGCTAAATACTGGCTGCACTGCAAGATTACAATAACTCTGCACTCAATTCAAATTGAACATCATATATAAAGCTAACCAACTGACCATATTCATGACTCTGTCGCCTTGCCCTTTACTCTACATCATATATAAAGCTAACCAACTGACCATTTTCATGACTCTGTCGCCTTGCCCTTTACTCTACATCAGCGATTGACCCAGTAATTATCAAAATGGGATTTTCTTTACAAGAACAAATCCTAGCTGTCACAGAAACCAGTCATTCTGTTACCACACCCAAGCAAACCAAGTCTGAAGCACAGTGACTGCATCATCTTCTTTTCTTCTTCTTCGGTGTTTGTGGGCCGATACTCCCATGTACACTCCTGTTTTTGCATGAGTGGATTTTTACATGTATATCCGTTTTTACCCCGCCGTTTAGGCAGCCATACGCTGCTTTCAGAGGAAGCATGCTGGGTATTTTTGTGTTTTTATAACCAAACGAACTCTGGCATGGATTACATGATATTTTCCGTGCGCACTTGGTCTTTTGCTTGCGTGTACACACAAAGGGGGGTAAGGCACTAGCAGGTCTGCACATACGTTGACCTGGGAGATCGGAAAAATCTCCACCTTAACCCACCAGGCACGGCCGGGATTCAAACCCACGACCAGTTGGTGCGATCCCTAGTACATTCATAGTTTGAAAACTAAAAGCAATTACCCCTTTCCAAAATTAGCACACACCAATAAAAATGTTCAACAAAAGGAGGAAAATGGGGTTCTGTAAAGAGCTGCATCACAAATACTACAGTGGGCGGGGATGTAGCTCAGTCAGGGCGGGGATGTAGCTCAGTCAGGGCGGGGATGTAGCTCAGTCAGGGCGGGGATGTAGCTCAGTCAGGGTGGGGATGTAGCTCAGTCAGGGCGGGGATGTAGCTCAGTCAGGGTGGGGATGTAGCTCAGTCAGGGTGGGGATGTAGCTCAGTCAGGGCGGGGATGTAGCTCAGTCAGGGTGGGGATGTAGCTCAGTCAGGGTGGGGATGTAGCTCAGTCAGGGCGGGGATGTAGCTCAGTCAGAGCGGGGATGTAGCTCAGTCAGGGCGGGGATGTAGCTCAGTCAGGGCGGGGATGTAGCTCAGTCAGGGCGGGGATGTAGCTCAGTCAGGGCGGGGATGTAGCTCAGTCAGGGCGGGGATGTAGCTCAGTCAGGGCGGGGATGTAGCTCAGTCAGGGTGGGGATGTAGCTCAGTCAGGGTGGGGATGTAGCTCAGTCAGGGTGGGGATGTAGCTCAGTCAGGGTGGGGATGTAGCTCAGTCAGGTCGGGGATGTAGCTCAGTCAGGGTGGGGATGTAGCTCAGTCAGGGTGGGGATGTAGCTCAGTCAGGCGGGGATGTAGCTCAGTCAGGCGGGGATGTAGCTCAGTCAGGGCGGGGATGTAGCTCAGTCAGGGCGGGGATGTAGCTCAGTCAGGGCGGGGATGTAGCTCAGTCAGGGCAGGGATGTAGCTCAGTCAGGGCGGGGATGTAGCTCAGTCAGGGCGGGGATGTAGCTCAGTCAGGGCGGGGATGTAGCTCAGTCAGGGCGGGGATGTAGCTCAGTCAGGGCGGGGATGTAGCTCAGTCAGGGCGGGGATGTAGCTCAGTCAGGGCGGGGATGTAGCTCAGTCAGGGCGGGGATGTAGCTCAGTCAGGGCGGGGATGTAGCTCAGTCAGGGCGGGGATGTAGCTCAGTCAGGGCGGGGATGTAGCTCAGTCAGGGCGGGGATGTAGCTCAGTCAGGGCGGGGATGTAGCTCAGTCAGGGCGGGGATGTAGCTCAGTCAGGGCGGGGATGTAGCTCAGTCAGGGCGGGGATGTAGCTCAGTCAGGGCGGGGATGTAGCTCAGTCAGGGCGGGGATGTAGCTCAGTCAGGGCGGGGATGTAGCTCAGTCAGGGCGGGGATGTAGCTCAGTCAGGGTGGGGATGTAGCTCAGTCAGGGCGGGGATGTAGCTCAGTCAGGGCGGGGATGTAGCTCAGTCAGGGCGGGGATGTAGCTCAGTCAGGGCGAGGATGTAGCTCAGTCGGTAGCGCGCTGGATTTGTATACAGTTGGCCGCTGTCAGCGTGAGTTCGTCCCCACGTTCGGCGAGAGATTTATTTCTGTCAACTTTGTGTGCAGACTCTCCTCGGTGTCCGAACACCCCCGTGTGTACACGCAAGCACAAGACCAAGTGCGCACGAAAAAGATCCTGTAATCCATGTCAGAGTTCGGTGGGTTATAGAAACACGAAAATACCCAGCATGCCTCCTCCGAAAGCGGCGTATGGCTGCCTAAATGGCGGGGTAAAAACGGTCATACACGTAAAATTCCACTCGTGCAAAACACGAGTGTACATGGGAGTTTCAGCCCACAAACGCAGAAGAAGAAGAAGAAAAATACTACAGTAAAAAACAAATGACTATTTGCCCAGTATAGATACAGTATTATCACCATGAAGTCTCAGGGCCCTCCAATAATTCACATGAATATGTAAAATGTAACTGAAGTTCTCTCTTGCAAAACGAAAAAAGAATAAAAAGCCTTTATTTTATCAGACCATGCACATTTCCTATTAAAAGATATAAAGCTGTATGCTATCCAGACTGATGACAGACATTTTTTAACGTCAAATACTGAACCAGTGAAGAACATACGCATGTATACACATACATACATGCATAATGAGAAACATGCAAGGTGCAGAAACACACAATAAGTAACATCATTTTCTTTTTATTAACAAAATATGGAAGCAAAACCAGTTGCAAAAGTCATGGCAGATATGTACAAACACCATGCAAAATCAGTTGAATATCATATCTGTGTGGAGCAAACGTTTTTGTGAAATTCTTAGCAATGGCATCACAGACATTTCATCACATACACCTGGCAGCATCAGCATATTGCAGTTTTGTCTCCCAAGCTTGTCATGAAAATGACAAGGAATGTACAAGCTAATTTACAACATGCAAAACAATCGTCACGCAAAAGCAGTTGCTGCAAATAATTAAAACATATTCCCCCGAAATCGGCGTATGCTGCCTGAAAGGCGGGGTAAAAACGGTCATACACGTACAACTCCACTTGTGCTTAAAACACGAGTGAACGTGGGAGTCTAAGCCCATGAACGAAGAAGAAGAAAAAGATTAAAACATATCCGAGAATCATTATCAAAATTTTGGAGGATGAACGTCGTTTTTTCGTTTCACAGCTTCTTTTTCTCTCACATGCCAGTGGACAGGTTTTGCATGACTCTCACTTACTGTTCTTTACTTTAGAGAGCTTACTCCCCCTTGTTTCTTAGATGTCAACAAAAAATTCTGCTTTTTTCAAGAAGCACTGAACCTTTACTGTGGATAACTGATTAAAACAGAACATGTGGATATGTCAGGTTCAAACAAGCAATTGACATTAAAGAAAGTCATCAGTTTGTTTCAACCCTTTCAAGAACATTTTTTAACTGTGCGATGTTAGAACGAAGAACACTGATGCTGATATGTGAGCATCAAAAAAGGCCTTGATATTCAGCAATGTTTCTTCCAACTGCCTGTAGTTGACCATAACAATGATAAGCATTACCTGGTATCTCTTCATCTTGTTTGTGTAAAGTCACATAACAGTTCTCAAGAATTTTCAAAAATCCCTTTCTTTTTCAGTTAGTTCAAATACCGTATTTTCCGGGTTACAAGGCGCTACAGCGCATAAGGCGCACCCCTTTCTTTTAAACAAAAATTGTAATCCAGTCACCCATTGGGAGCAGGGGGCCGATAGGGCGCACCAAAATTGAAAAAGTATACCGGTAACAAACGGTCGAAGAATGAAAATAAGCCGCACATCAAAGGAAGAATACAGAGTGGAAATGTGTGTGCTCTGTGTGTGCGGCGAGATCAAAGGCAGGTCCATTGTGATAGCTGGGTTGCCTTGTTTATAGACACTGACCTTCTTCCCAGGGGTCAATGACCCAGTTTTAGCTATGAGAAGTGGTTCCCCTGTCATATCTGAAAGAGGAAACACTTCCTGCACCGGGGTCAGTGACCGAGTTTAACCAATGGGGCGGTCTCTTTGATGTCTTGAGAGGAAACTTGGTCAGGGTAGTACCTAGTAGCTGAAACATGCATTATCACAAGTTGTTTGACTGGTACTCAGGCGGTCTCTTTGATTTTTTTCGTATTCCATACACGGATTAGGCGCTTCGTTATACAAGGCGCAGGGGTCAAACTCGAGGAAAAAAGTCACGCCTTATGACAGGGAAAATACGGTAAACACTTTGCCATTTTTGAAGTTTGGAAATATCCAGCCAATCAAACAAATAAAAAATGATTTGGAAAGCAAAACTTAACAGTAAATATCACACTTTATTGCCTGTATTCTACACTGAGATTTCTTGATGTTTTCAGATCACAAAAACCAGATTAAATCACTGAAAATGCAACTGATATGTGCGGAAAAGTCAACATAAAAAAAGATGAAAAAGAGAATACATTGGAATGGGGACTAAGGAATGCATCATCCAAAAAAGTTCCACGGTGCCATAAATGGTATGCCCTGAATAAAACGGTCAATTGTTGTCTGGACAACTGCCTGCCTCTGCAGGCTTACAAGCTTTCTGGAACAAGCAATGTAGACCAATCACACAGTAATCAGGTAATGAACAGGTTCCACCACTTTACACCAAAGCCAACATACAAGGCAATAAGCACAAGCAGAGCATTTAAACAACTTTGCACCAATAGACAAAATTCATCTTTTTTCAAACAATGGAAGGTTAATTACACAAATGGCTCCACATTCCAAAAGAAATGATTTAAGGAAAAAAAGTGCAATGCTAGCTCACTTACATAAAGAGCTGTACATTCCAAAGGTGATAATTACAGCGTAAACATTCCCAACATCAAAATGATGATTTCTAAATGCAAACATTCAAAAGTTTGGCCGTTTCTGCATTGGCACAAAAAATACTGAACTAACTTTCTTTCTTTTTTTGGTGTTTAACGTCGTTTTCAACCATTCAAGGTTATATCGCGACGGGGGAAAGGGGGGAGATGGGATAGGGGAAAGGGGGGAGATGGGATAGAGCCACTTGTTAATTGTTTCTTGTTCACAAAAGCACTAATCAAAAAATTGCTCCAGGGGCTTGCAACGTAGTACAATATATGACCTTACTGGAAGAATGCAAGTTTCCAGTACAAAGGACTTAACATTTCTTACATACGGCTTGACTAAAATCTGTACAAAAATTGACTATATTCTATACAAGAAACACTTAACAAGGGTAAAAGGAGAAACAGAATCCGTTAGTCGCCTCTTACGACATGCTGGGAAGCATCGGGTAAATTCTCCCCCCTAACCCGCGGGGGGAACATCCCTTATGACCATGAAAGCTAACAAAGTGATTTTGGTGACTCAATGTCTGATTGACTGATGCAATGAATGGATGGAAGAATACTTTTATTTACCGACTAGTTTTACATCGTGTAATACTTGTGAGTATTTGCTCTGAAAAATCAAAAACCCTTAATGGAACAAGTTTGTGGGTAGGAGTTGCCAGACAACTATTCAGAAAAGTCAACCTAAAGTTTATGTATAGTGATATATATTCGGAAAACACTGCTGATATCTGCCTTAAGATTAATCAGCAAAAACTGAGATTCACCACTTCTAGTCAACTACTGAGTCTAGTATATAAAATTCAACACAGCAGAACAAAATGTGACTGCACAAACATGTTTACGTTTCTCCTTTCAAAGTTCTGCAAGTCAACCAAGTTTCTGTAGTTCTCGGGATAAAGTAAAACTCTGGTGAAGGTAGACAATGGCAGCAAATTAAGGCTTTTAAAGGAAACAGACACCAGCCAGCATTACAAAATATATATACAATCCGGAGGAAATAAATGCCATCAACTCAACACCCCTGGCTCAAGAAAAGCCCCCCCCCCCCCCCCCTCCCCCCAACTGCCTGTCTTACACATACATGCATACACAAAGCGCACTCTTCTCGATCAAAGGTCATCACAGTCACTGTACCAGCAAAGGTCATCACAGTCACTGTACCAGCAAAGGTCATCACAGTCACTGTACCAGCAAAGGTCATCACAGTCACTGTACCAGCAAATGCAGAGCCAGAAATTGTCTCTTGTGTTGCACAAATTGAGACTTAAAGTAACACAGATCTTGCTCTCTCCATAGTCGCAAAATGACCCAAAATCAAACCATCATGGACATGCTAACATTGAAGAGATTCAAAAGCCTTAGCTTCTTTCAAACATTAATAAGCACAAACAGCAGTTTGTTCATCCTTAAGATGACCATCTTCAAGCATCTCATCATCAAGCAATGTTAAAGTTCAACTCTTGAATTGACCTGCACTGGCTTTATCAAAGCAAAAGCGGTGCAAAGTACATGAACAGGAATGCATCATAGAATTAGAAAGCAAGTACAAATACAAGCAAGTGTAGCAGGGCATAGCACAAAGACTGTGGCACAGAATGGAATGAACTTCTGTCTGTCATGGAGACGTGTGTACACATCTCATCATCAAGGCCATCCAACAGCTGTCTCTCTGGCTTTGGGGTTGCCGTACACAACTGAGAAAAGCACCATTTAACCAAAATACTTCATGTGTCAGGGTGGTGTAAGAATTGACATTCCTTACAATAAGCAAATCTAACGGAGATTGTCTGGGTTAAGTGTACAGATCTACTTTCTACTGGCTTTCTCTAGTGTAAAGCTATGTTTGAGTTTGACCAGGGACGGATGTATGGGTAAAGCTGAGTGAATCTAGCTGGCAGCATTCTGATGTTCTACATTCCAAGGTTGTTGTCATGGACAGCTACATTTACTTCAATGCAAGGTTAACTAAATCAAGCTAAAAAGGAACTGTCCATATGAAACTGGAACAAGGAGAATGTAAGTACATGTACAGTGAAGCCCCCCCCCCCCCCCCCCCCCCCCTTAAAGAAGACCCCAAAATCTAAAACCTTACTTCCAAGACCCTGCTTTCTCTGATTTTCTGTTAAAACTGTCTATAACTTACACATCTTTATTTTAAGACTCCCTCTCTCCAGCGGCCTGATTCTCTCTGATCGCTAGTTGTCTTTATTTTAAAAGGGAGGATCCACTGTATCAGAGAGTACATGAAGAATGTTTTGGCACAGGGTAGGCTTGAGGTTCTAGATCTATACACTGAGAAACAAAATTCCCATATAAAACAAAGCTGATGGATGGAACAAGAATATCAGATCAACTCTAGCGGTTTGAGGTAATCCTAACTGACACAATGAAGACAAGCAAGATGAATCAAGGGTACATTGAAAGCCATCTATGGAATCCATCCATTACGAGCAAACTGGGCAGGTATGATTCTGAGGGAAAACAATACACACAGCTGGTTGTCTCTAATAGCAAGCTCCGGTTGACAATCCATATTTACAAACACCAAGTGATGAGACAAGCACAGGGAAACCTAATGCAGTGATGTTCCTAGGACTGGAGGGCAACAGGACAAAATGTCCTGAATCAAAAAACTAATAGGACATCATGTCCTGACTACAAAAAAAACAATAGGACATTCAGATCAAGCGAACCAATCATGGCACCTAACCTTTTTAGATGACTCAGAATATATATGAATAAAGGCAAATAAAAAGTGAACAGTTCCAAATTTATTTTATTATTTTAAATGCAAGTGTTCAGTAGGGTTACTTTCACACACACAGACTCATGCTTCAGAATGTCATAAGTGATCTTTCACACACACACACACACACACACACACACACACACACACACTATGCTTCAGAATTAATGTCATACGTGATCATTTTCAGTGAGCTTGAACAGCTTTCTATCCTTCTTTAACTTCCATGGCGGGGTAAAAACGGTATGCAACTTGACTGTCCGTGTCGTCCTTTTTTTAACAAAGCCACTAAAAAGTGTCTGCCCTTTTCCCACGCAAACCTTTTTCTTCGGCGGCATCTTTGCAGAAATGTGGCGGCGGAAGTGTGTCGCTGTCAAAAGTAGCGAGAGTTGTGGCTCTTGTAATATTGTTCGGTCGAGAGTTGCGTCCCTTGTGTTATTGTTCGACCGAGAGTGAAAATTGAAGTTCAAGTAGGCCCCGATTCGAACTCGTTTTAACGGGGTTTGATACTTCAGTTTGTACAGATTCTTCTTGCAGTGACCGCTCTAGACGTAATACTATCGGACAATGACCGCTGACTTCGCGATCGGATCGGACATTTGACGGGACAGAGGTGTTTGCAATCGGTCATTTTACAACCTAAATCGGTCTATGACCGATGACCGACGCCTCGGAACATCACTGCTAATGCCACAATATGCACTCACTCTCACACCGTCCATCACTTTCTGATAAGCACTTTGGCCACGACGAAACTGAGAACTGAAATTTGTATCACACACCGCAACAGGATAAAGGGAGGTTACCCACTTCTTTTCAGGTTACTTAGTTACAACCAAGAATGCACCAACTATCGAAAACACCTCCATCTCAAAGTCACTCTGCTTCTAGTTCTACAAAAAAACAATCCCACAAAAAGCAGGTTTGGCTCAAGCAACAAGAAATAAGCAAGCAATTTAGCAAGCAAAACAAGCACATTTAGTTGGCTGATCTGCAGGTTTTTTACCTCCATTCCAGTTTTCACGGAGTAGCATACAGTAAGAAAGAGACACATCCTGAGAGGGGTGAAGCTAGCAAGATCGGTCACCTCCCCATTTCAGCCTTTCAGGTGTCAGCATGCAATAGAGGACTTTAAGACTAGAACTCTAGAGCAGACAATGCTTTAGACTATGCTAGTCTTGCAAATCTTCGGCACTTCACAGCTAGATGTGGAACAGATACAAGGGTGAACAGAGAGTCCAAAGGAAGCCAACTGAGGTGGTACGCCTCTCTGCCCAGTTGAGGATTCCACAGCTTCAGAGAGACTCAGCCCAGCTGTAAAAAGTTGAAGTCGCATGTTGCAGCTTCCTGTTTCCTCACTTCAGAACTGCACAGCTTTCTGTCAGGGTAAACACAGAGTGTGGGTCCACACAGCAGTGTATGTACTTCTCCTCAACTGTGAGCTCTACTGGTTCAGGTACGATTGTTACTTGCTCAAGATTGACGAAGCTGGGAGGATGTGAGTCACCCACCGATGTAGCAAAGATGGTGTTAAGATATTTTCCAAACCGGTACTTTCTTGCAAATCTGAATCCTGACCCTCATAGAAAGCGGCCAGTTGTGCTACCACTCAAGCAAAGTCCCGAACACCATGGTTATGTTTCTCAGGATCAAACACAAAAGAAAAGCCAGTGTGCATGACCAGTTGCCGATTTCATTTCCCGTATTTTGCAAATTGTTACTGGTAAAATTCAGGATATTTCTTGTTAATGCAATTCCCGTTTAAGCTACAGATCCAAGTGAACAGCAGAGGCAAAGCAGACAGGAGTGAGTGCATGGCATCAGATTGAAGCAAGGTGTTGGAGATTCCTCATCCTGGCAGTCTGCAGCTGGACACGGGGTGGCGCCTGAGGGAAGATGACAGTCTAGCAGATGATGGAGTGGGCTAGCAAGGGGTACCAGTCTCTGTCTCCACCCAGGCCACAATCTTGTCCTCCCAGCCTGGTATCAGTGCTTCATCTTTGGTCAGCTGTAAACCACAAAGCACACATTGGAGTAACGGACATGGAGAAAACCAGTAACCATCTCTATCCTTACCATCTGCTTCCACTCCCCCACCCCCTCAACTTCTATCCGTTAAATATCAAGAATCCCCCCACACAACACACACACACACACACAAACTTTATAGAGGACGTTAGCCAAACTAACAAACCAACATCTATAAAAGCCACTGAGGTACGCAACCAACACATAGAACACTAACACCAAAGCATTGTTCTCTTTGCCTGCGCGCGTATAGTATGTTGGTTATGTTTGGTTATAGTATGTTTGCTTATGTTTGGTCGTTATCTTTGCCTGTGCGTGTATTGTATGTTTGGTCGTTTTCTTTGCCTGTGCATGTATCGTTTGTTGGTTATGTTTGGTCGGTTTCTTTGCCTGTGCGTGTATAGTATGCTTGGTCGATGTATGTATTGTAAAGCGCTAAGAGTAGACAATTTTCTAGAATAGCGCTATAAAAGTGCAATGAGTGGCAAGACAATGAAGGTTGTAACACCAGTTCTCTTTTGTCTGCCTATTAATCACTTTTAAACTCTAGGGTAGCAACAAACTTTACAATACCATAAACACTGAACCTATGAGTACACAAACAAGACTCGCAAACAGTGCAGCTAAGATCATTTGAAATCGGTGTATGCTGCCTGAATGGCGGAGTAAAAATGGTCATACACGTAAAACTCCACCCGTGCAAAAACCATGAGTTAACGTGGGAGTTTCAGCACATGAACGAAGGAGAAAAAGTGCAGCTAAGAGAAATACTGACAACCAATGCACGCCCAAATAATTGACCCAAAGACTGTGTGTTGCAGTACCTCCTCTTTGACTGTGCCGTACTCAGGGTCGAGGGCCTTGAAGTAGTATCTGTAGTGCTCACTGTCCTCAAACAGGTTCTTGAAGTCCTTCAGCCTGATCTCACCCAGTCTGACCAACAAACATCACACATGTAACCAAGTCTTAACCCCCAAATCCCATCAAATCCAACAAAATACAGAAAATGAAGACTGACGCGGCCATACAAGTGTGAAAGCCATTATTCCGCACGAAACACATCTACTGCAGAGCTTGATGACAGCATACCGTCAAACAAAGCCTAACAAGTAATCAGTATGTTGTAGAAGAAAAAAACCCTCAAAAGATCAGTTGATGAGCCAGACCAACTTATACTTTTTATCTGGAATGTTCAAATTTCAATAATGTAAATATGGAACATCACTAAAATAGTGTGTGTGTGTGTGTGTGTGTGTGTGTGTGTGTGTGTGTGTGTGTGTGTGTGTGTGTGTGTGGATGTGTGTGTGTGTGTGTGTGGCAATGTGTGTGTGTGTGTGTGTGTGTGGATGTGTGTGTGTGATGTGTGTGTGTGTGCATGTGTGTGTGTGGATGTGTGTGTGTGTAGTGTGTGTGTATGCGTGTGTGGATGTGTGTGTGTGTGTGTGTGTGTGTGTGTGTGTGTGGATGTGTGTGTGTGTGCATGTGTGTGTCAAGTGTGTTTGTGTATGTCTGTGTGTGTGTTCTCATGTGTCTCTGAGTGTTCTCATGTCTGTTTATCACACTGTGTGAGTCTGTGTTTGTGTCTGTGCGTGTATACACATGCATAAACACCCAACATGTAAGTGTTCAATAAACACACACAGGTGTGTACATGCACTAACATCTGTCGACACAGTAAGACAGGCAGAAGACCACTCACTTTCCGGGCATGACACAGGTGTTGGGCTGAATGGAGTGGTCAGTGAAAAAGATGACGGAGGTGGACGGTCCATCGCCGGCCTGGCCCCCAGCACTGGGTCTGGTCACTGCACACACCCCACCAAGACCTGGTCACCACACACACCACACCAAGACCCGGTCACCACACACACCACACCAAGACCCGGTCACCACACACACCACACCAAGACCTGGTCACCACACACACCACACCAAGACCTGGTCACCACACACACCACACCAAGACCTGGTCACCACACACACCACACCAAGACCTGGTCACCACACACACCACACCAAGACCTGGTCACCACACACACCACACCAAGACCTGGTCACCAGTGTGGTCAGACACAGCCAACACGTTTCAACAACAACAACAAAACTAAAACAAAATTAACTCAAAAAGTAAACACAACGGCAATAGCCTGATTTATTTATTTATTTATTTTGTTGTCGCTGTTGCTGTGCAGGCAAGGAATGTTACTGTTTTGTGTTCTTACCTCTTCTTCTTCTGCGTTCGTGGGCTGAAACTCCCAAGTACACTCGTGTTTTTTGCACGAGTGGAATTTTACGTGTATGACCGTTTTTTACCCCGCCATTTAGGCAGCCATACGCCGTTTTCGGAGGAAGCATGCTGGGTATTTTCGTGTTTCTATAACCCACCCAACTCTGACATGGATTACAGGATCTTTTTCGTGCGCACTTGGTCTTGTGCTTGCGTGTACACACGGGGGTGTTCGGACACCGAGGAGAGTCTGCACACAAAGTTGACTCTGAGAAATAAATCTCTCGCCGAACGTGGGGACGAACTCACGCTGACAGCGGCCAACTGGATACAAATCCACCGGGCTACCGACTGAGCTACATCCCCGCCCACTTGTGTTGTTACGAGTTATGTTGTATGTTGTCTGTTGTTGCCATACACCACACCTCAATTTCTCTTTTGAGATAAACAAAAAAATAAGTTTTCCATGTCTATGTGTGAGGTTGACAGTTTCAGTGAGTGAATCTTAATTTGTTGCTCTTCTTTCAGTTTGTGTTGTTTCTTCCATGGGGTTAATTCGGGACAGCCCCAGCAAAACAAAACGGAAGACGAAGCAAACCAAGCACAGATTACAAAGCCCCTTCCTTTCCTCCAAAACAGAACTCCGCCGAGTTTAAGTCAAATAAAAACAACTTCCTTTACACACAGCTTTCCTCTTTTAAAAAAAGGATTGGAAATACATTGGCTTGCAGATACATTCACAGAATGGTTAGTACACACACACACGAACACACAAGACACGCACACATACACACACACAAGCACGCACACACACACACGCACGCACGCACGCACACACACACACACACACACACACACACACACACACACACACACACACACACTGACCCTTTCTCTCTTTCTCTCACACACACACACAAACACCAACACAACACACCACAATTTTGACAAAGTCCATTCAAGGAGGAAACATCAAGAACCAGGCATGACCAATGTCTATTGAGTGTAACTCCCACCTTTTCTGACATGCTGCAGGGCACTAGGTCTCAGCTTGGGGACAGGGGTCTTGTTGTCCGCTGGCTTTCTGCCGTCCACTGAGGATTCCTGAACGCACAACAAAATAAAGAAAACATGTCAACAGAGAAAAGAATAAGCTAACAACAGAAAACAGCAGAAGATCAAGTTCGGAAATTAAGCGAGCCTCCACAGATATAAGATGCTAGAGCGATGACAACAATTGTCATCTCAAGCCTAAAGGTACTAAAATACCGCAAAAACTCCAAACCAAAACCAAAATACAGCAAACACTTCACAACTAAAATATCGCAAACGCTTTAAATGAGACAATTCCTTGTACCTGATCAGGGCTACTAGAATTTTAGCAAGATCCAAAACACAAGCCACACAGAGCTGAAAACAAGAACACCTATGCAGATGATTTAATTTTGAGGATGCCTCTTTTCACCTTGTCCTGATCGTAATCTCTCCAACACACAAACACACACAATACTCATTCAGCAGGGATCATCGTGACCCATCCAGATGCCCTAAAATGCCTTTGAGGCAGAGAGAGATTCTGCAGCGGGGAAATGCAGCTTCTCTTTAGTTTGTTTAGCAGCACCTCTCCCCCCCCCCCCAAAAAAAACCCAAAAAAAAAAACAACAACCACCAACAAAACACACCCGCAAATAACTCACATTGAACAGAGAAAATTGTGACTCATCCAGATGTTGTGGTGGACTGTAAGCATGAAAGTTGAGTACACTGAAACCCCCCTATCAAGACCGCCAATTTAAGCCTCCCTCCCTTTTAAGACCCTGTTTTCTCAGATTCTGTTCATAACCTGTGTAAATTTACCTCCATTTTAAGACTCCCTCCTTTTTAAGACCCGATTTTCTCAGATTTTTTTTAGTTCATAAAAGGCGAGTTCCACTGTAACAGGAAGATGAAGCTTTTTTCACATTTGTTTAGCAGCACACAGAATCTCCCCCCCCCCCCCCCCCCCCCCCCATTCACTCACATTGAGCAGAGAGCATCGTGACCCATCCAGATGTCCTGGGTGCCTGGAAGCCCGGAGGTTCTGCAGCAGGCCGATGATGCTCATCTCCAACTTGTCTAGGGGCGGTGGGTGAGTGGCCGGCACCGACAGCATGCTCTGCATGTCATTCAGCGAGTCTTGCAGGAACGACACTTCTGCCGCCATCTGCTGGGACTTCCATGCCTGTGGGAAAAGTGAACAGGTTAACTTCTTTTATGTTTCCCCTTGGGTTCGTTAATATAAGCTTTATGCTTGAGTTTGGATCCCCTATGTCTCACATTGAATGACATGATACAGTAGTACTCCCCCTTAACGACCCCCCTGTTTACGACCACCCCCTTTTTACGACTGATTTTTCTACCACGGATGCGTTCTACTACATAATGAACCCCCAGTGAACGACTCACCCCAAAACGCGACTTACGACCGAGCTTTTGGGGATGAATTACGACTTTCGCGCATTTTCAGTCGAGCAGACGAAAACACAACAGGGCGGCTCTCGTGCAACTACCGCGAGAAAAAAACAAAACCGAAATCTCGCGCACGCGAGATCCTAATATATCCGGTTTTCCTCTGTACGCTATCTTGTCACGACGACTTGTTGACAAATGAAGATTCGCGAAAGAAAGAGAAAAGCGCCGACTCTTGAGTAGAGAGCTAATAAAGTAATCGCTAATCGAGCGAAATGGCAATTCGCGGCGAATGGCGAGAAGGACAGTGAAGCGAAAGTACGCACAGAGTGGTGCCTGTACGAAAACCTCAACGATCGTGTATGGGACAAGTTTAGCGATGCAAGGCGAAGAAACATTCATGTGAGCGAAAAGATAATTCGGGAGAAAAGTTGTTATGCTTTCTATCGAGTTAGGACATTCGGATTTTACTGGTTGCGCCACAATGTCAAATGTGCTTCGCTCAGGGGGAGCAAGCATTACGCCATGAGTAAATTTTCTTTGAAATTTGAGTTAAAGTTGTTCTGCTGTAATGTGTTTGGGTGTGTGTGTGTGTGTTGATATGACAGTAAACTGCAACTGTGTGTTTGTGTGTAAACATGACAGTACATAACAGTACGTACACTGCAACCAAATTCAGGACCGCCCGGGCCAAAAACTCAAACCCCCATTTTAAGACCCCCCCCCCCCTTTTTACGACCTAATTTTCAAGGTTTTTCCAAAGTCGTAAATAGGGGGTTTTACTGTAGTCGATACTAAAATTGAATAAAGTTTTGTTTAAACCAAAGTGAAAAGGAAAATATCTGCGTTGATGTTGCTGAAGGTGTTTCTATCTATAAGTGTGTTTAGCATCACCAAGGATGATTTTACAAAGGCTCCTCAGAATACTGTAGCACTGTACTGTGTCCGTCATCCAACTTTTCAGCTATTCGGTTGAAATGTGTACAATAGATGTTTATTCGCATAATCTACATGAGACGCTTATTCACATAAATTATGTTCAGCCCCATGTAAAGGTCAAGGTCCCACCGAGTGAATCTCAAACAGTTGATCTTCTTCAGTATGTGACAACACTTCCATGGGAATAATTCTGGACAGAGCCCTATGTTGACTTTATGTCCACGATGAAGCATGCAGTAGCTACAGACCAACAAAACTTGCAGCAGTACCTGTGGGGTGTTACCGTTGGGAGCCCCGGCTGGCTTCATCCTCTCTCCCAGCTCTGAGATACGCTTCGACGCTGGTGGCTTCTGGAAGACAAACAGAACATCATATTATTTCACCAGCTCTGAGATACGCTTCGACGCTGGTGGCTTCTGTAAGACAAACAGAACATCATATTATTTCACCCGCTCTGAGATACGCTTCGACGCTGGTGGCTTCTGTAAGACAAACAGAACATCATATTATTTCACCAGCTCTGAGATACGCTTCGACGCTGGTGGCTTCTGTAAGACAAACAGAACATCATATTATTTCACCAGCTCTGAGATACGCTTTGACGCTGGTGGCTTCTGTAAGACAAACAGAACATCATATTATTTCACCAGCTCTGAGATACGCTTCGAAGCTGGTGGCTTCTGTAAGACAAACAGAACATCATATTATTTCACCAGCTCTGAGATACGCTTCGACGCTGGTGGCTTCTGTAAGACAAACAGAACATCATATTATTTCACCAGCTCTGAGATACGCTTCGACGCTGGTGGCTTCTGTAAGACAAACAGAACATCATATTATTTCACCAGCTCTGAGATACGCTTCGACGCTGGTGGCTTCTGTAAGACAAACAGAACATCATATTATTTCACCAGCTCTGAGATACGCTTCGACGCTGGTGGCTTCTGTAAGACAAACAGAACATCATATTATTTCACCAGCTCTGAGATACGCTTCGACGCTGGTGGCTTCTGTAAGACAAACAGAACATCATATTATTTCACCAGCTCTGAGATACGCTTCGACGCTGGTGGCTTCTGTAAGACAAACAGAACATCATATTATTTCACCAGCTCTGAGATACGCTTCGACGCTGGTGGCTTCTGTAAGACAATAGAACATCATATTATTTCACCAGCTCTGAGATACGCTTCGACGCTGGTGGCTTCTGTAAGACAAACAACATCATATTATTTCACCAGCTCTGAGATACGCTTCGACACAGGTGGCTTCTGTAAGACAAACAGAACATCATATTATTTCACCAGCTCTGAGATACGCTTCGACGCTGGTGGCTTCTGTAAGACAAACAGAACATCATATTATTTCACCAGCTCTGAGATACGCTTCGACGCTGGTGGCTTCTGTAAGACAAACAGAACATCATATTATTTCACCAGCTCTGAGATACGCTTCGACGCTGGTGGCTTCTGTTACCAAAACACAATATCAACTTATTTAACCAACAAGTTATCCCTTCCCACAGGTTACCTGGTATCATTTCATTCTTTTCAACCTGTGTTCACAATCTAGAGGTAAACATTGGAGAGATTAAATGTGTGCAACGGATCTTGTACATATTAAGGAATAACAAATATGAATGAGTCTCCACATTAACAGCAAACTTCTATGAATCTCTTCCTGGCACAAACAGGTGCTGAATCTTCCCCAGCGCTGCACTAATCGCCAAGCAATTTCTTCTTCATCTTTTGTGTTCATGGGCTGAAACTTCCACGTTCACTCATGTTTTTTGCACAAGTGGGTTTTTACATGTATGACCGTTTTTACCACGCCAATCAGGCAGCCATACGCCGCTATCGGAGGATGCAGGCTTGGTATTTTCTTTAACCCACCGCACCCTGACATGGATTACAGGATATTTTCCGTGCGCACTTGATCTTGTGCTTGCGTGTACACACGAAGGGGGATAAGTCAGTAGCAGGTCTGCACATGCATTGACCTGGGAGATCGGAAAAATCTCCACCCTTAACCCCAAGGCGCGGCCGGGATTTGAACCCACAACCTTCTGCTTGGGAGGCCAGCATCTTATCCACTAGGCTACTGCACCCGTCTGCCAAGCAATTTAATCATAAGTCCTGTCATTATCAGATTCAACTTTTTAGCAATCACTTGTACCTTCCTGACTGCGGTGTTTACCTGGTTGTGTGGGGCAGACTGGGGTTGAGACAGGTGAGAGTCTCCTGATGACCGCGACAGTCGCTTCACCTCTTGCTGCAGCTTGTCAATCATCTGGTCACGCCTCGTCAATTCTCGCTGCAAAAACAAGCACCATACAATAAATACTTTCTCAATGTTGCACCACTCTTGTTTATTTCATTTCATTTACTGCTGGGAAATACGGGTCGCTTCCTCCCAGTGGAAAGCTAGCAGCAAGAAGAGTCGCGCTACCAAGGTGTGCGCGTGTTAAGTTGTAATCAGCCACCTGCACTTATGGCAGAATGACCGAGGTCTTTTACGTGCCACTGTGGTGATACGGGGGTGGGACATGGATACCGCTCTGAGTCTGCACATCATGCAAGGTGACCTGTGTCCGTCCCCGCCGGGATTCGAACCTGTGATCACAAGCCAAGTGTTCTACCCACTGAGCTACCCGGCCCCCCCTATGAGGTGTTGCTGGTTGATAGGGAAGCCAGCTATGGTAAACCATGACCCTCGTGCAACGTGTTCATCTCTTCATCACAATCCCCCCCCCCCCCCCCCCCCCCCCCAAAGAACCCCCTTTTAAGACCTCAAAAACGGCGGGGATGTAGCTCAGTCGGGCGGGGATGTAGCTCAGTCGGGCGGGGATGTAGCTCAGTCGGGCGGGGATGTAGCTCAGTCAGGGCGGAGATGTAGCTCAGTCAGGGCGGGGATGTAGCTCAGTCAGGCGGAGATGTAGCTCAGTCGGGCGGGGATGTAGCTCAGTCGGGCGGGGATGTAGCTCAGTCGGGCGGGGATGTAGCTCAGTCAGGGCGGAGATGTAGCTCAGTCAGGGCGGGGATGTAGCTCAGTCAGGGCGGGGATGTAGCTCAGTCGGGCGGGGATGTAGCTCAGTTGGGCGGGGATGTAGCTCAGTCAAGGCGGGGATGTAGCTCAGTCGGGCGGGGATGTAGCTCAGTCGGACGGGGATGTAGCTCAGTCAGGGCGGGGATGTAGCTCAGTCGGGCGGGGATGGGATGTAGCTCAGTCGGGCGGGGATGTAGCTCAGTCGGGTGGGGATGTAGCTCAGTCAGGGCGGGGATGTTGCTTAGTCAGGGCGGGGATGTAGCTCAGTCGGTAGCGCGCTGGATTTCTATCCAGCTGGCCGCTGTCAGCGTGAGTTCGCCCCCACGTTCGGCGAGAGATTTATTTCTCAGTCAACTTTGTGTGCAGACTCTCCTCGGTGTCCGAACACCCCCGTGTGTACACGCAAGCACAAGACCAAGTGCGCACGAAAAAGATCCTGTAATCCATGTCAGGGTTCGGTGGGTTATAGAAACACGAAAATACCCAGCATGCTTCCTCCGAAAACGGCGTATGGCTGCCTAAATGGCAGGGTAAAAAACGGTCATACACGTAAAATTCCACTCGTGCAAAAAAAAAAAAAAAACACACGAGTGTACGTGTGAGTTTTAGCCCACGAAAGAAGAAGAAGAAGGAAAAGAAGACCTCAAAAATTAAAAAACTGAGATCTTCAAAGGGACTGAGTATTAAAACTAAAGGTTCATTTACACACAAAATCAACAGTAATTTTGAAAAAAAAAGTCTGTGAAGGGGAGAGAAAGTCTTGACACAAGTTGTCTTGACACAAGTTGTCTTGACACAAGTTGTCTTGACACAAGTTGTCTTCAAACAAGTTGTCTAAACCGAACTTTATACACTTAGTCAATCTGTGGAAAGTACAGAATGTAACTGAATGTAATGCATGTTTGTAAATTGTTTCACCAAGACTAGTTAAACCATAAGTTGGCCGAAACCCCCGAGAAAGCTCTGACACATTGTCTTGGCACCTTACTTGCTTACAACTCTTATTGTTCAAAATTTCACTCAATTTGATTGAAAAATAAGAGTGTCACAGTGTGGTCTGAACTTTTGTACAAAGCCGGATATGACGTCATCATAGACATTGATCAAATAACGGGAAAAACATCAGGGATTATCAATTATCATACACACACTCAGATCATGCATTAAAACTTGATCGCACCACTACATAAGACACACAGAAGAAAAGCTGCAAGGGATAATCACAAAAAGAGCAAAAAGCTCAGAACTGCACATACTATAGTATAAGAGGCAAAATAAACTTGAGGTAGGGAAACAAACTTCACAAAACAAAAAACAAAAAAACCAACAAGATGGAAGCACTTAACTATTCTCAAGGCAAGTTAAACTAATAGCTGTGTGGCCGTTTCACTGGGAGCACAGGCTATTCACAATCTGAGCTGACTGTAAATAAATGTGCAGGTTTTATCCCAAAACTGACACCCTTGATAAAGAACTACACAGAAGGTGACACGACTATATAAAAGCACTTCCTACACAATGAAAATCTTGAAAAACTAAACTAAGTCAGTGAGTGCCTTGAGAAAAGTGATGGCAGTACTGCATTAAGCAGTGATCATGCTAGGTATTTCGCAAAGTGATATCAACACAAAGGCCAGAAAAAACACATTGAACAAACACATGCCACTTGGTTACGGCAACCAGTCAGAGTAAATTGGAATGAAAAATACACATGCAGCTTCATTTGCAAGTCAAAACATGTAAAATGCAACCAAAACCGGTGGGAATGACCAGGTGACAATTTCTTTTCTGGTATTTTCACATAAACCGGTTACCAGAAATGTCCAGTTAAAGCAATTTCACATAAACCGGTCACCAGAAATTTTCAGTTAACACAAATACTGATTCAGGGAAGAGTCAAATAAAAACTATAGATTAGAAAAGCTTGGTACCCATCAAAAACAGTTAGCAGAGACTACTGTATTGTGACTCTACTCAAGAAAAAAAATCTAGTACTGCCAGGTAAAAATACAGTTGCAAGCCAGACGTGAAAGATTGTGTCAACAGTGACTTTGACACAGATGGTCCGAGCCACACAAACTCACTCTGAGGTTGGTGATCGTCTGGTCCCTATTCCCTACCGCCTGTCCAAGTTCACTCTGGAAAATAATATTATGATACATAAAAAGAAAAGAAAACATAAAAAAGAATAACATAAAGAGGTTGAGAAAAAAAAGAGAAAAAAAAAAGATAAAAGGCTTTGAAATAAAACAATGAACACAACTAAACTTAAAAAGAAAGGGAACAAGGATAAAAGAAAACTACATTTTACTCATGCCAGTCAATATCACCTGCATTCGCAACATGCCAGGGGGTCCCAACCATGCAGGTAAAATCATGCCAGACTGAAGAATAGCTGAGCAATTTTTTTCTGAAAACTGGGCAGGATCCATTGGCCATCTAGGCATCCCCAGGGAGCATGGGGTGGGGTGTGTGTGTTGGGGGGTCTCTTCCCAAATGAAAACAAAACTTAGCAACTTTAAAGGCAGTTAAAGGCAATTAGATGGATTCTCTTGGCGGCTAGAACACACACAGAATGCGATGTGACTCTTCAATGCATTATGACCAACAAAATCTTCTTCTTCTTGTCGATCACTCAGATGGAAACGCCGGTTCTCCGCGCAAATATTGCCGTGCGCTGTAGGTCGTCCAGACTGCCATAGACAGACCTGATTACCCCCATAAGTGTTTTGGAGTAATGCTCAGCCCCAAAAATAGTCATCCTGGCACAAAAATAGTAATCATCCAGCATTCGTCGCCAATTACAACGCACATGACAACTGTGTCTGCGGCGAAACGCAATCATGCACATATGTGACCCTCCACCACGAAATGAGTCGCATGTCACCTCGCGCGGTTCTGCGCTAGGCTTAATATAAGTCCGGGGAGTGTCTGGTAAACAGTGTGAGGGTCACCTTAGTCACAGGCTTATAACTCAAACAGTTGTTGCTCTTTTTTAAAACGGTTTTCACCACTGGATAGAGCATAAAAATCTCTTTAGGAAAATGTACAAATATGAAAATCATGCAAAGGTGACATGCGACTCATCCCGTGGTGGAGGGTCACATATATCCATCATTCACAAACAAAACACATCAGTCAGTTTTTGTAGTCATCATAATTTCAAAGAAGATCACATCAAAAGCACATGCATCACTGATTCTTTTTCTTTTGCTCGTAGTAGGCCTTTTTCAGTGTGTCAAGCGCTTCTCTACTGTACTTGCGCTTGCCGAATGAGTGAGGGCGAGACTTCACCACTAGAATAAGGCTCTCCAGCGTCTCATCACACAGACATGATCTCTGATCATTTTTTTTATTTATGAAAATCGTAGTCTTGACACGGATAGCGGAATGGCGTATTTTTTGCAGAAAATCGTAATAAATTACGCCAAAATCGTAAGGGTAAACAGGTCTGCATAGAGCTTCCCTTGCACCGTGACCAACAAAATGAAGTTGGTGAAGAAGTTGACTTGGAAAGATTACTTATTAAGTATTTTCTTCGAGGTACAATTTTTCTCAAGCCTCAATCTTTTTTTCTCCCGGAAGAAAATTGCTTTTCTTCAATAAATGCAGTTCCCAGGAGAGTTCTTCAGCCTGCAATCCAATGCTCAAGAAGACAGCACACACACAAAAGAGATAATAAAGAAGTTACGCTGAGAGCTGTACTCGGTGTAAGGAAAGGTTCAACACCACCCTACACTAAGATTAACACTATTTTACCTTTAGAGCATCCACTTGGTGCGTAAGTTCTTTGCGTAATGAAACCTGGGAAAAACAACAAAAACATGAACAATTCTAAAAGGCTGCAGACTTGGCGTATTGAAGTTTTAAGTTTATAACAAACAAAGCAAATGACTGAAAGAACCATGTTTAGCAAAAAGTCAAACAGATTCAGATATGACTTCCACTGCTTATTTATTTATTTGTTTGCTCTCTCTCACTCACTCTCACTCAGTCACACACACACACACACACACACACACACACACACACACCACACACACACACACACACACACACAACACACACACACCACACACACACACACACACACACCACACACACACCACACACACCACACACACACACACCACACACACACCACACACACACCACACACACACACACACACACACACACCCACACACACCACACACACTCACACACACACTCACACACACACACACACACACACACACACACACACACACACACACACACACACACACACACACTGCATGCTTTCTTTTCCATAAGCAAAGTGCAATACGCAATAATCAAAACAAGCTTCGCAGACTGATAAAAGAACTGGAACGCACATTCCCAGACGGACAGACAGAAAAACAGCACAGACACAGTCTCACATAAATAAGAACATACATGCACAGACACAAAAACTACTACTTACGTTTTCAGCAGTAACAGTTTGCAGTTCAATCTCCAGGTTAAGTTTATCAGACTTGAGTTGTGACAGCAGTACATCTTGTTCTGACAGTCTTTGCAGCAGACCACCCTGTCAAACACACACCATGTATACTGTAAATGATGCCAGTATATTCAATGCAAATAACTGTCTAACAATAACATTAACAACTAGTTTCAGCTGCAAAATTATCAGTCTAACATTTTTCACGAGAGCAATATATATCCCATAACATGACAACAACCTACTGAAAACTTTCTTCAAAATGTGCTAAATCATTGTTGTATCAGTTAACAATTTTTTTATTTATATTTTTACTTTGAATTCATGATGTCACAACTTTAGTTTTTCGTTCTTCTTCTTCTTCTTCTTCTGCGTTCATGGGCTGAAACTCCCACGTACACTCATGTTTTTGCACGAGTGGATTTTTACGTGTATGGCTGTTTTTACCCTGCCATTTAGGCAGCCATACGCCGCTTTCGGAGGAAGGATGCTGGGTATTTTCGTGTTTCTATAACCCACCGAACTCTGACATGGATTACAGGATCTTTTCCGTGCGCACTTGGTCTTGTGTTTGCGTGTACACACAAAAGGGGTTAAGTCACTAGCAGGTCTGCACATAAGTTGACCTGGGAGATTGGAAAAATCTCCACTTTTAACCCACCAGGCGGCAGCGACCAGGATTCGAACTCACGACCTCCCGATTAGGAGGCCGACGTCTTACCACCACGCCACTGCGCCCGTCTAGTTTTTCGTTCAACTACAAAAGGAATACAATTTTAAAATCAAAGTATTATGACTTCTTTGTTAACTGATCTTGTTGAGTAATAGCTTCCATGTTGCATTTGTTTAAAACGCAGATGAAAAAGAAGACACTACAGTGGAACACCCAAATTTAAGACTTCCTCCATTTAAAGATCTTGCTTTTTCCGATTTTCTGTTCGTAAATTTGACTCCATTTTTACATTTAGTCAAGTTTTGACTAAATGTTTTAACATAGACGGGGAATCGAGACGAGGGTCGTGGTGTGTGTGTGTGTGTCTGTGTGTGTGTGTAGAGCGATTCAGACTAAACTACTGGACCGATCTTTATGAAATTTGACATGAGAGTTCCTGGGAATGATATCCCCGGACGTTTTTTTCTTTTTGGTATTGCATTTCAGCTTGGTGGCTTTAAAAACTAATGAATGAGTTTGGTCATTAAAAATCGGAAACTTGTAATTAAAATTATTTTTTATTAAACGATCCAAAAACAATTTCATCTTATTCTTCGTCATTTTCTGATTCCAAAAACATATACATATGTTATATTTGGATTAAAAACAATCTCTGAAAATTAAAAATATAAAAATTATGATCAAAATTAAATTTCCGAAATCGATTCAAAAACTATTTCATCTTATTCCTTGTCAGTTCCTGATTCCAAAAACATATAGATATGATATGTTTGGATTAAAAACACGCTCAGAAAGTTAAAACGAAGAGAGGTACAGTAAAGCGTGCTATGAAGCACAGCGCAACCGCTGCCGCGCCAAACAGGCTCGTCACTTTCACTGCCTTTTGCACTAGCGGCGGACTACGTTCAGTTTCATTCTGTGAGTTCCACAGCTTGACTAAATGTAGTAATTTCACCTTACGCGATTTGTTTTAGACTGGATTTTCTCAGATTTGTAAAGGTCTTTAACCTTTAGCACTCCAGATTCCAGCCAGCATTACTTCCCCTGTAGCCACATTATTTTGCTCACCTAGCGTAAGAATAACACCCACTAACTTTCAACACTTACAACTTCTTTGAAAATGCACTAATAAGCATGACACTTTGTGGTTGTGATGGGGTTATATTTAACATTAAAATATTTGTGTTTGCATGCATCATTTATTTTCTCAACAATTCTTCTTCTTCTTCTTCTTCTTCGTTCATGGGCTTAGACTCCCACGTTCACTCATGTGTTTAGCATGAGTGAATTTGTACGTGTATGACCGTTTTTACCCCGCCATTCAGGCAGCATACGCCGATTTCGGGGGAGTCTCAACAATAAATACAAATACAAAATGAAAAGGGGTTGTGTTGGCTAGTCCGTGGAATTTTGTGAAACTAACCAGTCTATGTCTGGTGAAACTCCTTTGATCAGGTAATCATATTGACCATCCAACTTCCTAATCTTGGTATCTAAATAAGTAGATTTGTGGGCCAGTGCATGTCATAGGACGATTTTTGTGATAGTTCGGTTAGCAACAACAAGCAGAGAAAAGCTTTGATCTCCACTAGATCCACAGGTCGCCATTTCCGAACACGCAAACTTTTTACGTCTTGTCACTGGCTTGCTTTGCGCTGAATTTGAGTCAGTTTCTACGCAGTGTTTCTTCGACAAGCAAGTCGGGCATTTGCTATGCAAAAAAACGCAGAAGAAAGTATCCAACATCAGTCAGATTATCGGTAATGTTTGCTGGTCCTGTCGTTTCACTAAACTGGCCCAGCCACCGTTTGCATCCATCTGCACTTTCGTAATTTCGTTTCGAAACCGTCACTGTCACTTGACGAACTGTCATTTTTGTCACCGCGATACACAGTTCATTGCGAAGATCTTCCTCAGTAATTCGTTACAATTCCACATACGATTTGTTGTCAAGAAACAACTCAAAAGAAAGTTTCAAACTCATCATCCTCTATCTTGCTTGTCGAAGCGCTAAAGTACTTTATCGATGCAAAAACAAAAGCAGAAAACTTCGACGAAAGTGTCTCAAATTCAGCGCAGACGACACGACGAGATAACGGAAGGAAGTGACCCTCGCTTTGGCTCAAGTGCCGTTAGAAATACCGTTTTTTCTCGTATGCAAATACGAACGAGAAGTTGGTCATACGAACAAGCCTAGTGCTGGCGATGCAAGTCACCGCTGGCTGGCAAAGGGGGGGGGGGGAAATGGCTGGGCGATGAAATTCGCTGCTGGCGTGCTAAAGGTTAAAGGAAAGTTTCACTGTACCTTGGTGCCCTGTAGCTGCAGACACTCGTTCTTCATGCGTGTCAGCTCCTCTCTCAGCTCCTGGTTGATCAGGTTGCTGTGCTGGAGCTGACTCCTCAGCAGCACCGTGCCTTCAGGCGTCGACGGCTCGAACGACAGGTCTACCGCGCTGTCTGGGCTGTTAGCCAATATCTGCACAAACATTGAATTATGACAAGAAAAACATAAAAGATATGACAGAGAACTGCGCTGTTCGCAGCACAGCTTGTATTTTTTTTACAAGGCAAGATTAGCTAATAGCTGTTGAGTATAATCACTGGTGAGTCACCGTTAAGTATGTATAATGAAAAGGCAGTTTCAGAATAATAAAATGCAGAGGTCGCACTCAATGAAAATTTGTGCGTAAGTATCACATTTTTTTAGCTGCTATACAAATGTGCCATATTGTTGTGCGAAATAGGTCTTATTTTGGATCGACCTAAGCAAATCACTCAAAGTCAACATAACCGCTGTAGCTATGAAGTCATAGATATGAAGACTGCTTCTTGCAGATAAGGACTGTGCCTTGAAAGGAGTGACATAAAGCACTCTAACTTTACTTGAGATCAATTAAAAAAAAAATTATTTTTATTTTAGTTGAGGCTGGAAAATGGGGATGGGATAGAGTGGCCCAAGGTTGGGTTGTTGGTTTTCAACTTCCTTTCAACCTAATCGGCTATGCAGAATGAGCTTGAATACTCAATCAGGAATGGCAAGCTCTTTCAAGGTTTTCGGTAGAACAGGCTTCATAACACTGCACACAACCATGACGTACCAGATCCTGAAGCTGCATGAGTTGTTTCTTCATGTCCTTGACGGCCAGCACCTGAGAGTCGTCCAGCACCATCCCACTGTCCACAGAGTCATTGCCATCTTTCCCCACTGCAACCAAGAACGGTCAATGTGATCAGATCTCCACCAACAACCATCCCAACTACTTAGGCCAACAAAAAAAAAAGGTCTGTTTACGGTAACATAGGCCAAAAAAATAGGGTCGGTAGGTCGGGATTTTTTTTCTTTTTTTTTCCCAAAAAACCCATATTTTTACGTTATTTTGCAAAAAAAGACTTTTTTTTTTTTCCCAAAATGCCAAAAAAATAGTCTAGGGTCTCGCGAAAAAAAATAGGGTCTGTCGGGTTACCGTAAACAACTATTTTTTTTTTTTTTGGCCTTATGCATTTAGAGTGCTTACTTCCCTTTGTTTATCACAGGGTCCCCACTGGTTTTTAGAAACAAAATTCCATGACTTTTCCATGAGCCTCAATAACATTTTCCCTGACAAGATCCACAGGTCGCCATTTCCGAACACGCAAACTTTTTACGTCTTGTCACTGCCAGTTTTGACACTGGCTTGCTTTGCACTGAATTTGAGTCAGTTTCTACGCAGTGTCTCTTCGACAAGCAAGTCAAGCATTTGCTACGCAGTCAGATTATCGGTAATGTTTGCTGGTCCTGTCATTTCACTAAACTGGACCAGCCACTGTTTGTATCCATCTGCACTTTCGTAAATTCCGTTTCGTAACCGTCACTGTCACTTGACGAACTGTCATTTTTTTCACCGCGATACACAGTTCATTGCGAAGATCTTCCTCGGTAATTCGTTCCAATTCCGCATACTTTTTGTTGTCAAGAAACAACTCGAAAGAAAGTTTCAAACTCATCATCCTCCATCTTGCTTGTCGAAGCGCTAAAGTACTTTATCGATGCAAAAACAAAAGCAATAAACTTTGACGAAACCGACTCAAATGCAGCGCAGACGACACGACGAGATAACGGAAGGAAATGAGCCTCGCTTTGGCTCAAGTGCCGTTAAAAATACCGTTATTCTCGTATGCAAATACGAACGAGAAGTTGGTCATACGAACAAGCCTTGTGCTGGCGACGCAAAGGGGGAGGAATGGCTGGGCGACAAAAATTGCCGCTGGCGTGCTAAAGGTTAATTTTTTTTTCTTTCTTATTTTTGTTAAATTCCATGACTTTCCATGGCTTGAATTGAAATTCCATGACTTTCCAGGCCTGGAAAATTAAAAATCAAATTCCATGACTTTCCAGGTTTTCCATGACCTGTACGAACCCTGTTATCAGAATACTTATACTCTATAATGCACAATTTAGAGTGAGTTCAACAACAAAAGGTCAACGCTACAAATTGCATCCAACTTAGACGATACACAAACAAGTATAACGTCACATATCCCATAAAAACCCTGCACAAACCTGTCTCCAAGGTGGCTGACTTTCTCCGCTCAATCCCAGCAACACCCGGGCTGTCGTCCTGGAATTGTAAACTGGCACGACAACTGGAGGCGGGGCTACTGCCGGCACTGCACCCCTCCAGCTCTCGGCGCTCGTGGAGACCGCTCTGTGACACGCGCCAGTCTGCACGCAGGTAACTCTGGTCGGAGTCGCTGCAGGGCTCTGAACTGCTCTCATGGTACCTGGGAGGGGTAAAGTTGCATCAGGTGTTGAGAGTCAAAAGTCACATACGCCTGTGTAAATGAAAAACAAACAAGTAATAAAAATCTAAAAATAATGTTAAAAAAGGAACCGACCTGCCAACCCTAACTTTGTTGGCCTTGTCCTTGCAAACAAATACTTTATGTTGTAGCGCTTAATCATAATGGTTTGGTGAGCTACAAAATCCAGTAATACTATCAATGAGCATTTCAGCAGGATAGTGTATAAGCTGCACTTGCCTTGAAATGGCTATACATAGAGGATAAAGTTTCTATAACTTGGGAATTGCCATACACTGCTGTCTCATTTGTCTACAGTCCATTTGATCTTGCAATTTGAAGGCTCTTCAATATACCAACCTGGTGAAACTTACAGCGAGTAAATCTCAAACCTCCAGACAGTCACCTCAGCAGAACTGTGGTTGGACTGTGCCATCATGCAAATGACTGTGGTTGTTGTAAAGCAGAGCGTGCACACTCACCTGCTGTCATTGCGGGACCTTGGGTATCTCTTCCCAGCCTTCTTGGCATTGCGTCTTGCCTCCGTCAGGGCTGCTGAGGCTCCCTGCATCAACAATACAACCATCAGTCTATCACAAGTGACACCAACATCTGCATATAGATGCATTCAGGGCCAGCGTTCCTTAATGAACATGAAAACAAACCATCACTTGTGGAACATTGTCTACACGCGTCTAACGTCAAAACCAACAGACTCATAACACAGATCAACTTGACTGCATCAAGGGACAGCACCTTTTCATTAAAGCAACAAAGACAGCACAATGGGTCTGTTACAGTACAGCTTCCAAGAACCACGACAAAAATACTGAGTTCACTTACTTGAAATGATAAATTTAGTAATCTCTCCCTCAAGGAATAATCCCAAAAAGTAAATCCAAAAACAAAGAGGCTGCCAACGTATGAATGTAACGTATTTGTGTCAATAACAAACGTTCCAACAACTTACCTTTCTTGGTTTTTATTCACAAAAAGTAAAGAAAGTTCCAAAGAGACTCCGTCATCTCCCTGTCCTAAGTAGTTTAGCTGGGAAAACCAATGAAATCATCCCTGATGCCAGGCATAGAACTGACCTGTGCAATGTCCATGACACTCTGGTTCGTAGTCTTGTTGTTGGCACGGGTAATGGAGGCGTTGGCAGAATGGCGAACACTCATAGGCTTATAGTGAGCAGCCAGCGCCAGTATCAGCCGCATCACAGCTTTCAGATTTCCTTCCACAATGTCTGCAAAGGGCAAAGTTCAAATTTAATTTCATTTGCTCCTCAGTACTGTGGTTATCACTAGCCCTGTTGTATCCTGCCTGTAAAAGTAACAGAAAAGTGTGGCCACAGCTGCTACAGAGAGAAACATGATATATAGAAGCAGTAAAAACAACAACAAAGTCAATGTTCTGCGCAGCAAATTTCAATAGATTCTAAAAGCATTACAGACTGACAAAGAATTTAGTCTCTGCCAACTGTATACAACAGAAGCCATAAAAGAACAAACTGTCAGATCAACTCCCAGAGACATTCTCTCACATTAAACTAGAAATGAAAGATGCCAGAGCGGCTCATCTTTTTGTATGCTTTGACGTAACTAAGCTCAATCAAGCTTTCAGAAAGCTTTTATTTACTCATGAAAAAAGACCAGGTTCAGTCAAACCTGCCCTAGTGACCACCTCTCCATAGTGACCACCTCTCCATAGTGACCACCTCTCCAAAGTGACCACCTCTCCATAGTGACAACCTCTCCATAGTGACCACCTCTCCATAGTGGCACCTCCATAGTGACCACCTCTCCAAAGTGACCACCTCTCCATAGTGACCACCTCTCCATAGTGATCACCTCTCCAAAGTGACCACCTCTCCATAATGACCACCTCTCCATAGTGACCACCTCTCCATAGTGATCACCTCTCCATAGTGACCACCTCTCCAAAGTGACCACCTCTCCATAGTGACCACCTCCCATAGTGACCACCTCTCCATAGTGGCACATCTCCATAATGGCACCTCCATAGTGACCACCTCTCCATAGTGATCACCTTTCCAAAGTGACCACCTCTCCATAGTGACCACCTCTCCATAGTGATCACCTCTCCATAATGACCACCTCTCCATAGTGACCACCTCTCCATAGTGTCCACCTCTCCATAGTGTCCACCTCTCCATAGTGACCACCTCTCCATAGTGACCACCTCTCCATAGTGTCCACCTCTCCATAGTGTCCACCTCTCCATAGTGACCACCTCTCCATAGTGACCACCTCTCCATAGTGACCACCTCTCCATAGTGTCCACCTCTCCATAGTGACCACCTCTCCATAGTGACCACCTCTCCATAGTGACCACTTATCTATAATGACCACCCAAAGGATTCTCAAAAATGCGTTCATATGATTACCTTTCCATAGCGACCAACTCTCCATAACATTAACAACCCCTTTTGGTTGGTCCCTCGGGTGGTGGTTATAGACGAGTTCAACTGTACAGTGTATGTTGGTTTTTTTTAAAAAAGAGAGAAAACCTGCTAACCTCTAGAGCTGATGCGATGCATCCTGATGCGGTTCCGCATCATGAACTGCAGGACCAGGTCAATGTTGGATCGCATCTCTTCGAACGTTGCAGGCACATTGTGGATACCCTCTATCTTCTGCTTGGCTGCAACACAACATACAAAATCCTGTTTCATTCAACAGAAGAGTTTAGCATTATTCAACTTACTGTTAATATTGTAGTCACTGGAAGTGGAATGAACAGAATAACAAGTCCCGTAAGGCGAAATTACTACATTTAGTCAAGCTGTGGAACTCACAGAATGAAACTGAACGCACTGCAAAACGGAGTGAAACTGACGAGCCTGTTCAGCGCGGTAGTGGTTTCACTGTGCTGCATAGCACGCTTTTCTGTACCTCTCTTCGTTTGAACTTTCTGAGCGTGTTTTTAATCCAAACATATCATATTTATATGTTTTTGGAAACAGGAACCGACAAGGAATAAGATGAAATTGTTTTTAAATCGATTTCAGAAATTTTATTTTGATGATAATTTTTATATTTTTAATTTTCAGACCTTGTTTTTAATCCGAATATAACATATTTATATGTTTTTGGAATCAGAAAATGAGGAAGAATAAGATGAACGTAAATTTGGATCGTTTTATAAAAAAATAATTTTAATTACAATTTTCAGATTTTTAATGACCAAAGTAATTAATTAATTTTTAAGCCACCAAGCTGAAATGCAATACCGAAGTCCGGCCTTCGTCAAAGATTGCTTGGCCAAAATTTCAATCAATTTGATTGAAAAATGAGGGTGTGACAGTGCCGCCTCAACTTTTACAAAAAGCCGGATATGACGTCATCAAAGACATTTATCGAAAAAATGAAAAAAAAGTCCGGGGATATCATACCCAGGAACTCTCATGTCAAATTTCATAAAGATCGGTCCAGTAGTTTACTCTCAATCGCTCTTCACACACACACACGCACATACACCACGACCCTCGTCTCGATTCCCCCTCTATGTTAAAACATTTAGTCAAAACTTGACTAAATGTAAAAACAAGATAGAAAACGAGATGGCATCCACATTATTTTGGTTAGGTTAACATAAATTTCAACAAAAGGTAGGTGGGTAGTTATACCTTCACTCAGTAACTGTAGGTAAGAGTAAAGACAATTGTAGGTCTTACTGATTCAGTTACTCTTCATCACAACAATACAGTTTACACTACTAATAAAATTGCTCCCTTGGCTCAAAATCCGGAGCAAATCCAGCAAAGAAAGAATACAAGAAAGGCAAGTTTATGAAACATTTCATTATAGATAAAACAGAACATTCAACAGAAGTAGAACCTCCATTTTACAGTAGACGAAAAACATTCCCAAAAAATAAAATCTAATGAAATAATGATCTCCTGAAGAAAGAGGTGAAGTGACTCACAGACTATTTCTATGACGTCAGCAAAGACGACACCGTCCCTCATGTCGTTGCGCAGATCCTCAATGAGGTGGGTGCCAGGCTTCTTCTTCAGCTGGGAGTTGATCCACGCCATGTAGGCACTCAGCTGCTGCTGCAACAACCAGTCACAACAAACATTAAGAACTATGCACTAACTTTAACGATTAACTCTGCGCTGACCACTGTGTTTCCAAATTTAATTATGCAGTCACAGACATTGACACAGCTACCCTGATACACACACAGATGCAGACAAAGAGCGGGCGGGGACATAGCTCAGCTGGTAGCGCGCTGGCTTTGTAGCCAGTTCTCGAGAGTCGAATTTGTGCAGACTCTCTTCTGTGTCAGAGCACCCCCGTGTGCACACTTGTGCACGGAAAATATCCCAAGTTCACAGCGAAAGTCTCAGAGCTTGGAAAACATGCATGCATCATCTCTCGTCTCTGATTATCATGATTGTACTTCTATACTTTGACCAGACAAACCAAATGCTGGTTTGTTGAAGAAGACAGCCACAGCTGGCTTGTTCGAGTCAAAGTATCACACCATATCTTCAGCGAATTACCAATACTTGTCCCAATATAGGCTAACTGGTCTAAGAGGACATTAAACCCTAAGTCAGTCAGACAAAGAGCTCATACTATGCAACCTGTGCTTAGACTAAGACTCAGTAAGAGGGCAGCCTTGTGACCAAAAAGTGACGTTTTACGAATGGAGGCATTTCAGTTAAATCAATTCACATCTCCAGATTGCCCACTTCTTCTTCTGCATTCATGGTCTGGAACTCCCACATACACTTGTGTTTTTTTGCATTAGTGAGTTTTTACGTGTATTGACTGTTTTTACCCCGCCATTAGGGCAACCATACACCGCTTTCGGGGGATGCATGCTGGGTATTTTCATGTTTCTGCAACCAACGAACTAATACTATGACATAGATTACAGGATCTTTTCTGTGCGCATTTGGTCTTGTGCTTGCGTGCACACATGAAGGGGGGTAAGGCACTAGCAGCTTAACTGACCACTTAACTAAATATAAAAAATATAATACAAGCATACATAGCAGATTGATAATCAACAACAACTTAGTTAAAAGTTAAAAATATTCAATTCAGTTTGGAAATGAATATTGTTAAATGATTCTCTTCCTTGTACATGTAGTTGAATACTTATAGATACATTTTGTTTGATCTGAGCGTGCATGTGTGTGTACATCAGTGCTCAGCCAGACTGTGTGGAGTGTGCATTGATCATTAATAATAATATGCTGTAATAATGTATACTTCCTGAATTATAAGTACATTATTCAATAGCATATTATTTTTTATATTGTATAGTGCACATAAACTCTTGTACAACAAAGATTCTTTTTCCTGGATCGGTGGATCTAGCATGATTGACTGGGACAAAAAACACGAAAAATAATCTAAGATTAAGTTCATGTACTGTCTAGTATCCACAGTAGTAGTAGTACATGTGGAATACAAATTACAATGTATTTATAACTCCTTAACTAACATACAAATTACAGTTAAAACTTAAACTAAGTTGTAAGTTACCTCAGAGGACAACAAAGGGAAACTGTCACCCAAGAATGCTACATAACTGGCGACAGCAGGCAAAAAAGAAAGAAGCAGGGGAAAAAAATGCAACAATCTGTATCGATCTGCTGGCTTACTTGCGGCTCAATCCATGTCCGAGATTCATCAGATTCCATTGGTGATGTCATTGGTGAAATAGAACCCGTACTTGACGTCATGCTGGCCATTTTCGACGTTTGTAATGACTGTACTTTGCAAAGGCAAGAAATAAATAAAACGGATGTACAGAATTTAAATTCTGAAATCACATTCACAAGCTGAGCAGTTGTTCAACTTGTTGTCCTACTTTCAGTGTAGATAGAGTGAAAACAGATTTCTTCAAGTTCAACTACGCACAAATGACAGTCAACAGACAATGACATCCGTGACGGATCAGTAGACCACAGCTAATCGGATAAATCCACTCAAGTCACGGTCGGAAGATCAACGGATGCAACCACCATTCCAACCAACTGTTGAGATCGTGTCAACTTGAACTTCATCGCAGTGTCAGTGATTTCCGTTCATGCTGTCTCTTGATTGTTCTCACGTCATACTCCTCTCTGCTCGGCTGACAACTTTCGCTGATAAACGAACTACATTGATCCAATTTGCCAGTGACGCAATCCTGTACAACAAACTCGATGCAAAAAAATTATTCCATGTAGGATCTCATCTGGGACGATTATGATGAACAAGTTGTGAGGACGCTGGAACGCAAAGTCGAGATGAATGCTCTCCCCGTTTGTCATAAATTAAGCAAGATGGCCGCAATAGCCTCTAAACCAAAATCTTCTGTCAGTAAACGCTGCTCGATGCTCTCCCTTCGCAGTCTTGCATACTAGTATCGCCGAAACTGCGGCAAACCACGCTAAATACTAGGCCCTACTTGGCACAGCCGGTGAATGATAAGCTATTAAGGGGACGAGAATACGACAATCACTGCTCAGAGAAGCTGAAGCAAATAAATTACTACTTGACAGCTACGTTCACACCTCTGTCTACGTCTGCACACACCTGCCAAAATTGTGTTTAAGTTGCCAACAGGCATCGTGTTATTTCGCCATGTCACAGCCAAACTACAAAGCCTCGGGCAGGAGGTGGGGGTATAATGCCTGGCGCCGCGGCTCCATCACATTGTGGGCCTTACGGGCTCGGCCGGTTGACTGGGATATGCGTGGGGGGGCCGGGGAAGGGGGGTAGCTCGGTTATTATAAATTAATTAAAACTCGCTTTGAGATAAACGAAAATGATTACTTTTTCTGCAGAGTGATGTTTGTCAAAGGGATTTTTTCTTAAACAGGCTCTGCCAGACTAAACAGTATCATTGAAACAACACACACACTGACACACACACACACACTCAGGCTGACCACACACACACACACACACACACACACACACCCCGAAAGACAAAGACCGTGAGAGGGAGAGAGAGAACGGAGAGTGTGTGAGAGAAAAAGAAAGACAGACAGAGAGCACCTGCGTTTGATAACACCATTTCTTTCGTTCAGAGAAACTTTTATTTACTCAGTGTAATTCTTTATCTTGTTTCTTTTCCTTAATTTGTTCTTTCTCCTTTTTATGTATTTGCTTGACCATGATGAGAGGGATCGACGCTTTCCAATAACCAAGCCATTTTTCATTTCACAAACACAAATTCGTTGGAACCCCCTTTTTAAGACCCCCAAAAATTAAGTCTTAAAAATCAGATCGAGCCCTAAAATGTAGGTAAATTTACCCGTCAGAGGTCATGAAAGGCCCGGATGGACGAACGAGGTCTCAGAAGGGGGTGATGAAATTCAGATTCCAGCCCTCACGGACTGGCCACAGTGGCTATGCGCTAAGAAGGAATATATGTTCAGCTAATTCGCTAGCAAAATGGGTGAGGGCGTAGGTGTGTGGGTGTAGGGTGGGGGGGGGGAAGGGGATGGCGGTCTAAAAGGGGGTTCCACTGTACCTCAACGACGACTGTCATTAGGGAAAGGATACTTGACCAAAATCATGACAAGTGGAAACATGCCTGTGGCAGTTAAGGGCGGACCACATGTCACAACGCCATCACGCACCAGCAATACAGCTCTGCCGGCAAACAACCCACTTCTTTGTTGCCACGTTTGAACAAGTCGGGGCCTTTGTCGGGGCCTTTGTCACACAGACACTATATCGATAAGCGGTCAGTCCCGACAAGGTTTGTACCACTGACTCTATGTTCTTATCACCGTAAGCCTTCAACAATCTCCCCACAACAGTTAGCGTTCAGCTCCCAGTATATGTTTGTCGTCGGGTAAGTCGATTGCGGTTAGTTCTCATAGAGTCGGAGTCGCAAGCTTTAGTCTTCACGTAAAACAGTGGGAGAAACTCCACAAAGAAAGAACCAAGAAAAAGGCCAACGATGTTTAATGATGCAAGAACCGCAACAATCGGTACATTAGCTCCAGAATTTGTTCATATTGACACACTCCTGACAGGTGATTCTAACATTTACATATTTGAAAATAGTGCTATTTTTGTTGTTGTCCAAAGCTATATTGAGAAATCAAACCGCTTTGGGACACCTTAGTTCGATGTTGTTTTGTTTTGTTGTTTTTTAAATATATTACTTGGGGCCCAACTACTTTTTGATATTTTGTTGTGTCTTTCGTTCTCGTTTTGTATTTGTTTTCGTTTTCGGTATTGACACAGATTGTGTTCGATAATTCAAACTAAGTTTTCCTTGTTGTTTTTCTCCTTTTTTTTTCTTCTCTTTTTTCAAAAATGTGTCGCATTGATCATATTCCGCCATGAAAATTCAGGCATGTTTATGTGAGCACTTATCATAAGTTTTAAACTTGTTGTGCTCCTTCTTAATGATGTTGTTATTTTATCATGTGTCTGTTTACGAATAAAATACTGTTTAAAAAAAAAAAGGCCAACAGTACGGACAGGGGGTGTGAGAAAAATCAATGCCAACAGTACGGACAGGGTGTGTGAGAAAAATCAATGCCAACAGTACGGACAGGGTGTGTGAGAAAAACCAATGCCAACAGTACGGACAGGGGGTGTGAGAAAAATCAATGCCAACAGTACGGACAGGGTGTGTGAGAAAAAACAATGCCAACAGTACGGACAGGGTGTGTGAGAAAAACCAATGCCAACAGTACGGACAGGGTGTGTGAGAAAAACCAATGCCAACAGTACGGACAGGGTGTGTGAGAAAAACCAATGCCAACAGTACGGACAGGGTGTGTGAGAAAAACCAATGCCAACAGTACGGACAGGGTGTGTGAGAAAAATCAATGCCAACAGTACGGACAAGGGGTGTGAGAAAAATCAATGCCAACAGTACGGACAGGGGGTGTGAGAAAAACCAATGCCAACAGTACGGACAGGGTGTGTGAGAAAATCAATGCCAACAGTACGGACAGAGGGTGTGAGAAAAAACAATGCCAACAGTACGGACAGGGGGTGTGAGAAAAATCAATGCCAACAGTACGGACAGGGGGTGTGAGAAAAAACAATGCCAACAGTACGGACAGGGGGTGTGAGAAAAATCAATGCCAACAGTACGGACAGGGGGTGTGAGAAAAAACAATGCCAACAGTACGGACAAGGGGTGTGAGATAAACCAATGCCAACAGTACGGACAGGGTGTGTGAGAAAATCAATGCCAACAGTACGGACAGAGGGTGTGAGAAAATCAATGCCAACAGTACGGACAGAGGGTGTGAGAAAAAACAATGCCAACAGTACGGACAGGGGGTGTGAGAAAAATCAATGCCAACAGTACGGACAAGGGGTGTGAGAAAAATCAATGCCAACAGTACGGACAGGGGGTGTGAGAAAAATCAATGCCAACAGTACGGACAGGGGGTGTGAGAAAAAACAATGCCAACAGTACGGACAAGGGGTGTGAGAAAAATCAATGCCAACAGTACGGACAGGGGGTGTGAGAAAAATCAATGCCAACAGTACGGACAGGGGGTGTGAGAAAAACCAATGCCAACAGTACGGACAAGGGGTGTGAGATAAACCAATGCCAACAGTACGGACAGGGGGGGTGAGAAAAACCAATGCCAACAGTACGGACAGGGGGTGTGAGAAAAACCAATGCCAACAGTCCGGACAGGGGGTGTGAAAAAAACCAATGCCAACAGTACGGACAAGGGGTGTGAGAAAAATCAATGCCAACAGAAAGCTCTATTTTTGTCAAGACACCCGTCAGGAAGAGCTTCTTGCATTCTCTTCTGCACTGCATCACAGTCAAAACTAAAGTATTTAAAAACACCGCTTTTATGAAATGTTTGAACATGATTCAAGCTTGTTATTGCAGGTAGGGAGTTAAAACCTTGTTCTTAAATAAATCATTTTAATACGATTTCACAACTCGCAAACCCGGGGCCGTTGACTCTCTTTGCTCCTAATCTAATTTGTGGACATAGCTTTCTCCATAATTATTTGTCTACTTCTACACGGGTAACATGAACATGACGAATTCGACCCTGTCAGCGTCACAGAGATCTCCGTTCCGATGCTGATGTTATCGCATTGACTGGATCAGTGTAGTGATTAATGATTAAGGTGAGTTTTGTTTTCACCCTACCGCCCGTTCAACAACTTTTGTCGATTGGCCTGAACACTGGTGTGCAAACTGTGCGTTTGGATTTATGTGTGTGTGTGTGTGTGTGTGTGTGTGTGTGTGTGTGTGTGTGTGTGTCTTCTTCTTCTTGTCGTTCGCTGTTAGATCGTCAGTCCGGACTGCAGGGCGAGACGTGCTGTCCTCTCCAAGTCCTCTTTGGGGCCGTATAGCTTCTTTTGTAGCGCTGTCTCCTCTGGCCAGGTGGTGTCCCTCAGAGCACTGTGGTATGGACAAGCCTGCAGGATGTGCTCTGCTGTCTGATTCTTGCCACACGGACATAGGGGAGAGCTAGGGAACTAGCTTCAGCTTTGTGGCCATATGATGGTTTAGTCTGTTATGTCCAGTGCGGAGTCTGAGTAGGACGACTTGTTCTTCACGTTGGAGCAGGTGGTAGTCATCTTTCTCCGCTCTGGTTGTGTGTGTGTGTGTGTGTGTGTGTGTACAATAATTTCATAAAAAGCCACAACATTAATTTTTACGAAATTAATTAATCCACAAATTCCAACGATGCAGGATGTTGAGCAGTGTTGGTTTGAGTACAGTGGAGGGGTGGTTTAGTTTGATGTCAAAACCAGGGCACATCTGAGATAGTGTGCATAACTGTTTCCGAGTCACGGGACGCATCGTGCCTTTACGTGGGCGGGGATGTAGCTCAGTCAGGGCGGGGATGTAGCTCAGTCAGGCGGCGGGGATGTAGCTCAGTCGGGCGGGGATGTAGCTCAGTCAGGGCGGGGATGTAGCTCAGTCAGGGCGGGATGTAGCTCAGTCAGGGCGGGGATGTAGCTCAGTCAGGGCGGGGATGTAGCTCAGTCAGGGCCGGGGATGTAGCTCAGTCAGGGCGGGGATGTAGCTCAGTCAGGGCGGGGATGTAGCTCAGTCAGGGCGGGGATGTAGCTCAGTCAGGGCGGGGATGTAGCTCAGTCAGGGCGGGGATGTAGCTCAGTCAGGGCGGGGATGTAGCTCAGTCAGGGCGGGGATGTAGCTCAGTCAGGGCGGGGATGTAGCTCAGTCAGGGCGGGGATGTAGCTCAGTCAGGGCGGGGATGTAGCTCAGTCAGGGCGGGGATGTAGCTCAGTCAGGGCGGGGATGTAGCTCAGTCAGGGCGGGGATGTAGCTCAGTCGGTAGCGCGCTGGATTTGTATCCAGTTGGCCGCTGTCAGCGTGAGTTCGTCTCCACGTTCGGCGAGAGATTTATTTCTCAGAGTCAACTTTGTGTGCAGATTCTCCTCGGTGTCCGAACACCCCCGTGTGTACACGCAAGCACAAGACCAAGTGCGCACGAAAAAGATCCTGTAATCCATGTCAGAGTTCGGTGGGTTATAGAAACACGAAAATACCCAGCATGCTTCCTCCGAAAGCGGCGTATGGCTGCCTAAATGGCGGGGTAAAAACGGTCATACACGTAAAAGCCGAGGGAGTTTCAGCCCATGAACGAACAAACAAACAATTGTGCCTTTACGTAGTCAAAATAGGTCGTTGCGCCGAATATGATAATGTTATGGTGTGATGCGGATCAACAGATGATAGACATTTATTGACATTCGTATGAATATGGATTATCCAAGTTTCTTTGAGAGATTTTGATGTAAAAGATTAAAGCGGAAAAGTGCGACTTTCAAAAGACTGTTTCCAGCTAAGAAACCATTTATTTATTTATTTGGTGTTTAACGTCGTTTTCAACCACGAAGGTTATATCGCGACGGGCTAAAAAACCATGCAACCACACTGTTTTAAAGCGCATAAACAGTAATTTCATTCGGCTTTGGAATAATGGTATCACAGGGCACAGAAGCGTTACCTTTGTGTTAAAAAGTTTGTAGAAGCTATTCTCTGCAAGAAAAAAAGAAATATCAACGGAAGAACCGCGACGAGAGATGGTTCACGCTGATTTCACAAGTTTTCCTGCTTTTTGCCGTTTTTATTGCAAAAAACCTGGTGACTCAACCGAACCTATTTTCTTTTGTTGACGCCATAACTTTTTCTCAATTGTGAAGAAGAAAAATATGGAACAAAAGAAAAACAACAGCAAAAACATCAAAACTGAAGAAAGAAAATAAGAATACTTTTGGACTTGGTACCCCTAAAACTAATAATCTATTTGACGGAGAATTTAGTCTTTGTGAAAAAAAAGAAAATTAATAAACAATAACAAAAAACCTGTTAAGTTGTCTATTTTTTTTTTATGTCAATCTACGTTATCTGCAACTACTTGACTTTTGCTGTTGTCAAGCAGCATTATTCCATGGCGTGTGCGTTAATTGTAAATGTAGCTAAGAAGATAAATCTGATGAACACTCCATAATCTTTCTAAGGCCAAAAAAAAAATAGGTGTGGTTACGGTAACATAGCCCAAAAAAATAGGGTAGGTAGGTAGGCAATCACTTTTTTTTTTTTTTAACTTTTTTTTCTAATGTGTACAAATTAAACCTACTTGACAGGGAAATAAGTGTGCGACTCGGGCGCTTTCGCTTTCATTGCGTTTTTTGCACTCGGTTTTTATTTTTTTTATTTTTATTTTTTTGACAAATGTAATAAAAAGTTATAGGATCAGCCCCTAAAATTAGGGTAGGTCGGGTTACCGTAACCACACCTATTTTTTTTTTTAGGCCTAATCGGGTTTCAAGCGTATTAAAGCGGTTCGTGAAAGATTCGTGGACATGAAAAAAGCAACAACGAACCCAAGAAGTGAACATTGGGAACCCACGAACGCATGGAACGGTGAAGTAACAAAGCTGGGAGTAATCTGCCCCTGGCCAAACCAAACTAAACGGCCTGAATTGTGTGAAATGAAAGCCGGATGCAAAAGTTACTGTGGAGCTCTTTTGTAAACTGAACCAGGGAAATCCCATCGTTCCAAATCCAGGCATTGTTCGCATCGCAAACATTTGGTGTTGAGAGAGAGCAAGGGTTTTGATTTGAGAAGGAGGGGGGGGGGGGGGGGGGGGGAGAGAAACAAGAATTTTGTTTGTATTTAGGCTTCTGACCTTTCACTAGGGACCGGACTGGAGGTAAAGAGAAATATCACGATTCGAAAGTGTGAATCTGAATGCAACACTGAGACCGTATGTCTGACTGAGAGAGAACTGATACGAGTGTGTGTGTGTGTGTGTGTGTGTGTGTGTGTGTGAGACGGGGTGTGTGTGTGTGTGTGAGAGAGAGAGAGAGAGAGAGAGAGAGAGCGAGAGAGAGAGAGATAGCAAGAGAGAGAGAGAGACTGACTGACTATTAGGGTTTAACGTCCTCTTAGACCAACTGGTCTATATTGGGACAGGTATTGGTAATACGTTGAAGATATGGTGTGATACTTTGATTCGAACAAGCCCGCTGTGGCTGTCTTCTTCGACACACCAGCATTGGGTTTGTCTCGTCAAAGTATCGAAATACGATCATGATAATCGGAGACGAGAGATGATGCATGCGTGTCTTCGTGTTTTCCAAGCCCTGAGACTTTCGCTGTGAACGTGGGATCTTTTTCGTGCGCATGTGTGCACACGGGGGTGTTCGGACACCGAAGAGAGTCTGCACAAAGTTGACTCCGAGAAATAAATCTCTCGCCGAACGTGGGGATCGAACCCACGCTGATAGCGACCAACTGGCTACAAAGCCAGCGCGCTACCAACTGAGCTACGTCCCCGCCCCGAGAGAGAGAGAGAGAGAGAGAGAGAGAGAG